>NC_090446.1:299725972-300029003 GCF_031143425.1 Pleurodeles waltl
AACAACTCACACCGGACTCAGTGGTTGTAGGGACGGCAAGGAAAAGAGCAAATTCTCAATCGTCAGGAGACGCTCCACCACCTGACAAAGAAAGTAGAAAATTCAACGCAGCGGGCAAGCGAGTGGCAGCACAAGCAGCCAATCAATGGCGAATAGCTAATTCACAAGCCCTACTTGCACGCTACGACAGGGCACACTGGGACGAGATGCAAGACATCACACAGCACTTGCCCAAAGAACACCAAAAACGTGCCAAACAAGTAGTGGAAGAAGGACAGGTCATATCTAATAACCAGATAAGGTCAGACACGGCAGCACGGACTGCCAACATGGCTGTGACCATTCGCAGACATGCATGGCTGAGAAGTTCTGGATTCAAGCCAGAGATTCAACAAGCGGTGTTAAATATGCCGTTTAATCAACAACAGTTGTTTGGACCGGGAGTCAACACAGCCATTGAGAAAATGAAAAAAGACACAGACACGGCCAAAGCCATGGACGTGCTCTATTCCCCACAAGTCAGATACACCTTTAGAAAACCACAATTCAGAGGAGGGTTTCGGCAACAAACATCTAAGCCTTCCACCTCTCAAACCAGACCCACCTATCAGGCACAATACCAAAGGGGAGGGTTTCGTGGTTCCTATAGGGGACAATTCCCAAGAGGAAAATTCCAAACAACCAAACCAAGCCAGACCAAGCAGTCACTTCAATGTCACAAAACTTGACACCAGTGGGGGGGAGGCTAACCACATACTACCAAAACTGAACACACATTACCACAGACGCATGGGTCCTATCAATTATCCAACATGGTTATTGCATAGAATTCACAAGATTCCCGCCAGTTGTGCCACCCAAAATGCACAGGCTGTCCTAACAACACTTAGACCTATTACAAAGAGAGGTCCAAGCACTACTAAAAAAACAAGCGATAGAGCTCGTACCCAATGATCAAAAAGGAACAGGAGTCTACTCACTATATTTCCTGATTCCAAAAAAAGGACAAAACGTTAAGACCTATCTTAGATCTCAGAACACTGAATCTCTTCATCAAATCAGACCACTTCCACATGGTAACACTTCAAGATGTAGTTCCCTTATTAAGAAAGGAAAAATACATGACAACATTGGATCTCAAGGATGCGTATTTCCACATACCCATCCATCCTTCTCTCAGAAAATACTTAAGGTTTGTACGGCATACACTATCAATTAAAAGTGCTACCGTTCGGAATAACAACAGCCCCAAGGGTATTCACTAAATGCCTAGCAGTAGTAGCCCTCACATAAGGAGAAGGCACATGCGCGTATTCCCATATTTAGATGACTGGCTAATAAAAACCAACACTCAACAACAGTGTCTTCTTCGCACGCAATACGTCATAGAAACTTTACACAAACTAGGGTTCTCTATAAATTACCAGAAATCACATCTGCAACCATCCCAAATACAACAATATTTGGGAGCAACACTCAACACACAAAGGGCAATTGCCACTCCAAGTCCACAAAGAGTCCAATCGTTCCAAAATGTAAGATCAACCATACAACCAAACCAACACTACACAGTAAGGTTTGTAATGAAACTTCTAGTCATGATGTCCTCATGCATAGCCATTGTCCCAAATGCAAGATTGCACATGGAGCCTTTACAACAGTGCCTAGCAAAACAATGGGCACAAGCACAGGGTCAAATTCAAGATCTAGTGTTAATAGACCGCCAAACACACTCCTCGCTTCAATGGTGGAACCTTGTAAATTTAAACAAAGGGCAACCATTCCAAGACCCAGTGCCTCAAGCTGTTATCACAACAGATGCTTCCATGGTGGGGTGGGGAGCACACCTCAACAATCATAGCATACAGAGGGTCAATGGGACAATCAACAAAAACAACTTCACATAAATCAATTGGAACTGCTAGCGTTTTTTCTAGCATTAAAAGCTTTTCAACCACTAATAGTCCACAAACACATTCTTGTCAAGACAGACAACATGACAACAATGTACTACCTCAACAAACAAAGGGGGACACACTCGTCACAACTGTGTCTCTTAGCACAAAAGATTTGGCATTGGGCAATTCACAACCAGATTCGCCTAATAGCACAATACATACCAGGCATTCAGAATCAGTTAGCCGACAATCTCAGTTGAGATCACCAGCAAACTCATAAATGAGAAATACATCCCCAGATCCTACAGGATCACTTCCACCGCTGGGGAACACCAAACATAGACCTATTCGCAACAAAAGAAAACACAAAATGCCAAAACTTCGCGTCCAGGTACCCACACCCTCAGTCCAAGGGCAATGCACTATGGATCAGTTGGTCAGGGAAATTTGCTTACTCTTTCCCAATCTCCCATTCATTCCTTATCTGGTCAACAAACTAAGTCAAAACAAAATCAAACTAATACTCATAGCACCAACCTGGGCTTGACAACCGTGGTACACAACACTGTTGGACTTACCAGTAGTACCCCACATCAAACTACCAAACAGACCAGATCTGTTAACACAACACAAACAACAGATCAGACACCCGAATCAAGCATTGCTCAATCTAGCAATCTGGCTCCTGAAGTCTTAGAATTTGGACATTTAAATCTTACACAAGAGTGTATGGAGGTCATTAAACAAGCCAGAAAACCTACAACAAGACAGTGTTACGCAAACAAATGGAAGAGATTCGTTTGCTACTGCCACACTAATCAAATTCAACCACTACATGCCTCCACAAAAGGACATTGTAAGCTATTTATTAGACTTACAAAAGTCTAATCTAGCATTTTCTTCCATTAAGATCCATCTCACTGCAATATGTGCCTATCTGCAGATTACACATACAACATCACATTTTAGAATCCCAGTCATTAAAGCATTTATGGAGGGACTAAAAAGAATCATACCCCCAAGGACACCACCAGTACCTTCGTGGAACCTTAAAATTGTATTAACACGCCTCCTGGGCCCACTATTTGAACCCATGCATTCTTGTCAAATTCAATATCTGACTTGGAAAGTAGCCTTTCTAATAGCTATCATATCACTTAGAAGAGTGAGTGAAATACAAGCACTTACTATTCAAGAACCCTTTGTACAAATACATAAACATAAGGTGGTTCTCCGTACAAATCCAAAGTTCTTGCCAAAAGTCATATAATCATTCCATCTAAACCAAACTGTGGAACTCCCAATCTTCTTTCCACAACCAGACTCAGTAGCTGAAAGGACCTTGCATACATTAGACATAAAAAGAGCACTAATGTATAACACTTACAGAACAAAACAATTTCGTAAAACAAAACAGTTGTTTGTAGCTTTCCAAAAACCTCATGCAGGTAACCCTATATCCAAACAAGGCATTGCCAGATGGATAGTTAAATGTATTCAAACTTGCTACATTAAAGCAAAAAGAGAATTACCTATTACACTAAGAGCACATTCCACTAGAAAGAAAGGCGCCACAATGGCTTTTCTTGGGAATATACCAATGACAGAAATTTGTAAGGCAGCAACATTGTCTACGCCTCATACATTCACAAAACATTACTGTGTAGATGTGTTAACAACACAACAAGCCACAGTAGGACAGGCTGTATTAAGAACATTATTTCAGACAACTTCAACTCCTACAGGCTAAACCACCGCTTTTTAGGGAGATAACTGCTTAGTAGTCTATGCACAGCATGTGTATCTGCAGCTTCACATGCCACCGAACGGAAAATGTCACTTATCCAGTGTACATCTGTTTGTGGCATGAGACGCTGCAGATTCACATGCGCCCTCCCCGGTAGCCTGTAGCCATTTTTAGATGCATAAGAATTTAAAATATGTAAATAAATATTATTTTAATAGACATTAGATACATACATTACTACTCCATTGCATGGGCACCTCTAGTATACTCACAACTCCTACCTCACCCTCTGCGGGGAAAACAATCTAAGATGGAGTCGATGCCCATGCGCAATGGAGCGGAAAGGGAGGAGTCACTCGGTCCTGTGACTCGAAAAGACTTCTTTGAAGAAAAACAACTTGTAACACTCCGAGCCCAACACTAGATGGCGGGATAATGCACAGCATGTGAATCTGCAGTGTCTCATGCCACAAACAGATGTACACTGGGTAAGTGACATTTTCCATATATATGTGTGTGTATATATGTATGTATATATATATATATATATATATATATATATATATATATATATATATATATATATATATATATATATATATATGAGAGATATTTATATATATATATATATATATAAAATAGATTGTGTGTGTTCGGCCAAGGGAGCTTTATTTCCCTTGGGCTACAACGGGAGTCAGACTTCTAAGAGAGCAAGTGCACTGATTGGCTGCCAAAACCATGAGAAAAATGTTGCTGGCAGCCATTGCAGGACTTGGGGACTTAGTTCCCTGTCCAGAAGATTGAAAAAATAAAAATATATAGAAGCAGGATAGGGATACCCTGACCTACAAGGCCCAATGGTGGGACACAGATAAATCTTGCATTACCCTGGTGCCAAACAGGGAAAAAACAGCAAAAAATGCTGCAGTCCTGCAAGACTTTTGTGAGTTTGAAATAAAAAAAAACAAAATGGCAGCCAGGCCTTCCCCCAGGGCTGATTTCATAAAGGGGTGAAGGAGCTGCGTGGCTCCCATCTCTGAACCTCCAGAGGCCTACGGAAGCTCACCCCTGGCCAAAATGTGCTTGTTTTGGGAGGGACCTTTAATGGGTCTTTAATGGCACAGGATTCCTCATCCCCCAGGGCCGGCTCCCCCCAGACATTATGGTTGCCCTGCCCGCGGGTGCATGCTGGGAGAGGGCTTTTGATCTGTTTCCCTGCCTGCGCTGATGTGTGTGTATATATAAATATATATATATATATGTTCGATGGCATGTGTAGCTGCAGATACACATGCTGTGTACATCCCGCCATCTGGTGTTGGGCTCGGAGTGTTACAAGTTGTTTTTCTTCGAAGAAGTCTTTTCGAGTCACGAGACCGAGGGACTCCTCCCATTTCGACTCCATTGCGCATGGGCGTCGACTCCATCTTAGATTGTTTGTTTTCCGCCATCGGGTTCGGACGTGTTCCTTTTCGCTCCGTGTTTCGGGTCGGAAAGTTAGTTAGAATCTCGGAAAAATCGTCGGTATTGTTTGCGTTCGGTATCGGGTTAGTTACAACAGATCGACACCGAATTAAGAAGAGCTCCGGTGGCCCTTCGGGGTTTTCTTCCATCCCCGTCGGGCCTGGTCGGCCCGGCCACGTGTCTCTTCAAGGCTGATGGAACGGACCCCATTCCGCTTCTGTCCAAAATGACATAACAAGTATCCATATACAGATCAACATCTGGTCTGTAACTTGTGTTTGTCACCAGAACACAAGGAGGATACTTGTGAGGCCTGTCGAGCGTTTCGGTCCAGGAAGACACTCAGGGACCGAAGAGCAAGAAGACTGCAAATGGCGTCGGCGCCGACAGGACAAGAGCGTTTCGAGGAGGAGGAAGAAACATTCTCCACCCAGGAGTCGGACTCGGAGGAGATCGATCCCGAGGAAACGCAAAAAACCGTGAGTAAGACGTCGAAAACCAAAACTCACGAGAAAAGCACTAAAGCCCAGGGGACGCCACCGCCAACAGGCCATGGCTTAACCCGAAAAGTAGGTGACCGTTCGTCGGCACCGAAAAAGGGCGAGCTGGTGTCGAAGTCGTCTGACTCCGGTCGAGATACCGGCACACAGCAATCTCGGGCCCGAGATAGTGGCTCAGAGAAGATTCAGCACCGAGACACCGGCACCGAAACGGGTCGGCACCGAGAGAGCACGACGCCGAAAGTAAAAAAGGTTTCGTCGGAGCCGAAAAAAGCAGCCGAAAAGGTTTCGGTACCGAAATATCCGGCCTCGGAACCGAAAACAAGTTCCTACACTGAGGAACAAGGACTGTCCACACAAATGAAGACACATAGATTTGGACAGGAATTACAGGCAATAGAGCCAGATCACACACAAAGACGGCTCTTTATTCAAAAAGAAACAGGGAAGATCAGCACTCTTCCTCCAGTCAAGATGAAACGCAATCTTGCCTTCCAAGACAAAGACAAACAGCCACACGCAAAGGTGGCTAAACAAGTAACACCACCACAATCCCCACATCACTCTCCGCAACCATCACCAGTAGCCACTCCACCAATGATGCAATCCCCAACTCATACAGGAATGAGTCAAGATGACCCTGACGCATGGGACCTTTATGACGCACTAGTGTCAGACAATAGTCCAGAATGCTATCCAGCTAAACCATCGCCACCAGAGGATAGTACAGGCTACGCACAAGTGGTGTCAAGAGCAGCTGCATTTCATAATGTCAGCCTGCATTCAGAGCCCATTGAAGACGACTTTCTTTTTAATACACTGTCGTCCACACACAGTCAATATCAGAGTCTTCCTATGCTACCCAGAATGCTAAAACACTCCAAACAAGTGTTTGAGGAGCCTGTTAAAGGGAGAGCCATTACTCCAAGAGTAGATAAAAAATATAAACCGCCACCAACAGACCCAGTGTACATTACACAACAGTTAACACCAGACTCTGTTGTAGTGGGAGCAGCGCGCAAAAGAGCCAACTCTCATACTTCAGGAGATGCACCACCTCCAGATAAAGAAAGTCGAAAATTCGATGCTGCAGGCAAAAGGATGCAAACCAGTGGCGTATTGCAAATTCGCAAGCTTTGCTAGCCAGATATGATAGGGCCCATTGGGATGAGATGCAACACCTTATTGAACATTTACCCAAGGAGTTCCAAAAGAGAGCGCAGCAAGTAGTAGAAGAAGGACAGGGTATCTCAAATAATCAGATACGGTCAGCAATGGATGCTGCAGACACAGCTGCTAGAACTGTCAACACAGCTGTAACAATAAGGAGACATGCATGGCTGCGTACATCAGGATTTAAACCAGAGATTCAGCAAGCTGTGCTGAATATGCCATTCAACGGACAGCAGTTGTTTGGGCCGGAGGTGGACACTGCGATCGAAAAACTTAAAAAAGACACTGACACGGCCAAAGCCATGGGCGCGCTTTGCTCCCCACAGAGCAGAGGCACATTTCGAAAGACACAATTTCGAGGGGGGTTTCGAGGGCAAACCACAGAAGCCACAGCCTCACAAACAAAGCCCACTTACCAGAGCCAGTATCAGCGGGGAGGTTTTCGGGGACAATATAGAGGGGGACAATTTCAAAGGAACAGAGGAAAGTTCCAAAGTCCCAAAACTCCTCCAAAAAAACAGTGACTTCAAGGTCACAAATCCCCAACACATAACACCTGTGGGGGGGAGACTAACCAAGTTTTACAAACATTGGGAGGAAATAACAACAGACACTTGGGTCTTAGCAATTATCCAGCATGGTTATTGCATAGAGTTTATCAAATTCCCTCCAAACATTCCACCGAAAACACACAATATGTCAAAACAACATATAAATCTTCTAGGACTAGAAGTTCAAGCATTGCTCCAAAAAGAAGCAATAGAGTTAGTACCAAAACAAGAACTAAACACAAGAGTTTACTCACTGTACTTTCAGATACCCAAAAAAGACAAAACTCTAAGACCCATACTAGATCTCAGAATAGTAAATACATACATCAAATCAGACCATTTTCACATGGTTACATTACAAGAAGTAATCCCACTGCTCAAACAACAAGACTACATGACAACACTGGATCTAAAGGATGCATATTTCCATATACCAATACATCCTTCACACAAGAAGTACCTAAGGTTTGTATTCCAAGGGATACATTACCAATTCAAAGTGTTACCATTCGGAATAACAACTGCGCCAAGAGTTTTTACAAAATGTCTAGCAGTAGTAGCTGCACATATCAGAAGGCAGCAAATACATGTGTTCCCATACCTAGACAATTGGTTAATCAAAACCAACACGCAAAAACAGTGTTCACAACACACAAATTACGTCATACAAACCCTACACAAACTAGGTTTCTCAATCAATTACTCATAGTCACACCTTCTGCCGTGTCAAACACAGCAATACCTAGGAGCAACAATCAACACAGTAAAATGAATTGCCACTCCAAGTCCACAAAGAGTCCAAACATTCCAAAATGTCATACAAGCCATGTATCCAAACCAAAAGATAAAGGTCAAATTAGTAATGAGACTCCTAGGCATGATGTCCTCATGCATAGCCATTGTCCCAAACGCAAGGTTGCACATGCGGCCCTTACAACAGTGCCTAGCATCACAGTGGTCACAGGCACAGGGTCAACTTCTAGATCTGGTGTTGATAGACCGCCAAACATACATCTCGCTTCAATGGTGGAACAGAATAAATTTAAACCAAGGGCGGCCTTTTCAAGACCCAGTGCCACAATGCGTAATAACGACAGATGCATCCATGACAGGGTGGGGAGCACACCTCAATCAGCACAGCATCCAAGGACAATGGGACATTCACCAAAAACAGTTTCATATAAACCACTTAGAACTGTTAGCGGTATTTCTAGCTCTGAAAGCATTTCAACCCATAATAACCCACAAATACACTCTTGTCAAAACAGACAACATGACAACAATGTATTACCTAAACAAACAGGGAGGAACACACTCGACAACTTGCAACACTCCGAGCCCAACACCAGATGGCGGGATGTGCACAGCATGTGAATCTGCAGCGACTAATGCCACGAACAGATGTACACTGGGTAAGTGACATTTTCCATCTCGCTCGCTCTATCCACACAAAAATAAATCCAATATATATATATATATATATATATATATATATATATAATGTACATTTAGTGTAAAATGCATGCATTGGACCATTGCCGTGCACTGTGTATAATATATAATAGAACCTTTCAGAATACTACATTTATGTCTCACACTTCTCTTTCTCTTGAAACGTAGGTCAGATGCCTTGGGCCATATTCTGCCACAGCTGGGCAAAGACTGGACGCATCAAGGAATAGCAAAATTGTACAATAAAATCCACCTGTAAGTACTAATGGAAAAAATACATGTGTTTCTCAATGTTATTCTTTGGAGAAGAGGTAAAAGTGAGGAGAGATTACTACAGAGAGGAAATAAGAGGAAATAGTCTACACAAAAGCAGTTTGAAAGAAAAGAAGTTGATTGTGTTGAGATTCTCATTAATTTGGTACTAGGATAGATAATCTTCCACTTCTTCCAATGTGTGACTAAAATAATAAAGGCTTGACCAAACAAGAGCAGTGTTTCCTTACATCACAGAATTAAACTTAGGCAAAAGATGAAGGTGTCAAAAATAGGGGTTGAACTGTACAGAAAGAAGCAATTTCAGTTCCAGCGTCAATTAATGGTAGGATGATCTCAATCAATCAATCAATCAATCAATCAAGAGCGCACTAATCACCCGCTAGGGTCTCAAGGCGCTGGGGCAGAGCTACTGGTCTTAGAGCCATGTCTTGAGGCGTTTCCTGAATGTCAAGAGTTCTTGGATCTGGCGAAGGAGAGCGGTAGGGAGTTCCAGGTCCTGGCGGCTAGGTGAGAGAAGGATCTTCCGGCGGTGATGCGGGGGATGGAGGCGAGGGCGAGGCTGGCGGAGCAAAGATTGCGGGTGGGGGTGTGGAAGGTGAGTCTGTCGTTGAGGTAGGCTGGGCCTGTGTTGTGGAGGGCCTTGTGTGCGTGGATGAGGAGTTTGAAGTTGATCCTCTTTGATACTGGTAGCCAGTGAAGGTCTCTGAGGTGAGGGTAATGTGGTCACGGCGTGGGATGTCCAGAATGAGGCTGGCGGATGCGTTCTGGATTCTTTGCAGTTTTGTTAGGAGTTTGGTTGTTATTCCTGCATACAGGGCGTTTCCGTAGTCCAATCGGCTGCTGACCAGGGCGTGGGTGACAGTTTTCCTGATTTCGACGGGAATCCACTTGAAGATTTTGCGGAGCATGCGGAGAGTGTTGTAGCAGGAAGAGGAGATGGCATTGACCTGCTGAGTCATGCTGAGTGTGGAGTCCAAGATGAAGCCTAGGTTGCCTGCGTGGGTGGTAGGTGAGGGCGTGGTTCCTAGGGAGGTGGGCCACCAGGAGTCATTCCAAGTTGAGGGGTTGGTGCCAAAGATGAGGATTTCTGTCTTGTCTGTGTTTAACTTGAGGTGGCTTGATTCCAGCCAGCTGGCGATGGCGTGAAGTCCGTTGTGGAGGTTGTTTTTTGCAGTTGTAGGGTCTTTCGTGAGGGAGAGGATGAGCTGAGTGTCGTCTGCGTAGGAAACTATGTTGATGTGGTGGGTTCTTGCGATGTTGGCGAGGGGGGCCATGTAAACATTGAAGAGCGTGGGGCTGAGCGAAGATCCTTGAGGAACGCCACAGATGATTCTGGAGGCTTCTGACAGGAACGGTGGGAGGCGGACTCTCTGGGTTCCGCCTGAGAGAAATTACGAGATCCAGTCGAGTGCCTTTTTGCTTGATTCCAGCGTTGTGGAGGCGTGTGCGGAGAGTGTGATGACATACCGTGTCGAAAGCTGCGGAGAGGTCCAGGAGGATGAGTGCTGCTGTTTCTCCTTTGTCGAGCATGGTCCTAATGTCGTCTGTGGCAGCAATGAGTGCAGTCTCAGTGCTGTGGTTTCTGCGGAATCCGGATTGGGGGATGTCGAGTACCTTGCTGTCTTCCAGGAACCGGGATAGTTGGCTGTTTACAATTTTTTCAATTACCTTGGCTGGGAAGTGGAGGAGGGAGATCAGCCGGTAGTTCTTGGGGTGGTCTGGGTCTGCCTTTGGTTTCTTTTGCAGGGCGTTGGTTTCTGCGTGCTTCCATCTTTCTGGGAAGGTGGCTGACTCGAAGGAGCTGTTGATGGTTTTGCAGAGGTGGGGGGCGATGATGATGTTTGCCTTATTGAAGATATGGTGTGGGCAGGGATCTGATGGTAATCCGGAGTGGATGGAGGCCATGGTGGTGTCCTCTGTTGACTGGGGTCCAGGTGTTGAGGAGGTGGGTGTTGCTTGGAGCGTTGGGTCCTTGGGTGTTTGTAGTCAGCTGGTGGGTCTGGGGTTTGAAGCTATTGTGGATTTCTTCTATCTTTTGATGGAAGTGGGTTGCCAGTGAGTTGCAGAACTCCTGTGATGGCGGGGGTTCGTTGGAGCAGGTCCTGGGGGTGGAGAGTTCATTGACGATGCCGAAGAGCTCTTTACTGTTGTGAGCGTTGGCGTCGATGCAGTTTTTGAAGTGGGTCCTTTTGGTGGTGCGGATCAGTTGGTGATGTTTGCATAGGGCATCCTTGAAAGCGATGTGGTTGGAGTTGGTAGGGTCAAGGTGCCAGGTTTTTTCCATTCTGCGACAAAGCCGTTTGGATTCCTGTAGTTCTGGGGTGAACCAGCTGGCCTTGATTCTGTGGGAGGTGTTTTTTTTATTTTTTGAGCAGTGCGAGGGTGTCGGCGCAATCTTCTATCCAGCGATGCAGGTTGGTGGTGGCTATGTTGGGGTCCGGTATCCCAGGGGGTGGGGCCCGGGCGAGAGTGGAAATCAGCTGATCCGTTGATATTGCTTCTGATAAACAGAATATCAGCCCTTTCACTGTTTTCTCCCCATTAATAGAGATTAATCTGTACCATGCATTACATACAGGATGTATCTCAAGTGTGTACCCAGTTAGGAGACGTAGTTGTTCGCATTAATTAGACTAACTACTGAAAATGCAAACCTACAGCTGCTCTTCCATCTCTTTGTCATGACCATTGGATTATTGTTTGGTGGCTCAAATACTCCTCTTCAGCTCAATCACTGGCCCTTTTCTCCATATAAATCCATCTGTTTTTTTGTTTGCAACTTTATACATTGTTCTTTTCACCTGTATATATTTGTATCAGTTTGCACAGTTTTTCTTTTTGTATATATGTTGCACAAGCAAGTCTGGTCATTATATGGTTTTACATATTTTTTACTTATTGAAAATCTCTACTGTAATGTTACTTGTGCATTATTTATGTATTGAGTCTGTTTGCTTTAAAGCATGAAGGCTGCCCAGTTTGCCACCACAGAACCATGGGCACTAGCTATGGATTACAGAGAACAACGGGTCAGAGTAGACTAATTTTAAACCTTAGTGAATAAACTTAGTGACTACCTGGACGATCTGTGTGTACAGTTTAACAATCAATATAGCCAATGTCAAGTAAGTAATACGCATAGTGCATGAAAAGAGGGAACGTATGCATTCATTATGATCAACATTTAAAAAAAAAAAAATTGATTTTCATTCTAAGTACTGGATAAACTGACCAAACAGTGGTCAAGTGACGGAGCGAAAATGCAGTGTGTATATATAGATAAAAACAGCTGATCCAAGAACTCAATTACATTTACTTAAAAAGGGGGTAGGGACAGTGAAGAATATGAGGTTCCCAATAGAATAATAGCACCATGTATAGTGGTTCTTGAATCTAGTGGCATGGTTGTCCATTGGTGGGTTTTTCAGTCTGTATTTCAGCATGATTTTTGATCATATACTTTGGGTCTGTATCTTATAGTTTTTTGTAAATTTGATGCACCACAAGTTATACTAAAAGGACAATATCGTTGTGTCTTCCATAGTTTTAAACCGATTTGTTTAGAAAATATTAAGAACGAGGGCACTCATACTTACAAGGCTTTTTCCTTTCTGTAAGCTTTTCCCTTCTGCACGATCTCAGAGAAGATTGTAGGGTCCCAGTGCCAGACCTCCATAGGGCAGTACTGTCTCCTGGATAACTGCAGGTTCAATTATACTCACCAAATGAAGTGTCACTGGTATTTGGGTGGGATGCCCTTCTGGTTCTATTTGTACTGGAGATACTCCCACTCCCCCTCTGATCAGTCCAGTATTTGTGTTACAATGAGTTGCGTTCCCCTGTTGACTTGCTTGTCTGCTAAAGCAGAAGCATGGTTGATGATAAGCCACTAAACAACTCAAGAAACATCTTAGTGTTACCATAAAATGGAGATTTCATAACCAGTTCAATGGTAGTGGACTCTAGAGTTATCCTGGAATCAGCTTTTCGAACACTCATTATTTTGCACATGAAATTAATCTGGGTCATTCTTCATATCTCTGGCCTTTTCGTTACATTGCTATGTTGAGAAAACAGTGATATGTTTCTGCGTGTCACTGGTACAGAGTAGGGGAGGGTCTGTTGGTGAACCATGAGTTAATGGGTTAAGAGCATGTTCAAACCTAGTAGTGTCAAGAACTAGAAAATATTTTATAGGGTAATTTAGAGAGTACAATGTATGTGTATACAGGCATATGCACACACTCAAACCAACCAGGTCAGAAATCGTAATACGGGGCCTGTTAACTATAGTTGTGCTTACAATGAATGTTGTAAAAATACTTCTGGTAGGAGTATTTCCTTAAAAATATTTCAAATTATTTGATATCAAATCTCATAGCACTAATCCACCCCAGTTGGGACTAAAGTATGCTTTACAAGTCCAAATCAGTAAAATTAAATATCTTATGAATAAATAGTTTGGAGATTAGAAATTTGATATAAATATTTATTGCAAAGACATTCATGCTATCGCAATTCTGTTACATTTTACAAAAACAAATGTTTCACCATAAGATTTTTTTTTTATATTCCAATAAGAGACTTAGAGTTAAGAATTTGATCTTCTTTCTAAGAGTTGATCTTCTATGTAACAGGCAACACGTATTTCGGGGTACTAGACGGCTGTTTCTTCAGGGAGTACTTGCCAGTGTTAGGAAAGAAACATATACACTATCTTCAATTAGAACATAGGTACAAAAAACATATATTACAGAACAATAACAATAACAGTGTTAATATATTATGTTAAAATTCAAGACCATTTGTTCAAGAACAGTGTGCTTCTTGGGGAACCCTGCCACCACCTATGTTTCTGAGCTGATCTAATCCTCTGATCTTGCTTGTTTATCAATTATTGTCACCATATGTGAGAATCTTATAGAGTGATAATCTATGGCTAAGTTCATGCATAAGTTTTTTTGGAACAAAAACCTACACCACAAACTTTTTCCCCCAAAATGAATTCTAATCTTGTGAGAATGTTGATAAGAAGGTTAATGAATCAGCATAAAAAGGCATAGGTGAAACGTGGTAAGTGGGAAACAAATTAGGGAATTATATCATAAAATAGAAAAGTAAAAGTGAAAAAAGTTGTAGGTTTTGTGTTTGATTTATCCATCTACAAAACTCTGAGATGAAAAGAGGAAGTGCAAGTTTGTTATTAATGTTTCTGGCAGAGCAAAATCTTAATCTTCAGTGCTTTTCAGGTTGTCCAGCCTCTGTGTAACTATGGCCACTTTTATCCTCTTTATACATCTCCAGTTTTCATTTCAGAAAAAAGGGGTTAAAATGAGTGTTCAGCCTTATATATATCTTGAAATGATAAGCAAATGTCTAGGAAAACTTCACAGTGTAGATGTTTCACTGATTATTTTCTTCTCCCTTTCTACAGGAAGGCTGTATGTCACAATGATGTATTTATGTGTCTGCTCCTTGATGTACTTCAGTGCCATTTGTATCCCAAAATTTCATTTAACATTCAAGGATGATGAACGAAAACATGCTGAACCAGTGGCTCAAAATACATTTTTCCAAGTCCAAATCCACACAGCAACGCGAGAGACAAAGCAGAATCTACGAGCAATGCTGAACACATTTTTAATAACATTGTGGTTTTTGGAGGACATATTCTTTTACACATTACAAGTTCACATCTCTCTAGACAAATCACTTTCTATCACCAATACAACTTTCTCCAGTCTGGTATCACATGTGTTTGTTTCTCCCAATTAGTAATCTTTGAGGATCTCAATAAAAGTAGATGCCAGATTAGAGCTCATTAGGAAGACAAGCTGTCACCTTTCCCATCACATTTTGTCATTTCCATGGTGGCATCCAAGGAAGAAGTTTTATTAACGAGATCTTCCTTGAAAACCTCTGACAGACCCATCAATGCTGGTGTGCTGTCCTCAAATGGGTGATCGACTATTCACAAAAAAGTGGTCAACATATGAGCAAACATTCCATGTCAGAGCCCGATGTCTACCTCACTCTCCAGCTGTTTCTGCTGTTGTTCACAATTAAGTCTATCTGGTTCCAAAACAGCAACAAAGTGGGACATTATCTGAACAAACAGGGAGGCATAAAAATCTGATTTCCATTAAGAGACAATCACCTTCGTAGTAGCTCCTGGCACAAAACGCACAATATGGTGATGCATGTTCCAGGTGTACAGAACACAAAAGCAGATAAACGAAACTGATATATTTTAGAAATGATCCAATGTTTTCTCAATTTCCACATTCTTGCATACCTCTGTAGCCAGTGAGAAGCCCCGCAGCTAGATCTTCACAAATTGCAGATTCTTTATGTCCAGGGCACAGTGCATGAATAAATGATATAACCTTTCTTATGCTGCTGTTTATTAACCTACTGATGCCTGGAGCATAATGACCCTCTTTGTATAGGAATATATGATTTCCCAGCCTTGTGTTGCCAAATCTTTCTTCCCAAGCAATTATGACTGGAGCTATTTGGCCACATGGATCCTCTTTCCTGTGCAACTTTGGAGTATGGGCCTGATTGAGGGTTTGGCGATGGGGTTACTCCGCCACAAACTTGACTGATATCCCGTCTGCCGCATTACTATTCCATTTTATCCTATGGACAACTGCGGATGGAATATCCAACAGAGTAACCCATCCACCAAACTCTAAATCAGGCCCAATATCTCTTTGTGCTCCTTTCTCACACACTGTAGTGATGATTCAATGCTGTCTTGCCACAGTATGACCATCTGGAGTACACTATGCCTTCCTCTTTTTCAGGAATGGATACAAGTTTCTATACTGTTCTGCCAGGGCTATTGGCATGGCCAACATCACCAAAGGTTACCTACAGTGGGTGAATGACCGGGGCTGTGCTCTGCCCATGGGTCCTGTCCTCTTGGCCCCAAGCAGCCTCTTTTCTGCCTTGCACAGGTAAGTGTACAGGTCCTTGAAATGTTATTATTATTAATAGTTTATTTGGTGTTCACTGTCTCGATGAATTACTTAATATGGATTAAGAATATTCTTCTAAAAAATATATGTTTCCTTTATGTATGTTCCAACTATTCACAGAAGTAATGCCTGTTTAAGGTGATGCTCCTGAAATTACCATCTTAACACAGTGCTATGCCCATGTCCTTTCTAAAGTCTTTATAAAGATGTTTTCCTAAATCCATAATGTCCCTCCTTGTGGATTTGCCTGTTTTCTCAAATCATTCTTGTAATCTTCGAAAATATGACAAACAGTAGGCATTAACAATAAGAACTGGTGGAATCTGTAGACTATCATGACCCCAAATATCTCATTTAAATTGTTGACAGATGGTATTCACTTATTACTCAGCATTCAAAATGCTCAAATATGAATTTCCTGGGATTTGAGATTGTGTGCAGTTCGCAAAGATGTCATCAGTATTACTCTGTAAATTTGGCGTGTAATGTGTATTGGAAACGTTTTTTCAAGTAATGATGGGCTGGTCAGCTGTTAAGTTTGAAATAAAGTAAACATTCAAATTAAACTGATTCAGTCATATCCAAGAACAGTATCCAAGTCAAAGGCCTTCATTAAGAGTTTGGCGGGTGGCGGAGGCCTGCCGCCAAACTCTTTCTGCCTTCAGATCGCCTGTGCGGCCTGAACCCCGCCGGCCCTAATAGGACTTCACTGCAGGGCCTTAACATTGACGCCGGCTCATAATGGATCCAGCGCCATTGTGGCAGTGCAGCGGGTGCAGCAGCACCCGTCGTGCATTTCACTGCCCGTAATTCGGGCAGTGGAATGCATGACGGGGCTGTGCATGGGGGCTCCTGCCTATGCCAAGTGCATGAGCAGGGCAGAGGCCCCCCGCCGCCCCCATTCTGCCAGCCTGTCCATGGCGGTGTAAACCACTATGGAAAGACTGGTGAATGGGGACTCCTAATCCCCTGGGCGGTGCTGCAAGAAGCGCAGCCCTGGAGGATGAAAACCACCAGGAACCCCAGGCTGCCGACTTGTGTCAGCCTGGCGGTGCCGGTGGTCCGACCGTGGCAGATCCGCCACGATAATAATGTGGCCCCCCCACCTCCAGCCAGTTGGACCGCCACTGCGAGTCTGACGGTCATTCGACCCCCAGACTGCTAATGAGGGCCACAGTCTTACTCCTATCCAAGAACGATATACTCAAAAAAGAGTTTATTTATAAGAGTTTTCTATAGCGCTAGCAAGACCGAGAGGGTAACGGAGCGCTTTACAACAGAACAGGAAATAAACATAAGAAACACACAAGTCAAGAGTCACTTTGTACAATGAGGATACATATGGGTTCTCATGAATAGAAGGGTGGCAATTCGAGGAAGGGGGTGTGGTGAGGGAGAGACCCTTATTAATGAGAGGGTTGGTTTAGGAGGAATTCTTTCAGTAGTTTCTTAAAGGTCATGTGGGAGGTGTTAGATCTGATGTGGATGGGTAATGAGTTCCATATTCTCGGAGCGTTGTTTGTGAAGGAGCATAAACGAGTTTTTTGCTTGTTGGGTTACGGAAGGAGGAGGAGGAGAGAGTTTGTGCTTCTCAAAGATCTGGTTTGACCAGCTTTCACTAGCTTGTTAGCGAGGTATTCAGGTTTCCCAGTGTGAAGGGCTTTGTGTGTCAGGCAGGCAGTGCGGAACAGGCAGCGGGCCTCAATCGAGAGCCATTTCAGATTGTTCAGGGCTGGGGAGATGTGGTCAAATTTTTTAGTTCCTGTCACTAGTCTAGCTGCTGCATGAAAAGTGGACCTCATAGGGGCGAGTCAGGATTTGGCCGTGCCAGTGAGGATAGAGATCCCATAGTCTAGTCTTGAGAGTGCCAGTGCTTGAGTGGCGTGTTTGAGGTCATCTTGGGGAATGAAGGATTTGATTTTGTGAAGAAGTTTAAGGCTGCGGAAGGCATTATTAGCGTTTGACTTCATATGGTCCTGCAAGGTCAGGTTGGAGTCCAGACAGATTCCCAGGGATTTGACCGTGGTAGATGGGGAGAGAGTACATTTGAGGGCGTCAATAGATTTTAGCCATTCTTGCAGTTGAGGAAGCTGGTTAGATTTCGAGAGGAGGAGTATTTCCGTCTTGTCGTGATTGAGTTTGAGGTGGTTATGTGAGAGCCAGCATAGGGCTTCTTTAAGGGTATAGTTCAGACGGTGGATGTCATCTAAGGAAGATAGTTCAATATAGAGTTGCGTGTCATCAGCATAGAGGTGGAAGGGGAAGAGTTGGCAGTAAACACTGACTAGAGAGCACAAATGAACAATTCCTGCTCCTGGAACTTCTCTACTGTATGGAAGAGTTGGGTGATCCTTACTTATAGTGCTTGGAATTCGTAATCAACGTAACATTGTTCTATATGTAAATAATTGTTAGTATGCATTGTCTCTTTAGTGCTTTCTCAAACTTCTTGATATTTGCTGTTCTCTCTCTTTAACGTCTTCTCACCAAAATCCCTAGTCACAATATAAGAATATAACTTAACAAAACATGAATGTCTCTTTTCTGAAATTCACTGACTTACTAGCTAGAGTAATATAACACTAACAGAATACTAGTGACACGTTAGAGACAGAATTTGGAAATTATTTATATGCTGGCTAGCTAAATATTGCTGTTTGCAGGCAAATAAAACAATGTTAGTTTCTCGCTTGCTTTGCTATACAAAGACTTTAGGAGAAAGTAAACTTGATGACATATTTGTGCTAAATGACCAACTCAAAAAGTAAAAAAGGATAAAATTATTGTTAGATCTTCCACTGCTATTAAGACCGAACAGTAAGCAGGGAAAATGTTTTTTTACTTATGCTCCTTTAGTCTTACTCTGGTTAATCCTTACTAATATCACTAGGAACTGAAATATGTGTTCCTCTACTCTTTTTAGGCCAGCTCTCCCACCTTCATGTTGCAACTCTTTTTAGTGGATTTAGAGAGAATTCTTTAGTTGTTAGAAACACAAAGTGCCCCATCTGTGCCTTGGACATTGTAAAAATAGGGAACTAAACTGAATACAAAACTAATATGACGGTCCGTATACAATGAAACATGTTTCCATAATGAACTGAGACATCAAAATATGTAAGATAACAAATTAGCTAAACACATTGCAAATTAAATATCCAGTTGCAATTCACTGCATACAGTGAACTGACATGCTCATAGTGCCATTCATTGCATGTAGTCACTCCCGCCATGCATAGTTGTTTACATTCAAGGCTCACTGTAACTTCATGGTAGCCATATTAAGCAACAATTAGTACTGGGTGTTTTTCCTCTTACTCAAGACTCTGATATCTAGCATTAGACAGTAGATGTAACATATCACACACATGCAACACAGCCCATGTATGTCATGTAGCTAGCTATCGTGTGGCTCAGTACAGTACTGACTTCTAAGAAAGAACACACATAAACTTTCAGCAGAACCCATGAGATGGAAAACCTCACATTCATGGTCAAAACATAACACAGATATAACATGTAGTTGTCTATCATCACGCTTAGAACAGCATTACCTCATGGTGGTAGACCACACACTAGCATTCTTCACAACACTTTAAAATGAACTGCCATCATACATCTAACAAGACTTCCATAGGCCACCTTGACTCTCATTTTGAATGAGCACTTTATTCTCATGGGGTCAGTAAATGAAGTTGCTGTCCTCATTCGGAGCTCTCAGTTGTAAACTCTAGGGGGATTGTTTGAGGTAGGGGGGTCCAGGGAGGGTGGGAAAAAAGAGCCAAATTCCTATGAACAGGGAATGCAGCCCGTAGTAGCCTATCACAAACTACCAATAAAACACACACACACACACACACACACCCTCTCCTCTTTTCACTTAGGCTATCCAATCCATTAACTTAAACACCAAAATCACACACCCCCCAACAAAGATGTGGTCTCTGATGGTAACCTTTGAGTCACTGCACTGCCAGTAGTGCTATGGGGTCACACCAGTGGCAGTGGTTGCACTATGCAGGTGCCACTTACTTAACATTTCCATCAAAATGGATACTTACAGTACCTGGTATTAAATAACTAGTATTTTTGTGTCATGTAAATGAGCTGCTGTCCTCTGCTTTCCCCCACAGGGAAGTGATCGAGAAGAAGCCAGAGGTCTTCAAAATTGCATGCCTTACAGATATCCGAAACCTTTTCAACCCTCAACGCCAGCCTTTCTATGCTGCCTTTGGAAACCGGACCAATGTGAGTCACTCGTAATATGTTGTCAACATGTTCTCTCTCTCTCTCTCTCTCTCTCTCTCTCTCTCTCTCTCTCTCTCTCTCTCTCTCTCTCTCTCTCTCTCTCTCTCTCTCTCTCTGTCTCTCTCTCTCTCTCTCTCTCTATATATATATATATATATATGTATATATATATGTTCAATGGCATGTGTAGCTGTAGATACACATGCTTTGCATAAGTCCACCATCTAGTGTTGGGCTCTGAGTGTTACAAGTTGTTTTTCTTCGAAGAAGTCTTTTTTCGAGTCTCAGCATCGAATGACTCTTTGTTCGGTAATAGTGCGCATGGGTTATCGACTCCTTTGTTGGATTATTTTCTTTCCCCTGTCGTGTTCGGACTTGTTTCCTCTCGCTCCGAGACTTTAGAATCGGAAACTTTATACTAACTTTATTCTACCATCGGTATTGTTTCGATTGCGTTTCCAACTGTAATAGAGCCAATAGTACAGCCGGAAAGCAGAAAACGCCCTTTTGGGCGCTCGCGCCCTACTCGGGCCTGTTCAGGCCTACCACACCAAAGCCTGATGGATCAGACTCCATTCTGATTCTGTCCTCGATGCCATGCAAAATTCCCCTGTACAGATAAACACGTGGTATGTAATCTCTGTCTCTCTCCCGAACATCGAGAAGAGGACTGTGAAGCTTGTCAGTAGTGCCGGTCGAAAAAGAAACTGCGTGACCGGAGAGCTAGGAGACTCAAAATGGCGTTGAAGCATACAGAGTCCACTGACACCTTAGAAGAAGAGCAGGCACAGACGGCTGTTTCGATTCAGGACACAGACTCCGAAACAGACTCGGATGAAGACAGCCAACCGATCACTGCGGCTCAGCATGTGAGTACACCTGCCCCTACGCCCACTTCCAAGAGACCTATTAAGGCCTTGGGTGCACCACTGCAAGAGAGCCATGGTTCAACCCAAAAGAAAATTGTCGGAGACAGACCTTCGGGTTTGGCGCTGAAAAAGGCAACACCCGTTTCGATTCCAGAGTCTAGCAAGTCAATTATTAAAAGCTCCACATCTGAGCCGAGCCGACGTCCACACTCTTCGGAGTCGAAAATTCAACATACGGCTTCGGAGCCGAAACGACAAGCTGTATCTTCGGGACCGAAAAATGTATCCACCACTTTGGAGCCGAAAAAAATCTTTGTACACAGAGAAACAAGGAGTTTCCAGCTGATTAAAACACAGCTCAAAGACAATTGATGATCAATCATCTAAAACAGCTAGAACATCAGAATATCTTTCGGAAGACTCAGATATTCAACCAATCCTTGAAATCATGGACCCCCAACAAAGAAAGATACGTATCCAAAAAGAGACTGGCAAGATCATGAGCTTAACCTCCTCCACAAACCAAGAGAAAGCTGGCATTTCAAGAGTCTCTTGACACAGCTCCACCACCAGCAAAGATATTTAAAAGGAAGGAGAAACCATCACCTTTATAGATTTCTCCACTACATTTGCCACATTTTTCTTTCTCTCCACCACCTACTACCCCACCACCATTGCCCTAACCAACACATTCCCATACATATGCACATGGAGATACAGTTGACCCCTGGGACTTGTATGACCCAGATCCCATATCACTAAATGACCCAGACCTCTATCCGTCCAAACCTTCACCACCAGAGGATAGCACAGCTTATACACAGGTCATTTCGAGAGCAGCTGCATACCATGGGGTTCAAATGCATGCTGAGCCTTTGGAGGAGGGTTTTCTTTTCAACACATTGTCCTTCACCCACTCACAATACCAGTGCTTGCGGATGCTACCTGGTATGCTTAGACAAGCAGACAACATCTTTAAAGAACCTGTTAAGGCTAGAATTTTAACACCCAAAATTGAAAAAAAATACAAGTCTGCGTCACCAGACCCAGTTTATATCACACAACAGGTACCACCAGACTCTGTTGTAGTCAATGCTGCAAGAAAAAGGGCCAATAGCCAATCTTCTGTGGATACCTCTCCCCCTGACAAAGAAATCAGAAAGTTTGATGCAGCTCGGAAAAGGGTAGCTACACAAGCAGCTAACCAATGGCGTATTGCCAATTCACAAGCCTTGCTATCAAGGTATGACAGGGCACACTGGGACCAAATGCAGGAATTCTTACAATACTTACCAAAAGAACTTCAAAAAAGAGCACAACAAATTGTTGAAGAGAGTCAAGCATTTAGCAATAACAAAATAAGTGACGCAGCCGATACAGCAGCTAGAAGCACAAACACTAGCATAACCATCCATGGTTAAGATTTTCAGGGTTCATACCAGAAATCCAACAAGAAGTGCTCAATATGCCCTTAGATACAAAACATCTATTTGGACCTGAGGTTGACACAACTATTGAGAAACTCAGGAAGGACTCTGACACTGCAAAAGCTATGGGAGCCCTACACAGTACACCTTACCGAGGTTCCTTTCGTAAACAAGAATTTAGAGAAGGTTTCAAGCCCTAGTCTGCAGAGGCTTCCACCTCGCAAACAAAACAAGGTCAGCAGCACTACCAAAGAGGAGCATTTAGAGGCTCTCACAGAGGTCAACATTTCAGAGCCAGAGGAAAATGTCAAACCTCAAAGAGTGTCACCACTCCCTCAAAACAGTGACTTCCTCAGTATACCACAACCCCACACATCTCCTGTGGGTGGCAGACTGCAGCAATTCCACTCCCAATGGCAAAACACACCACAGACCAGTGGGTGTTTTTAATTATCTGCAATGGTTACTGTATAGAACTCATTTCTACTCCTCCAAACATTCCCCCTCGCTATCACAAAATGTCCCCAGAACACAACGTTCTGTTACAGCAAGAGGTAAAATCGTTACTGCTAAAAGAAGCAATAGAATCAGTTCCAAAATGTCAACAGGGAACAGGATTATATTCACTATATTTCCTCATGCCCAAAAAGGATGGTACTCTCAGACCATTAAATTTATATATCCTGTCAGAACATTTTTACATGGTAACTTTGCTGGACATAATTCCACTACAGCAAAAACAAGATTTCATGACTGCATTAGATCTCAAAGATGCCTACTTCTATATCCCCATACATCCAGCTCATCGAAAATACATAAGGTTTGTAATAGCAGGAAAGCACTACCAATTGAAGTTTCTTCCCTTCGGCATAACAACAGCTCCAAGAGTTTTCACAAAATGTCTAGCTGTAGTAGCAGCTTTCCTAAAAAGACAACACACACATGTCTTTCCTTATCTAGACGACTGGCTAATAAAATCAAGCAGCATTATACAATGCCAGCGACACACTCAATACACAATAGAAACCCTACACACATTGGGGTTCACAATCAGCTACCAAAAATCTCATCTTAAACCAGCACAAGTTCAACCTTACCTAGGTGCTATTCTCAATTCCCAAAAAGCCTTAGCCTATCCAAATCCGCAAAGGATACAGGCTTTTCAAAACCTTATATCACAGATACAGCCCAATCAACGTTTCACTGTAAAGTTCATCATGAAACTTTTGGGAATTATGACATCATGCATAGCAATAGTACTGCATGCAAGATTAAACATGAGAACACTACAACAGAGTCACAGCAATGGTCTCAAGCACAGGTCAATTGCAGGATCTAGTGTTGTTAGATCGCCAAACGCACAAATGGTGGAATCACAACAATTTATGAAAGGGGCGGTCATTTCAGGACCGTGTGCCTCAGAACACAATAACAAGAGACACATCAATGACAGGTTGGGGAGCTCACCTCAACAACCTTACTATTCAAGGGGAATGGAATTCAATGCAGTTAACCTATCACATAAACCGTTTAGAATTGTTAGCTGTGTTTCTCGCCCTAAAAGCTTTTCAACCCCTTCTCAGGCACCAAACAGTCTTGATAAAAACAGACAATATGACAACAGTGTATTATCTGAAGAAACAAGGAGGAACACATTCATCTCAACTGTCCCTCCTAGCCCAAATAATATGGAAATGGGCAATTCACAATCACATTTACTTGCAAGCGGAATACATCCCAGGGATACCCAATCAGCTAGCAGACCTACTAAGCAGGACCCAGCAAAAGATACACAAATGGGAAATTCACTCTCAGGTACTTCAACAGTACTTTCAAATGTGGGGAACACCGACCTAGACCTATTTGCAACAAGCGAAAACGCAAAATGCCAAAACTTCGCATCCAGACACCTTCACTCTCTGTCCAAGGGCAATGCTGCATGGATCAACTGGTCAGGGATATTTGCTTACGCTTACGCTTTTCCCCCTCTCCCATTAATTCCATTTCTGGTCAACAAACTGGGTCACACCTCTCTCACCATGATTCTCATAGCCCCCACGTGGGCACAACAACATTGGTAGACAACACTACTAGATCTATCAGTAGTACCTCATAGCAAACTTCCAAACAGGCCAGATAGCGATTTGGCTCCTGAAATTATAGAATTTTGATACTTACACCTTCCATTAGACTGTATGGAAGTTCTAAAAATAAGCATGCAGACCTACAACTAGGCAATCCAATGCTAACAAGTGGAAACGTTTTGTTTACTACTGTCAGACCCACTTAAAGCATCAATACAAGATATTGTATGCTACCTGCTTCATCTACAAAAAACAATTAATTTTTTTCTTCTGTTAAAATTCATCTTACTGCTATATCAGCATACTTACAAACCATACAACATACTTCTCTCTTTAGAGTTCCTGTCATAAAAGCCTTTATGGAAAGACTTAAGTGTATTATTTCACCAAGAACTCCACCAGTTTCTGCATGGAATCTGAATATTGTACTCACAAGAGACCACCATTCAAGCCCATGCATTCATGTGACATTCAATTTCTAACATAGAAAGTATTCACTCTGGAGGAACCATTTTTCCAAGTACACAAACATAAAGTAGTACTTAGGACAAATCCAAAATTGTTGCCAAAAGTAGTTTCTCTTTTTCACATTAACCAAACAGTGGAATTGCCAGTCTTCTTCCCACAGTCAGACTCAACTGCTGAAAGAGCGCTTCATACTCTTGACCTTAAAAGAGCTCTAATGTACTATGTTGATAGAACAAAAGAGTTTACAAAAACTAAACAGCTTTTCGTACCTTTTCAACAACCACTTAAAGGGAATACTATCTCTAAACAAGGATTAGCTAGATGGATTGTAAGATGCATCCAAACATGTTACATCAAAGCAAAAATAAAACTTTTAATAACCCCTAAAGCACATTCCACAAGGAAAAAAGGTGCTTCCATGGCTTTTCTATGTAACATACCAATGGGAGACATATGTAAAGCTGCCACATGGTTCACTCCACATACATTTACAAAACATTACTGTGTGGATGTATTTTCAAAGCAACAAGCAAATGTTGGTCAAGCAGTACTTAAAACTTTATTTCAAACTACTTCAACTCCTACAGGCTAGCAACCGCTGTTTTGGTAGAAGGACTGCTTTCTAGTCTATGCATAGCATCTGTATCTGCAGCTACACATGCCATCGAATGGAAAATGTCACTTACCCACTTACCCAGTGTGAATCTGAAGATTCACATGCACCCTCACTCCTCCCCGGAAGCCTGTAATCGTTGCAGTTTTATTTGTACACGTGTACATATATATATATATATATCTTACATTTACATGGATATCTTATTTACTTACTACATTTAGTTGTACGTTTACATTCTTTTACTCTATCACTCCTTCCTACGCCCTTCTGCGGGAAAACAATCTAATAAAGGAGTTGATGCCCATTCGCACTATTACTGAAAACTCAAAACCATATGTCCTCTCCCCAGTATGGTAAAGGCTCATGGCAGCGTGAAGGAAACTGTAGAACTGCACTAATTGCAAATCAATTCAGATTTATTTACGTGCTAACGAAAAACCATCAGACGTGTTTCGGTTGTCCTGCAGCCTTGCTCACAGATAGTGATTTACAGAAAGTTTTGTGTGACATCATGATAGTCCACGCGAAAAGAGTTTCAACAGAGTTGACTTTGCAATGATCATACTATTTGGCACCAGTGTATGCTTATATTACACTCAACAAAGACATTTAGGGCCTGATTCTAATGTTGGCGGGCGGCGGGAGCCGCCCGCCAAGCTACCGCCGCTGAATGACCGCACCGCGGTCAAAAGACCGCGGCGGCCATTTAGACATTTCCTCTGGGCTGGCGGGCGCTCTCCAAAAGAGCGTCCGCCGGCCCAGAGGAAATGCCCCTGCAACGAGGACGCCGGCTCAGAATTGAGCCGGCGGAGTTGCAGGGGTGCGACGGGTGCAGTTTGCACCCGTCGCGTATTTCAGTGTCTGCTTAGCATTGGCATGGCCACGGCAGGGGCCCCCAGGGGCCCCGCGGCACCCCCTACCACCATCCTGTTCCTGGCGGGCGAACCGCCAGGAACAGGATGGTGGTAGGGGGTGTCAGAATCCCCCATGGCGGCGCAGCAAGCTGCGCCGCCATGGGGGATTCAAAGGGCAGCGGTAAACCGGCGGGAGACCGCCGGTTTGCCTCTTCTGACCGCGGCCGAAGCGCCGCGGTCAGAATGCCCTGCGGGGCACTGTCGGCGGTGCTCCCGCGGGTCAGAATGACCCCCTTAATATTATGCTTGAGCCAAAATTAATAACAATTCTATATGAAACAAGAATACAAAGAAATGAAATAAATAGAACTGAAACCATGAAAATAGGAAACACGTGAAAAACAATCAGGACCAAGTGGGCGTATTACATAAAGCAATTTCATTGTGTTTGGAAATAAAACACTCTTGCGCATGACCACTTGAGAAAATTCAGCAAATCAAACCCAAGTGGGCGAATCAAAAGTGCCATAGAAGTCACAGGGTGGTCCCTGAGCAATCACATTATGTACATTAATATGTAAGCATGTAAAAATATAAACCTATAAAACATATAAAAAATGTATCCCAAGTGGGCACGGTCATATACCACAGTACATATTAAAAAGAGATAATTAATCCCACAATTGTATCTTAAATATGAAAACAGTTCTAAGTGAGAATTGTCAAGGAACCACTGATGTAAGTCATTATATTGATCATGCCTTATTAAGAGGTTTTCGTGTTTTAAGGATTTACCTAATCCTTGCAATCATCACTTCCTAATTTACAATATCGCGAATCTAAGGATCACCTGTTGATGCCAACTCCAATTTTGAAAGTGTGCCAAACCTACCCATACACCCGAGTACATATAAGTTAACAATATCTACTGGATTCGCCTCATGTTCTCTGAGAGAGATTTCGGACTATAAATGTGTATGGAGGTTTTACTCCATATTCAGCCCACATGGAGTTGTGTAAATGTAGTTCTACTATGTAGTGTGTCTCCAGCTGCCTTAGTGCTTTCACCTGATCACGCACCCCCAGATGATAACTGAGATTGCATCAATTACAAAATATTTTAAAGCACTGATGTCATTCTGATGTTGTTCCTCAAAATGCCGGGCAACAGGGTATGCTTTCTCCCTATGTTTTATTGCCCGTAAGTGCTGCAAAATCCTCTTGTTCACTGGGAGTGTAGTACTACCCACATAAACCAGTTTGCAAGGGCATTGAAGGATGTAGACCGCATGATGTGTTTTGCTGCGGCAACTACCATGTATGCACTTATTTCTTTTTGCAAACGGTGACTTGTATTCCTTGGTATTAATGCCATGTTGGCATGCTTTATATCTACAGCATCTTCAAAAACCTGTGCTGCGGCCTAACCAAGCGGTTTGAGTAGATGGAATAATCTCGGGACTACTTTTGACTAACTCGTGTCTCATTGACTTAGCTTTCCTAAAAGTCACTTCATTTCTTTTAGGGGGCATGCTACCCAATATGGGATCATTCTTTACATGGTGCCAATGTTTCTTATTTATTGTACGTTGTGGTCAACCTGAAACGTGGTCCTGTTTTGGTCTGTTCATTGCTTGCTTTTGAGGTCCTTGTTTTATCAAATATCAACTGCTCCTACGATTTCAATGTGGACTTCCTTTTTCATCCTTAATGCTTGCCTTCGAAAAACCCTGTGTCTTATCTCCTTGCTAGATCCTCTAGTGCCCTTTCTTCCTCAATAGCCTCACTACAGTGTTTCACACTTAAACTTTCCCCGTAAGGAATGCTGTTAATGGAAACTGGAGGCATGGAGCACCGTGTTGCCTGAAGTGGGTTTTCCAATCAGTTTTGTCTTTAATCTATTGTTCTTAACAGAGACAGCAAGATCCCTGAAATTAACCTTTAAGTTTCTAATTGCATTTGTGAAGTTCACTTTAAGATTGTTGACCTCTATCTTCCTCAGAAATGCCCTGGCACTAACTTCTGCGCCCTTCCACACAAGGACTAAGTAGTCAATATACCTCCTCCGATCTACCACATGCTCTGACCAGTCAAGAAAGTGTTCATGTTTTCCTGTTTTCATGGTTTCAGTTCTGTTTATTTAATTTCTTTGTATTCTCGTTTCATATTGAATTGTTACTAATTTTGGCTCAGGCAGAAGAGAATAGGGAATTAAAATACCCCCACTTCGTAACAGAGCTCTTTGGACACCAAGCACGTGAAACAAGTCTTCACGACCCTCCCCAGAAGAGCTCACCTGTCTCTTTCATCCATCCGTTCATTCTTTCAGCCACCATTGTCTGTCATCATTCTGTCCGCACGCCCATCCATCTCCAAACCTATCTGTTAAACCTATCCATCCATCTCTCCATCCACCCTTTCACATATCCATCTCTCCATCCACCCTTTCACATATCCATCTCTCCATCCACCCTTTAACTCATCTATCTACCCCTTCACACAGCCATCTATCGTTTCTCTAATCCATCCACCCTTCCACACAACCATCCACCCATCCATTTATCCATCCATCCATTTATCCTTTAACTCATCCATTGATCCTTTCACTCATACATCCATTCTTTCACTCATCCTTCCATCCATCCACCCTCCCTTTTCACTCATCCACCACTTGTTTCATTCATCCATCCACCCTTCCATTCATCCTTTCATTCACCCCTTTTACTCATCTGTCCATTCTTTCCCTCATCCATCCTTTCGCTCATTCATCCATCCATTCACCCTTTCAATCCATCCATCCATCCAAACTTTCACTCATCCCATCCATCATTTCACTCGCTCATCCATCAAACCTTTCTCTCATCCACCCTTCCATTCACTCACCCTTTCACTCACTCATCCATCCATTTATCCACCCGCCCCTGCACTCATACATCCATTTTTTCACTCAACCCTCCTTACAGCCATCCTTTCATTCATCATCCATCTACCCATCCATCCTTTCACTCACCCATACATTCACCTATCACTCACTCACCTTTGTCAGCCAAGTTGCAGACAGAAAATGCGAATCAAGAACTTCACCCACTCTGTAGCTGCTAAAGGTGGGAGGTTAATAACACCCGAGCATCCATCCTTTTGCTCATTCATCCATCCATCCATTCAACCATCTGACCAACCTTTCTCTTCATCCATCCACCCTATTACTGCACCCATCCATTCACTGAGCCAACCCTGGTATCACTCACTCATGCATCGATACTTTCATCATCCATTCACCCTACCACTAATCCATCCATTCACCCTTTCAGTTCACATAGTTTGTGGTTCGAAGATTCTGACTCCTGCTTCATCCTTTAGTTCAGGTGGAAGCCCGATCTGGAGCTGATGCACCTGAAATCCACAGAGCATAGTGTACTCTTCTGCACACTGTGGCCTTCTGAGAGGCCTATCTGCACCATTCAAAGTGGTTCCAGATCACTCTGATGCATCTGCAGCCTCACAGACCTATCGGGCTTCTATTCAGAAAATTGCTGGTGGGTCCTTTTTCATGCTGACTGATCCCGTATGACATCAGTCCAATCTGCTTCTGGCACTGCTCTATCCCAGCTACTCCCCCGAAAGCAACACCGGCCGCTCCTCCTTCGGCTCCACCCACAGCTTTGAGATGCCAACACCAGTTCTGACACCCTAGATTGTAAAGTATTTTCAGCAAAGACCTGTCCAATGTTATATTAAACCATCAATAAAGCCCAGCCTCCAGTGGAGTAAGACTTCCCTGGGTCCTTTTTCCTCACTAACAATGCTGGCAGATGTCTGAGAACATTTTGGGCTCGGACACCGATGCTTTCTAGATCTTTAACACATGCCTTATGATGAAGGCGACGGTGAGAAGGTAGAACGCTTACTTCCCCTCGTTCCACCAATACCAGTTTATTCATTGATCTTTAGAGTGCCAGTAGATATGTGAATTATTAAATTAATGTTTTATTTAATATCCTTACAAAAGCATAGCACAGTACACCTTTGATTCATTTCTGTACGCCAAAAAGTCTTAATTTTCTCATACAACAGTGCACGAGTCTCCTTACTTGTGAGCTTTATTGTGTCGTGCTTATTCATTGACACAAAAGCAACACTGCAGGCTAGACTTTTTCAGTATCTTTGGGGTGCCAGAAGAGAGGATCATGAAGAAGTCTGTACCAACTCAGTCGATTGTTTTACTTCAGGCAGAAAATACCAAACTCCAGCACAAGAAATCCTGGCCTGCAGATCTAAGTGAAGTGCCCCCTAGAGAAAACGCAACAAAGAGTCACCCTAGGTGCAGCTTTAACCCTGGATTTGCAAATAGATGCTGCAGTGAAATCACTATGTACTGTCCATTAGAAAATGACAGATTGAAGCTCCATGTAAGCGATGTCTTAACTTCAGTTCCCTTCTTTCTGCATCTTGTAACGTGGATCAGTAGCTCCGCTCCAGGCTTGGCAGTGTTCCAATGACTTCCAAAACAAATTATGTTTTCCACCCAATGACAGGTTTCGAAACATGCCATGGTTGCAGAAAACAGATGTTGGTCACAGACCCACACAAGGGGTGTGTGCCTCTGGTGTCCTGGCCTGGACCACGATTAAAAGTCATGCAGTAAATATACCATCTTGCTCCCAGAGGTGATTCATGACCGGAAGGCAACCCAGTATGTGGCTGAACACAAGAAATTCTCACTGCCTTCAAGCATGTCTCACTCCTGGTCTGGGTTGTGGACTCAGTGCAGCTCCTGAGGCTGATTCCACGAGGGGTCAGCTTTGCACTCCAAGTCATCTTTTAAGAGAAAGTAGGAGTTCAGGCACAAACATTAAAAAGGCAAAGAATGACCACGCCCATCTCTCCTCTCTAAACCTTAAGAGAGTACAAGAGTATCACCATGTCAGTCATTCAATTTTGAGGTCTCTGATCGACTAGATGATTCCTGAAATCATCCAGGTGTGCCCTGAGTTCCCCTGGCCTGACAATCAGTGATGCCGCAACAGATTGAAGACTTCAAGAAGCTATGCTGCACACTTTTGGTGTGCTTCCAGTTCCTTCTGGCAAACTTGTGGGCCCAATGGACACAGGTAACCACTGACCCATACATCTTTAGCACCGTATTCCACCCTTGGTACCTGTTCTGAGCCCCGCACCCACACTGGCATAGACTTTCCTTCTGGCTCTGAAACCTAAGCCATTTCTTTACACATCAATGCCCTTACTGGTATTGATGCCTGACACTAAGCTGAATTTAGCACAATCACAGCTGATGGTGCACTGTGAGATCACAAAATTGTAACTGAGCATGCATCATGATTTTTACCCGGTGCCTATGCTAGGGTGTACATTCTAGCAGAGCCCCATTATCTTTTTCTCTATAACTCGCAGCAAGGGGCACCCAGGTTGTGGGTGATGATGATGGCAAAGATGGGGATGGCCAGACGTCAGACTGGCTCTTAATCACCCTGATTTTCTTAACTATCGTGGAACTCTAGAGATCCCTATTTTCCATTCCTCATCTATGACGGCGAATCCCAACTCATTCCCTACTACTCCTTCATTTAGACATCTTAAGAGGAGTGAGGATTTTGGTAAGCATATGTTTCCCTTTACTCAAGAAGAGTGCTATTGGGCGTATACTAGACTCAGAAAGGGAAAAGGGTTGTAAGTCTAGCTAGTTCCTTATCCTGAAGAAGGTCAGGGATCTTAGGCCTATATTAGACCTTAGGTTTCTAAATGCATTGCTCTGGAAGAACAAATTTGAATGCTCATGCTGACCCAGATTGTGTGTGCACTGGACCCGGGAGACGGCATGGGGTCCTTGAACCTGCAGGGCGCATATTTTCATATATCAGTCCTGCAGTCCCACAGATGTTATCTGAGGTTCAGGTAGGCCAGGGGCTTTCTAATTTGCTGCAATCGCCTTTGGCCTCGCCAGTGTTCCACAGGTGTTTACGAAAGTGATGATGTTGGTTGCTGCCCATTTGGGGAAGTTGTTGATACCAGTCTTCCACTACCTTGACAACCGACTGTTGGAGGAAGGCTTGCTTTAGTCAGTCATTGACCACCTCCAGAAAACACCAAACCACATGAAATAATTTGGGGTTACTATCAACAAGCCAAACTCACACCTAACTCCTTCTGACATGCTTCCATTCTTTGGAGCTTTCTTGGACATGGTTTAGGTCTGGGTCTTCCCTTTGCCGCAATGTCCAAGGTGTTTGGGCTTTAATCCCGATTTTTCAGCCTTGGTCCTAAATCATGATGAGTTCATCTATGAAACTTTTTGGTCCCTTAACCTCCTGCATCCTCCTTGTATGTTATGGCAGGTGGCACCCGGGCTCTGCAATGAAATGTGATTTACCAGTAGGCCCATCAACAAGGAATCTGACAGATGTCATCCAAGTATTGGAGAAGACTGCTCACAATCTATAGTGGTTCAAACAGAATTGGGTCTGCAGAAGACCCTTCTCACTGTCCCACCCAGAGCTGATGTTCCTAAGTCATGGAGAGTGCATCTCTGAGGCTTTTTGATCCTTTAGCCTCCTGCATCCTCCTTGTAAGTTATGGAAGGTGGCGCTCGGGCTATGCAATGAAATGTGAAGTACCAGTAGACACAGAACAAGTAATCCAACAGATGTCATCCAAATATTGGATGAGAGGGCTCACGATCTGCAGTTGGTTGTGAGAGATGCATCCCTCCTGAGCTGGGGAGGTCACCTTGGGGGAGATGGATAACAATGGAGTCGTTCCTCTGGTTCTGAAGGTCTTCCTGCTGTGCATCAAGGGGAGGCTGGCACAGATTCTCATGGGCAACTCTACTGGCATGTGATATTGCAACAAGGATGGCAGCGTGATGTACTAGGTCCTGTGTCAGGAGGCTTTGCGCCTCTAGGGCAATTGGAACATCAGAGAATTTCCCTGATTGCAAATTCACCTGGCAGAAGTTAGCTACTTACAGTAAATCTCTTACTGGTGGATACTGTACATAACTGCAGATTCATCACTGCCCTTCTACCTCTGTTTTTTGAAGTGACCTCTTTTTGGCATCTAAATAATTTCCGGGTTAGAATTCAGTACACTGGTACTAACATTTTTTAAGTTTCTTGTCTGAGGGTGCATTAAGGAAAAAATAAGAAACTTAGCATGCAAGGATGACTCTTTTTATGCTGCTCCACGTCATCACTTCCTCGGGGTAAGGAGCCAACATGAAACAGGACGTTGCCACCTAGCCATGCACAGGAGCAATACTGAAGAAAAGTTTCTGGATCCAGTATGACTACTGAGGAGACCTCTAAGCTGAGGAATCTTAAGTTTGATGGAGTTAAATGGTATCCACCAGAAAGGACATTACCAAATGTAAGTAACTTATTTATCAACCTTGAGCCTAGTAAACCACAATGCAAAACAGGATAACACGTTTCAGGAAAGAATTGAAGAACAGTCTGTTAAATTAAAACTGCATGAAGAGCATTCTGTCTGTCTCACAAATATTTTAAACTGGAATAAGTGTACAGGCAGCAGTTATTTCTCGACAGCATGACCAGTCCAACTGTGAGGACTCTTCACCCCTCGTTCAGCTCTTTCAAACAGGTCACACTAGAGTCACACACTTTGGAAAACAAATAGGTAGGTCCTGCTGTTAGCACAATGGACAGTTGTAGTTCCATGATACCACACAAGTGGCAGTTATGCATTCGACAGTTGTCAGGTAATATAATGTTTGATGCCATGTGTGGCTGTAGATACACATGCTCTGCATACTTCCGCCATCTAGTGTTGGGTCCGGAAGGTTGCAAGTTGTTTTTCTTCAAAAAGTCTTTTGAGTCACACGGTGTAGTGACTCCTCTTGCCGGAAATGTGCATGGACTTCAAGTCTAATATTTTCTTCCACCATTGGGTCCAATTGTGTTTCACCAAGCTCTAGGTCGAGACTGGTTTTTTTTTCCGACTCTTTTCATCTGGGATCCACCCCTTATCGTCGGCATTGTTTTTGAACGCGTTCACCTCCATCCCTTACGTTCGAAACCAAGAAAACATTGCTCGTCCGATCAAAGCACTCTGTCTGAAGCCCTTTGGGCCACCATTTTCTCCACTGCATTGATCTTAAGAATGAGCTTCTAATGGAAATAACTCCCTTCTGATTTTGTCCAAAGTGCCACGTAACGTTCTTGAGGACTGACCAACACCAGGTCTGCAATTTCTGCATGTCACCAGACCACAATGAGGAGGACTGCAAGGCTTTCCAGACTTTTAGATCGAAGAAGACTCTACGGGACTGAAGAGCACGCTGTAGAGAAATGCAGAGGCAGGAGGTGGAGGAAACATCAGACGTCTTCCAACACCAAGATGCAGAGCCGGAAGATGAGGAAGAACTACAAGAGGCCTCTGCGGCTGACACAAGGCCTTTTTGATCATGGAGTCCCAGTCGGAGGTAGACCTGGAAATGCAATATCTCCCTCTGGCGCAAAGTACTATAAGTACAAAAACCCTTATCCTGACCAAGAAACCTCCGTCCTCCACCAGCGTAAAGGCTACGGTACCACCACTGCCAACAAGCCATGGTCAGCACCAAAAAACAGATTTGAATGCCCCGCCCTTGGGTTTGGCACTGAAACGCAAGCCTAAGCCAAGCATCTTGGTGCCAAGTCGACTAGCTCCATCGTCAGTATCGACAACCTCAGGCTTACACTCAACACTGACTGCTTCGATGACAAAAACACCACCACAAGCAATCTCGGTATTGACCGTTTCGTCTCCGACAATCAAGAGAAGAAACCAAAATCAACACCACCTTTGGAACCGAGTACCTTGGTTAAACCCTTCCTCCATAAAATGAAGTACCAACTCAATGCTAATCAAAAACTGCTCCATATACAGCCTCATACTGGTCGTATTTTGATAAATGCTGCTGTGACAATGCCATCAAAGAGACAGCTTTCCTTTGCAGAGGCCATCGATGTACTGTGCCTGCTGTCAAAAAGAAGAAAGCTGATACAGACTCTGCCACTGTACATCCTCCTTTGCCTACTTCTCCACCACCAACACTACCTCTGCCACCCTCACCCCCTCATTCATAGGATGACCCATTTGACATTCCCCCTCAGGGGTCCCCGCACTCCTTCATGGGTGATCAGGGACCAAGGGATGACGCACTGGATTTGCCTCAACACACTGATCCTTGACCAGCCTATTATGTTGATCCTCAGGCTGACAGACCCAGATGTTTAATGTGCGAGGCCCTCTCCTCCGGACGACACCGTCTCTTTTCAAGAGCTAGTTGCTAGGGCTTAACCACCAGGTACCCTTAGATAGGAAGCCCACTGACGATGATTTCCTCTTTGAAATCCTCTCTCCTTCTCGCAGGGCAAGACAGTACCTGACAATGCTCAAAGGAATGACGAGGCACCATGAGGGCATTTTTAAAGATCCATCTAGGGCACGCATCATTACATGACCATTAGAAAAAAATATATAAACCTTCACCCTGTGATCCCATTTTTATCAAAGGCCAAATCCTTCCTGACTTCTCAGTGGTCCTTAAGGCCTGTAAGAGAGCAAACTCACAAGCTGACAAGGGTGGCAAGCTCATAGATGCCTCAGGTAAATGTATTGCAACCCAAGCCACCAACCACTAGCGTATAGCAAACACTTGGGGACTGTTAGCCAGATCGGACTGTGCCCACTGGGACAAGATGGAGGACTTCCTCCAATACCTCCTAATAGAGCAAAGGAAAAGAGGCTGGGAAATAGTTGTGGAAATACTTTGTCTACTATTGCCTGTCAAAACAATTAGACCCTTTCAAAGTCACAGTGCAGGACATTCTCTCCTACCTTCTGCATTTGCAGAAGGAGAATTCGATATGCACTTCCTTAAGACTGCATCTAGCTGCTAAAGTTGCTTATTTTTAAAACAGACAGCATCTTTCACTTTTCACAATTCCAGTAATCAGAGCCTTTGTGGAAGGGTGAGTGATTCCACCAAGGACGCCTGCAATGCCTTCATGGAATCTTAATATTTTACTTACAGGACTCATGGGTCCACCTTTTGAGCCTCTACATCCATGCCCTCTTCAGTTTTTAATCATGTTAGGTGGCATTCTTAGTTGCTATTACTTCACATTGCTTTAACCCTACAAGACTTTTTTCCAAATGTATAAGGATATAGTGTTTCTCTGCACCAGCCCTAAATTCCTGCCAATGGTGGTATCTCTGTTCCACCTCAACCAATCTATTGAATTGCCAGTCTTTTTTTCCACAGCCAGACTGTGTTGCTGAAAGAGATCTTCACACTCTAAATGTTTAAGAGAGCGCTTATGGTCTACACTGATAGAACTAACACCTTTAGAAAGCCCAAACAACTTTTTGTTGCTTTTTCACCACCACACAAAGACAATCCTGCATCTAAATCTGACATAGCCATATGGATTGTGAAAGGCAATCAAACCTGCTAATCTCAGGCTAAAAGACAATTGTTTCTCTTAAAGAGCAGTCTACTTGTAAAAAAGGAGCAACCATGGCCTTTTTAGGAAATATTCACATAGCTGACATATGTAAAGCAGCTACATGGACCACAGCACCCTCCTTCCCAAAACATTCTTATGTGGATGTATTAGCATGCCAATGTGCTAACGTAGGAAAGGCAGTGCTGTGTAAACTTTATCACATCACTGCAACTCCCACAGGTTAGTCACTGCTTTACAAGGGCACCGCTGTACAGTTTATGCAGATCATGTGTATCTACAACCACACATGCTGTCAAACGGAAAATGCTACTTACCCAGTTAGCTTCTGTTTGTGGCGTGGAGTACTGTAGATTCACGTGCACCCTCCCTCCTCCCTGGAAACCTGTGGCCGTTGCAGTCTCTCTACCTTTATAGTTATGTACTTTGCATGGACATCTTGGTTTTTATTCTTCCACTACACTCCATTCTCACCCGCCTGCGGGTAAACAGTGTAACAATGGAGTTGATGCCCATGGTTATTACCAGCAAGAGGACCATGTGACTCGAAAGACTTATCTAAGAAAAACAAATTGCAACCTCCCGGACCTGGATTGCGTAAAAAGCAAAGTATGTGAATCTACAGCACTACATGCCACAAACAGATGCTTTCTGGGTAAGCAACATTTTCCATACCTCACTTTGGTCATTTCTGAGTTCAGTAAATTACGGTTGTCATTATTTACCTGGAAGAATGGAAAGCAGAGCCTGTCTTACCAACTGGTGAACTCCAGAACACTGCATTTGTCAGTGGCAAGCATTTATCTCACTGAGCCATCTTGCCAACTTATATTGAGTCAGCGTTATTAGGGCTCCTGATGAGCTCACCCATTTCAAAGGTCATCTCAAACTTCTTGATTAATCAAGCCATGTCCTTCCCATCTTTCCTCCCTCTCTAGCAGAGAGGTCTCATCAGACCTAAGATTTCAAAAGAGCTGTTAAAGATTACCTAGACAAGTATAAAGGTTTACATGGGGGAAGGGTGATCCAGTAAACACTCATAGGATGGAGATTCTTGGAGAACCAAGCGTTTATTTCAGCTGGAAGGACATCTATACCCAGCTTTGGCTACCACATCTCTACAGTTCATCACTAAGAATGGAAAGACATCCTTTTGTCAAGCAATGGAAATTTCCAGACATTGCATACAGAGAAACAATAAAGTATTCATTAGTAATACATGATAACTCATCCTGTCACAGTTGATATGACTCACACCAAAGAAACATTCTTCCTTTCAATCGATACAACCTTGAAACACAGTTGAAAGTCATATAAAAAAACACAGTGGGCATTCTCCATAATCATTTTCACAGCAAAGGAAAGTCGAGCTCTGCAAACTACTGTTATACTATTTCTCATGACAGGTCTGCTGTGCACACGTGTGCTGAGGTGATGCTGCATGTGATCGCAACAAGATAGAGTCGGGCAGGTTTCTTGAATGCAGCCTATATGTTCACATACAGAAGCAACATTTGTAAATTGTTGGTCTAGCCATACTTTCATGATGTCCTCAAGCCAATCAGTATCCATAGTATATGGCTCCTTGTTATCAAAACCTTAAAATATCCGTTCCTGGAAAGCCTAAGGCAGTGATTCCCAAACTGTGCGCCGCGGCTCCCTGGTGCGCCATCAAAACTAGCTAGGGGCGCCGCACTCAATTTGGGAACCACTGAGATATTTCCAGTTCGGACAAAATAAAACTACACCAGTGGTTCCCAAACTGTGTGCGGCACCCCTGGCTAGTTTTGATGGTGCACCGGGGAGCTGCGGCGCACAGTTTGGGAACCACTGGCCTAAGGCTCACTCCACAGGAAGTTCTCACACTGATCCACATGAGAAACATTACAGTTACAGACATTGACTAAGTATTATCACTTTGATTTAAGTTACATTTGTAATCCAGGCATCACTGTGCAACTTATATGCATCATTCAATACTCATAGTTTTCACTTCTGCTCTTCCGTATTGTGCAACTTAAAGTTGAGTTTGCAAATGTATTTCTATGTTCATTAATATTAATTGTCTAAAACGCTGTAATAGAAACAAGTAGATTGAACTCGGTTTTATAAAGATTCTAAATCTTATACACCATGTAAAAGAGTAGTTCCCCGGTAAAGTGTGTGATAATGCAATGAAGAAGCCTTGCATTTCATCATTGTATTTATCTATAGTTCTTTTAGTATGTGTACCCTTAAACACAGAAAAGCAATTTGGCTTGGAAAATTCTCAGAATCCATTGAACTGCAGGAATTATAGGCTTATATGATAGGAAGGGTGGTTTATTGAGCTGCAGTAGTTGATGAGGTTAATCTGAACCTAGACATCTGGCAGTCTGGTTTTGTCTGAATAAGGGAACTGAGATCACTCTTCTTGACATGCAGTCATGAATTTGGAAAATAAGAATCCTCCACTACTGGAGTTCTTCGGTTTATGCACTACTTTCCGCACCTTGGACCATTCACTTCTGGTATTGAGAATAACGGGATGGTCAGAGTGTTTTAATAGATGGACAGGTAGAATTCTAAGGTCTGTGTTGAAAACATGTCCTTGTCATGGCAGCAGCTACCTGTGGTGTTCCACAGAGCTTGTGCCCAAAATTGTCTATATTTGATATCTATTTTCACCCACTGCATCATCTGCTTCGTTTTGTACGTTTTTAGTTTCTTAACTGTGCAGATATAGCCTAAATGATGCTATGACAAACAGGCAGTTTTGCATATGATGTGTGTATGTGGTTTAACATTATTAAGACCTGGATGAACTCCAATTTTCTAAGTTTTATTAAGTTTCTGCTTCTCTGTGATATAGGGTGAGCTATGTATATTTTTGAATATAATAGTTTCTTTGTTATTGTACTATCAGAATATACATTTTTCCTTTTACATCCAATTATTTTGTTGTTTTTCATTAAGCATAAGGTCCCATGTTGGTGTGAGCTCACTTGGTGAATGCAGTGCTCAGAAGCCTGCAGATCACTCTGATAGTCAGTAGGACTGTGCAGGAGGGACTGTGAACTGGTTCCTGCATAATCCCTCTCTTCATTGGTTCTCTCTTAAATTTCCCAAGATGTACCTTTCATGCCACAGTTACTGTCCTTATATCATTGTATTCCTTAATTATTGCTCTCTTAGCTTCTCGTCCTGTACATACTTCTATGATTCTTTTATTTCCTAACCCACCATTTTCTCATTCCCCTTTTTATTTCCCATTCTTTCTCCTTTTCTCTCTGTTGTATTTCTGAACAGAAAGTTCCATCCATTTTAATTTCCCACCTCACTCCCCAAGTATATTTATTCTTTCATCATTTCTACAAGACTTCTTTCCCCCATATTTCTTTATCTGTCTCTTGTTCATATATAGCTTCTCAATCTTGGGATTTCTTGTTTTTTATTGGCACAGGATGTGTATGCCTACAAAGAAGTTGGACTGCCAGAATCTCGCATTTTCACAGTTAACCCCAAAGGAGAACTCATCCAGGAGCTCACTAAAACCACCAAGTCTTCGTAAGTCTTGAACAGATGTTGCCACACAGCACCTAGATTGCCTTGCTGTTATGCTACTCACCTGTCCAGTTGGACTTTACGCCCACATTTCTGCAATTTCCTATACCAATTTTTCTCTGGCTGTGTCACGTTATTTGCTTCAGTAGTAGCATGATCTTTCTGGATTTCACATAAACCAGCGCATCCCAATCTGTTCTTCTTGCAGGGAGCATATCCTTCAGTGCATAATATTAAACCCAATCTGAAAAGCCTAGTGGGAGTTGAATTATGCGCTGCTTACAATTTAAAAAAAAAAAAGGCCCTCATGAGCTTGGGGATGACAGTCTTGACACAAGACATGCAACACATCATAAAAAGCTGGTTCATTTACTTAGCATATCTATAATTTTAGGCATACATACATTTTATTTAAAATGTAAATTTAGGTTCAAGGAATGTGTGGCTGTAGATACACTTGCTCTGCATACCCCTGCATCTAGTGTTGGGTCAGGAGTTGTGCAAGTTGTTTTTCTTTGAAGAAGTATTTCAAGAGTGACGACTCCTCTCGGTGGTGATATGCATGGCATGGGCATCAATTCCATTGTTAGATTGTTTTCTCTCCCCCGTCTGGTTCAGACGTGTGTACCTTTGCTCTGTTTTCGACTCTGTTATGGTTCAATCTTAGGTTCCACATCCTATCCCTTCCTTCTGTATTTTTTCTGTTTGCAATCTTTCCATCTACGCATCGACCTAAAATGTCGTTGGTTCGATTCCCTTCAACCGCATTCCCTTTGGGCGAACCACCCTTCAGGGCCAACTTCCATCTCAGTTCTTGATAACATCCAAGTAGTGATGGAATGTATGCCTTTTAGGTACCATGCAGAGTACCCTTGCACTGACCAACACTCAGTTTGTGACTTGTGCTTTTCCCTTGAGCACAATGAAGTGGATTGAGATGTGTGAAAGTTGCTCTGCTCCAAGAAGGCCCTTCGGGATTGTAGAGCACGTCGCCTCGCCACTAACGACACTCCTGATATATTTAGTGAGGAGCATGCCCAGGAACAGCCATTGGTCGAGGAAGAAGAGGCCTTCTCCATCGACGAAAGTTCTGGATCCAAGTTCAAGCCTGACTTTGAAATGGAGGACATTACACCAGCTCAACCTGTGAATACATCACCCCCTGCCCACCAGACTAATCCAGCCAAAACAATAGTTGGCTCTTCTTTTCACAGAATCCGAGGTTCACAGTCCGTCACTACTGCTGAGCCATGGTTGGCACCGAAATCCTGCTATGGATGCCCCAACTGCAGGCTCTGCGCCAAAAGCACATTCAAGACCAAAAACCTCTGTTTCGACTTCATTGGACCTGTTTCGACTTCATCGGCCCAGGACCAGCATTCGATACAATCTCAACCTTTGGTGCCGACCCGCAGTCAACCTCAACCACCTCAACACCGAGTGCACCTTTCACCTCAAAACCAGAAGCTTCGGAGACGAAGACTTCAGACCCTAACTCATCAAGTTCCAAGACTGGTTCCCAGCCATTGGTGGAACCAACCCTGAACATTTTACAGGAAAAGTGGACACATGCCAGAAGAAATTTCACACCCAGGCTGATACTGTACGAATCCTGGCCAAAACTTCCTCTCCTCCACCACCTAAAAGTAAGCTTACCTTTGAAGAGGTTGTGAACATGCAGAACCTGCTAAAAGGAAGACTAAGGACAAGACTACCAACCTTCACCCTCTTCCATGGCACACCTACCATACTCTCCTGTATCACTATCGCCTCCAGGAGAGCCTCTGGTTGTCTCACTACAGGGGTCTCCACAGTCAGACACTTATGGGTATGGTGGGGGCCAGCAAGGATATGACACCTAGGACATTATTACACCGATCCCCATGCTGACACAGATCTTGACCTTTATCCTGCAGGCCGTTTTCCCCCTGAAGGTGTCACCTCTTAACAGGAGGTTACAGCTAGGACTACTGCATTTAATAATGTAGAGCTACATAAAGAGCCCTTAGAAGATGACTTGCTCTTCGTCAGGCTCTCCATTACACATAGGGCTTCCCAATACCTGCCCCTGTTAAAAGACATGCTTAGGCATACCGATGACATATTGAAAGACCATATTTGGGCATGGGTCGGAATAGCTAGGGTGTACATAAAAAATATAAACCTGCACCAACTAACACTATTTACTACTTACCATCACTGCCCTCAAGCCTGCTAACTCTTAGGCCAGGGGAGACACACCGTCTCTTGACAAGGAGAGTAAATGACTAGACACTGCAGAGAAAAGGGTTGCAGTTCAGGCTGCCAACCATTGATGCGTTGCCAACTTGCAAGCTTCCCTAGCATGCAATGACTGTGCCCACTGGGACAAAAGGGAAGAATTACTCCAGTATATCTCAGAGAAATATAAAAAACAAAACCAACAATTACTATCTGAGAAGGGACATGGTCTCCACAACTGTCTCACGTGTCTCAGATCATCTGGAGGTGGGCCTACATTACCACATTACCTGTAAGTGCAATATTTTTTAGCAGCAGACAACAACTTTGCAGACTTGCTCAGCAGGATGCAGCAGCAATTACACTAATGGAAACTCCACCCACAAGTCCTCCTCCCATACTTCCAGTGCTGGGGTTCCCTCAAATGGACCTTTTTGCAACTGCAGAAAATGCAGAGTACCCAGATTTTGCCTCTGGGTTCCCACACCAACTGTCCAAGGGCAATGACTTTAGATGGGTTGGTCAGGGATATTTGCCTATGCTTTTTCACCTTTCCCTCTCCTTCCATTTCTGGTTCGGAAGCCCAGGCATACGTCTCTCACAATGATCCTAGTAGCTCCCACCTGGGCTTGTCAACCCCAGTTTACAACACAATAGACCTCTTTGTAGTTCCCCACAAGAAGCTCCCTAACAGGCCGGCCCTTCTTACTCAGAACCATAGACAAATCAGGCACCTAGATCCCAAAACTCTCAACCTAGCAATTTGGCTTCTGAGGTCATAGAGTGTGGCACCCTAACTTGCCACCAGAATGTATGAACATTCTTAAAAAGCACATAGACCCACCACTAGAGGTTGCTAACCAGCAAAATTGAAATGTTTTGTCTTTTACTGTCATTCAAAAGAAAATGACCCCTTCAAAGCCACAGTACTAGACATTGTTTGCTACCTACTTCATTTACAATAGGCTGGGTTAGCATGGTTTCAGCTTGCTGAAATGGCTATCTATCTCCAAAATGGACAGCACTTTTCTTTGTTCAAGGTCCCTGGAATAAAGGCCTTCTTGGAGGGGCTCAAAAGAGTTATTCCACGACGAGTGCTACCCGCACCTTCCTGGAATCTCAATATCGTCCTCACAAGACTTGTGGCCCCCCATTTGAACCCCTACATTTATGCCCTCTTCAGTTTATTTCTAGGAAGGTGGCATTTTTTGTTGCCATCACTTCACTTAGACGTGTTAGTAAGCTCCAGGCTTTAACCTTAGAAGAACCTTTCTTCCAACTGCATTGAGACAGAGTGGTTCTTCAAACCAACTCTAAAGTTCTCCCAAAAGTTGTGTCACAATTTCACCTCAATCAATCAATTGAATTGCCAGTTTTTTTCCCATAACCAGATTCTGCTGCAGAAAGGGCTTTTCATACATTAGATGTTAAAGCACATTTGTGCTATACCCCTAGAACTGAAACTTTCAGAAAGTATAAACTACACTACACAACGTCATGAAACATTACTGTGTGGATGTTTTAGCATGCATCAAACCAATGTAGGCCAGGCAGTGCTACATACTCTATTCCAAACAACTGTAATACCCACAGGTTAGCCACTGCTTCTTTGGGGGTATTGCTTAAGAGTTTTTCCAGGGCATGTATATCTACAGCCACACATGCTTCAAATGGAATATGTTACTCACCCTATAAGCATCTGTTAGTGGCATGTAGATTCACAATTGCCCAACCGTCTCCCCGGAAACCTAAGGCTGTTGCAGTTTCACTTTCTATTTTTACTATATAGTTAGCACGGTAATTTCATTACTTACACCTACACTTCTTTCTCACCCGTCTGTGCAAAAGAATATAACAATAGAGTTGGTGCCCAAACGTATTATCACCAAGAGGAGGAGTCACTCTGCCTTGTGACTTGAAAGACTTTTTTGAAGAAAAACAACTTGCACAACTCCAGACCCAACACTAGATGGCAATAATATGCAGAGCTTGTGAATCTACAACACTACATGCCACAAACAGATGCTTATGGGGTAAGTAACATATGCCTTCCTTTCAATATTCAAAAATGTTTACCATTAACATGTTTGTCTATCGTTATTGCAAGTAATAAATTGACCTTTACTTCATTTATTAGGTATGCCAGACTCAGTGAACTTGTGGAGCTTATCTTCCCACCCATTTCCCAGGAGACACCCTCAGCTCTACTGTGCCCTGAATTCAGCAACTTTGCCTATTGGAGGGAGTCTGTGTCAAGCATCACCCTGGATGATCTTGCAGAAATCTAGAAGGACATCTGAGAAACTGAAAAATAGCAAGCCGGAATAGTATGGATGGATGCTATTTGCCACATGAGCCAAATACTACTTCCTCCCACCTTGTTGCTCATCTTTAGAACTCTGACAGTGGCTTATCAGAGCACTAAAAGCTTTGAGAGAGCACTAGCATCTTTGGCAGCTATGAAAGACTTCACATTATGATACAGGAAACAATGTGGTAGTGATTCTGGGACAGTCACAGTATCTTGCCTTGGCAGAAACTTTTACAACTGGGGGCAACATTGGTAGCCTATTAATTGCCATTGGATGTGCCACAGAATGCAATGGCTGATCCTGACCATATATCATTATCAATGTTAAATTAAAGATTCCATTGTGAATGGACATTTTAAATAATGTTTTAACCTCTTGTAGATTTGCAATAAACTTTTAAACAAAGTTGAACTGCTGCCGGCTCCACCATGTCTCGCATAATCTGTTTATGTGGTTAATAGAAGCTGGAAAGGTGGGGATATGAGAACCAGCATCAAAACAGCTACAAAAGACCAAGTCAGAGCAAATAGCTAAGGTCTAGGAAGTTTCTATGTAGGACTGAGGTCATGGCTGTGATAAGGAGATGGACCACTATGGTTGTGAACAGAAAGAACAAATCATAAATGTGAAAATGAGTGTAAGCAGTGAAGCCATTTATGTATGAAAAAGAAAGAACCAAACTAGTGAAGATCCAAAGTATAAAGAACAGAGATAATAAAAGTGATGAGAATAATAAACCTTTTTGGAGTTTATAAGGAACAGTTGCAGTCATGAGAAGATGGTGAACACATTAACTAATATTATGAAGTTCTGCAGGGAAAGACAGTGGTCTTAATCATGATAAATTAAAGAACTAAGCTTACGAAAATGTGAGTAAAACTTGAGTCATGAGCCTGAGCTGGGAGGAACTTCATCCTGAACGTGATGTGAGATTGAACCTCTGTCACAAAATACAGATTCAGGCCAGTATGGTATTGAAGAGCTAAGGTCATGCATTTGATACAGCTTCAGCCCCACTGGTGCTGACCCAGGGGTGGTCTATTAGTTTCACATCTGACACTTTGAGATGCCACCGAGGTATATATCAGAATAGGCGCTGATGGATTGTTACAGCTTGATGCTGAAAACGACTTTGAAGTCTTCATAGAGGCTGACTTTGCTCCATGTTCAAGAGGGACTAATCCAGCCTCACTGTGTCCCTTCTTGACGTGAACAAAAATCAATTATTTTGTCTTATTTGTCACAATTATGAATGGCTGAGTACTTGTACCATATGCACATAATTTATCACATCTTAGAAATAGGATAGCATTTACCTCCTCAAAGTCCCTATGGACCCGCTGTCCGGAACAGGTGCCATTCCTCCTCTCATGACCACCTCAGTACAGAGCAGAAGAAGGCAATACTTGTCCTGTAAGAAAACTCTCTGGACTGTATTTTGGACAAAGTAATCTGTCCTTCCATTCAGAACTTGCACAGTGCTTGGGTCCTAATCGATGTCTCATTTAAACAACCTTCCACATAAATTATCTGCCTTAGTGGGTAATGATTACCTCTGTCTTCCCTTCCACCATCCTCCATCAGCCCTCATTCTGCAGAATGCACTGGAGGGACTTGCAAACATCTTTTGAAGTAAACCAAGGAAACTAAGTGAGTTCCCTGTGCTTTCCACACCATCCACTGTGCCGGTCTCTGCAATCACTGAGATACTCAGCTATTAATTCAGCAGACTGTTAGGGTTCTTGTTCCTGTGGGCTTGATGAAGAAGGTTATGTCTATGTTTTTTTAAACACTGACAAATCGGCTGGATTTCTTCTTTTTAATGACTATATTCCCATATGAAATCTCCCTTCTTAAATGCCAGTTCAGTTGCCTAGTGACAGAGCTGCTTTTCACTATCCTCAAAATATGTATTGTGAAAGGATTTTTCAGGAACCATAGAAAACCTTCATAAAGTGTGTGCATTTTGCAAAACATTAAACACCATAAACATGCATTGAATCATAATAATACAAATTAGTTGGCTTCTTGCAGAATAAGGTGACAAAAGGAGTTCTACACGGAGTTGTTCATAAAATAGCTCCTTGTAACCCCCCCCCCCCCAATGACCTTAACAAAAAGTTTCTTAACAGTGGGGCAAGTAAAAATGTAGCTCCTGTGATTTCATATTCCCCATTAGGAAGTGAGTCACATATTTAGGGTGACCACCCGTCCGTAAATTTCACGGACTGTCCGTAATTTCGCCCTGCTGTCCGTTGTCCGTGATGAAAGCTTTAACGGACGGCATTTGTCCGTAATTTTAGCTTTCATCTAAAGGGCAACGGAGGCAGGGCGAAATTACGGGCAGAGGAGTTTCCCCAGCTGGGCTGGAAGGCAGGGGGTCTCCTGTGCTCTTAGGGAGGGAGGGGCAGACAGATAAGAATAGGCCTTCTTGTCAGGGGGTCTCCTTCCCTAAAGACATGCAAATGTGGGCAACAGGTAAATCTGCAAATACAAAGGGGCTTGAAAACCTGCATTGACTTTACTAAAAGGAGTCACTTGAAGTTGTCTGGTGGCAAAGATATTTCTTTCAAAGAGGTATTGTAATGGTGTTCCAAGGTGAGCTGTGGAGTGTGTGGTTTTAATGGAGTGTTATAATTTTTTTGAACACTAGGTATAAACTGTATATTATTCAAATCTGTATTTGAGAAGCACTTTTTTTAATTTAACCAAAATGTATTTGAGCATTTTGTAGCTGCTTTTATTATGATGTAATTGTATTTTTCACAGTTCTTTCAGGTACCTCGGTACCTCATAGTACTAACAAACATTGGCAAAGCCAATAGGTCTCATCTACGAAAGAGTTAATGGCTTTGCTAATGTGTTTTAGCCATTAGCCATGTTATACACCAGAGTAGCTGCTGTTCAGCATGGCTTAAAGCTAGTGGCATAGTGGTGTGGAGTGGAGTAGACTAGCATAAGAGCAGTGGCGTAGAGCCCAGTGGTGCAAAGTACAGTGCAGTGGGGTACAGTGCAGTTGTTAAGAGTGCTTTAGCGTAGAGTGCAGTGGTTTAGAGTGCAGTGGCATGGAGTGGCAATGGACAGAGTAGAGTGGCATAGAGTGCAGTGGAGTAGAGTGGCATACAATAGAGTAGCAGAGAGAGCAGTAGTGTAGATTGGTGCAGTGGCATAGATTGCAGAGTAGACTCACATTGCAGGGAGTGCAGTGGTGTAGTGTTGAGTGGTGCAGTGTAGGGCAAAGTGCTGTAGAGTGGAGTGATGCAGAGTAGAATGGCATAGAGTGCAGTAGCATAGAATGCAGTAGTACATAGTACATTGGTGTATAGTATGGTGGTGAAGAGTGCAACACTGCAGAGTAGAGTGTCAGTGCAGTGATGTAGAGTGGAGTAGAGTGGCACAGAGCAGTGGCGTAGAGTACAGTGGTACAGAGTAGAGGGCAGTGGCGTACAGTGCAGTTGTTTAGAGTGCATTGGCACAGAGTGCAGTGGCAGAGTGGCATGGGGTAGAGGTACATAGAGTGCAGTGGAGTAGAGTGGCATACAACAGAGTAGCAGAGAGCGCAGTAATGCAGAGTGGTGTCATAGAGTGCAGAGTAGACTCATGTGGCATAGAGTGTAGTGGTGTAGAGTGGTGTAGAGTATAGTGCCTAGAGTGCAGTGGCATAGAGTAGAGTGGTGTAGAGTGCAGAGTTGCAGAGTAGAGTGTCAGTGCAGTGGTGTAGAGTGGTACAGAGAACAGTGGCATAGAGTACAGTGGTGCAGAGTAAAGGGCAGTGCAGTTGTTTAGAGTGCACTGGTGTAGAGTGCAGTTGCATAGAGTGGCATTGGGCAGAGTAGAGTGGCATAGAATGCAGTGGAATAGAGTATATTGGTGCAAAATGCAGTGGTACAGGGCAGAGTGGTGTAGAGTATAGTGGCAGTCAGAGCAGTGTTGCAGAGTGTCAGCTTGCAGTGGTGTAGAGTGCATTGAACTAGAGTGCAGTGGTCAGAGTGGTATAGAGTACAGTGGCGTAGAATAGATTGTTTCAGAGTAGAGTGCAGTTGCATAGAGTGGAGAGGTGCAGGGTAGAGTGCAGTGGCACAGAGTGCAGTGGCATAAAGTAGATTATTTCACAGTAGAGTGAGTTGGCTTAGAGTGGAGAAGTGCATGCTAGAGTGGAGTTGCATAAAGTGGCATAGAGTGTGATGGCATAGAGTAAAGTAGTGTAGAGTGCCGTGGCATAGAGTGCAGAGATGCAGAGTAGATTAGAATGATGTACAGCGTATTGATGTAGAGTGCAGGGGCATAGAGTTGAGTGTTACAGAGTAAAGTGTATTAGCTTAGAGTGCAGTGGCGTACAGTGCAGCGTTGCAGAGTGGCAGAGAGTGGAGTTGTGCAGATTAGATTGGTGTTGCCTAGACTGGAGTGGTATGGCGTGCAGACGAGCAGAGCGCAGTGGTGTAGAGAGGCGCAAAGTGCGGTGGCTTAGAGCAGAGTAGTACAGAGTAGAGTAAAGAGGCATAGTGTGAAGTAGTCTGCCAGAGAGCAGTGGCATAATGTGGAGTGGTTCCGAATGGAGAAGAGAACAGTGGCATGGAGTGGCATAAAGTGGAGTGATACAGAGTAGGGTGCAATTCTGATATATTCTGAAGCCTATTTAAATGTTGTCATGTGATAGAAAAAACTCTTTCCTAACACCAGTATCCAGCAAGATTGTTGCATAAATCCTCTCACTTTGAAGTCAGAGAAAGGAAAGTAAACACTAAGTTCCCACCGAAGACAGAGCCTGACATTTGACTTTGTTCTTTGAATGCACAGCAAATATGATGAGATAAGAACAAGATTTACAGGCCAGGCCAGAAAGGAAGCACTCGGCAGGATACTGTAAATAAGGCTTTGACAAGGGAAGGGACGAATTCAAGCTGCATGGCCTAAAACAAATAAAGCCAGCAAATTGAAAGCAACAAATTGTGAGTTACAAACCACAAGGCCAATGGCAAGCAACGAGCAGAATGCATTCACAAGGAAGCACTATGAATTTACTTAAAATGACTGCTGTGGGATACTTTGTGGGGAAAGTCCAGTATTTTAGACCATATCTTGCAGAGGTTTGGCTACATCAATCACCCAGGTAGTATGACAAGAAGACCTGGAGTGGTTTCCATGTTGCAGGATAGGTTTGTACACCCATTCTATCAGTTTGCCACCATTTCCTATGGTACAGAGCTTCTGGCACACCTCTTGTAGTGTTAGTGCTAGGTAGCAGACATGAACTAGGGCATTTAATGATTATTTAAGGTGGTTGTAAGTAAGGAGTTGACCGGGGTGAAGATGGTAGTCTGCCACAAGGGTTTGGAAATTTAGTAGCTCACTGTTCAGAAACAAAGTCCCCAATTTTAAGACACCTGCAACATGCCACTGATGGAGTTGCTCTGAGCACAGCCATCCTGTGTGAGTGGGAAGGCTTAGCAAAGGTAGTGCAGGAGCATAGGGTTTCTTCGTGTCAGTGAGTTTACAGGTTCTGGCAAGGCAAGAGAAAGCCATGCATGATAACCCCGGATGGAGATCCATAGAATGGTCAGTAGGAAACGATGAGCAGTGCATTAAGCCTTCCTTAAAAGTCTTTACTGGTAAATCCCATCTCATGCAGGGAGGTGGGCAGAAAGCCAGTGAGCCACCCATTGGACATCTGCAGCTGAATAAAAGAATTCTAAGTCCAGAAGATCTAATCCACCTGCAGTCACAGGTAGCTTTAGAGTGGAAAGAGCTCCCGATGGCGCCGCAGCGACCAAATCAGATGTGTGGCCTGTCTGAAGAAGGAATGAAGGACGAGCAGGGGAAGGTTTGCAAAATAACACTATCATTGGGGTAGCACACCATCTTCGCTAGTGCCACATGGGCTCTACAGAAAGCAGAAGAGAAGACCAAAAAGCAAACTGGGCATGGAGGGACTGTTCGCTCTGCCGAGATTTTCATCCTGGAAATCAGTGTAAGAATGGTAGATATTAATCACTAGGTATCAAACGGTAACTGGTTCCCAGTTCAATCTGAGATCTAATTGTGTAGGAAGGCGAAAACAGTGCCATATGTTAATGAAACAATAATTACATTTTAAAATTTGTAAATTTTGTTTGTGCAATTTACATCCCAAATATTTTGAAGATTCTATGTGTACTTGACACTTAGGGATAACCCAGATCTCTAGTTTGGCTTTTGCTCAATTTCAAAACCATATAAAGACATGGACTAAGCGGGCAATTGCCTTGCACAACCTTGCAAGGGGTCTGGCCCCTGCTCACCCTTCACAAGCACTAACAGCGAACCATTGCACCAGAAGAGTTTGCCAAGGTGGATGGGTGTTGATTGTTCAACCACTTGACGGTGCCCCTTCTGTTTCGCTCCTGTGTGCAGACAACTCCCCAGGTACCCAATACCTTCAAATAGTCTTGGTGGACCCATCTTGTCTGATTTTAGGAATTGTCCCACCTTGTTCTTCTCTTCTTTATTTATCCAGTTGTTAGCAACAACCCTTTGAATTACTTGCCGTGGATCTCCCATTTGATCTCGATTTCATCCTACTCTTTTATTATCTTTGATTGGTAGTCCGGGCTCCCATTTCTGAGATAAATGTAGAGTCCCAAACATACACTCTAGTGCAGTGAGACTACAGACAAGTTATGGGTACATCACATCCTGTCATTAGGTGTGAGACTGTCACCCACACCATCTGCCCTGCCTCTTTAAAAAAAATTAGGTTGAAAGTCCATGGGCGGTTGGGGTAAGCCAGATGTTTTTGTTCAATTTGTTTAAACTAGCATAAGGTTAATTACCTTAATGTTTCCCAAACTGTTTGCCAGGGGTTTTGAAATGTTCAGAAACATAATCAAAATGTTGCTGTTACTTTCTCTTCAGGAAAGATCGGGTAGATCTGGGTAGGGGTGATGGCCTTGCCGTGAAGGGCATTAATTTACTACTGAACAAGGACGTAATGTGACACCTGAATGTAGCACACCAGGAGGCAATCAAAAAAGGTCCACAGTGAATAAATAGTGCTATGTTGAAAAAGAGTACATAAATACACTGACAACATAGAATGGCCTCTCTTGCGTGTGTCTGTAAAACTGACGTTTGTTCTTGAAATTTTGTCCTGAATTTTGACCCTTTGTCCTGAATTTTTTAAAGTCCTGTCCAGAATTTGCCTCAATGCCAGGTGGTCACCCTAGTCACATTAAGTGTTTGTTCTTAATTTCTGACCGAGAGTCGGAGTAGACTATTTGTCCCACAAGTGTGCGCATACAGACCCAGGTGGCCTACACTATACCCAGACAAATTAGGGAGCTCCACTTGGAGTTTTACAAGTCCTGAGTCTCGATAGCCAAGTCTCCTGTTCCTAGTGGTCAATATGGTAGGAGTGCCAAGACCTCCTGTGCTCAGGGGATTACCTGTGTGTGTTTAGGTGCATGTCTGTGCACCAGATATAAACTCACTATGGAACGGAAGTCCTCAAGCATTCCAGACAATAGTTGTGGATTTCACACCCCTCACAGAGGAACACAGATACACATGCTTCATGTGGAGAATATTATATATTGTGTGGCCCCCTTGTTTTTCCCTTGATAGAAGACCACATGTGGGTCAGATATCTGTTTAGCAGGCCTCAAACCACACCAGAGGACAGAATTCCAGGTGAAATAGTGCATAGTGCAAAAAATTAATGGGGGAAACGATCAATGTACTTGGAGTTTCTCATTTGTTAATGGTTTACATACCACAATTAGCACCACTTGTAGTTTCTTTAAATCTCCACGTAGCACACTGTGCCATTTAGCCATGCTCAGCTAGCACACTTTTAAAAGAAACATTCCAGCCATCACCTTACATTTTTCAGTCATTCTGCTGTGAGGGTCACTTGCAATCTTCCACAATGCTGTTAGTATGTACTTTTTACTAACTACATATAACTTTCAGCCCTGCCAAGTACAAGGGATCAGAGGTTAGACTAACTCATTTAAATACTGGTGTCTGCATCACAACACTAAAACACAATAGTCCTGGATTACAGATACGGGAACGAGCACCTGTTCATATAAAAAAAATACAGCCAGGGGACTTCAGGTTGTACTGACTGCACTGCTGCTGCAGCATTTCACTCAGGCATGCAGAGAGGAGAGAGCGTTAAAGCTACGAAGTGTCATAACAAGTTGATGTTTGCAATGTTTGGTTTCCATGATTTGCACCAAGCCTGGCCTCTCGTGCCCACGTGTTTATTCAGCAGTGCATCAGTAGTCACAAGAGGGAAAAGCATAACCAACAGCTGGATCCGAATCAAGTCTCATGTGGATCTGGGGCCTGTTGTTTAACAGCGCTAGTGACCATGTCGAAGACAGTGAGTGGCACAACCAGTCACAGCTCTTTTTATTAGGTCGCATCCTACTGGACAGCGCAGCTGTCTGGTTTGCCAACGACATCTTAGGGACATTTAGAAAGTTGACCTAGGAATGCATTCTGCCTGTTGCTTGCCATTGACTTTGTGGTTTGTAACTTGTATTTTCTTGCTTCCGATTTCTGGCTTAAGCTCTCCAGGTTCACTTCCTCCCTCCCCATGCCAAAACCTTATTTACTAGTATCCTTCTGAGAGTCCCCTTTCTATAAACAGGCTTGTAAATCTTGTTCTTATCTTGTTACATTTGCTGTGCATTCAAAGACAGATCAAATGGCAAGCTGTGACTTCCAGAGAGCTCGGAGTTTACTTTGCTTTCAGCTGACTTCAAAGTGATAGTGTATAGAGGAAAGAAGAATGCAGATTTGTTTAGGCACAGAGAGGCAAGTGACTTGCTTTTAGGTCGAGCATAAGCGTACATACAACCTCTTGTATACTTTTAAGTATACTTCTTCTGTGGACTTCCAGCTATTTCATTTGTTAGTTTCAGTGTCATTTAAAAATCCTTGCTTGCTAGGGGTCACATTCCTCTTTGCCCCTCCTTCTGTATGGGAGCAATGACCAACTCCTGTATAATTATGCTTTGTCCTGTTTATCTGGTCTGAAGGGGACTTTTTAAAAATATGTTTCCTGCTCCTGTCCAGGGAAGCCTCCCTTTTCATTTTCCCAACATTCTTCCTCTGAGCTTAGCTGCAAACAACGCTATAAATCAGGCTGTTAACTTGATCACATTCGGTCTTCGTGGGCTCTCTGCACCCTCACTCAGCTGCCTTGCTCCCACCCTTCCTTAGCTTGGATTTTCTTTACCAAGTGTGCCTGCCTGTGTGCTGAGAGCAAGGGCGGGGGATCACTTGTAATTGCTTATAGCCTAGGCACCCGGCTCCTCCAGGGTCCCGCAATTCTTAGAGACAGTGCTAACTTCTGCTCCATACTGGGATCCCACTTGCAGCTCCCATCAGTGCACCTCAGCTCACACACTCCAAGCCCTCAGCCATGCTAGGAACCCTACACACGCTGTCTGCCAGAGCACCTCAGTTCTTGTAGTCAGTACACTCTGCTGCTCCAGGACTGGGACCTCAGGCGCAGCTCCATCAGTGCACCTCAGTTCACACACTTCAAGCCCTCAGCCGTGCCAGAACCCCACACATGGTGTCTGCAATAGCACCTCAGTTTTTACAGTCAGTACACTCTGCTGTTCCAGTACTAGGACCTCTGGCACAGCTCCATCAGTGCACCTTAGTTCTACCCCTGCGAGGTCACTTCCTTTCCTATACTGGGACCCCGCTCCCATGCAGTCCAACGCCACTGTTAATAGGAACCACCACAGCTCTGCCAGAATCCATACATTATAACATTCAGTGCACATTTCTTCTCAGTACTAAGGCTCACAAGCACGCCCTTTAGGACTCCTCGCTTCTATAGTTCAGAGGCAATGTCACTTCCATACTGGGCCCCACTCGCAGCTTCACCATGGCACCTCCAGGCTAACACTTGGCAACACTGGCACACCAGTACTAGGTTCCATACATAGCTCCATTAACATACCTCACTTCTGACCTTATGTGCCCGTTACTGTTCCAGTAGTGCAGCCCACATACAACTCTGTCAGTGCACGTCAACCCTAACCTGCAACGCCCCATTATTCCAGTATCAGGAATTACACAGTGCTCCGTTTCTCATTCCTCACTAGCTGCCTTTCGCTTATTCCAGCACAGGCCAGGACACAGCTCTGTCTATACCCCCAATTCTGATCTGAAATGCCCCAATATTGCTGTATTGGGGGTGTACATACAGCTCTTATGTGCCTCCAGCTGTTCTGCAGTGCCCCCTGCTGTTCCACACTCTGACTTTTGTGTGAGGACGTTGGGGAGCTAATTAAATCTATTCTTAGCTGTCCTCTTTATTTGGGAGGATCTGTTTCACCTATCTCACTCCATTCTTTGCTTTACTCTGTTTACTCTCAATGTTTTCTTTCTCCCCCAGTTTTCTCTTTCCAGCTCTTAAAATCCACACATTAAAATTTTCGCTTTTTCTTTCAGCTGTTTATTTCTACCCATTTCCCTTTTTTTAATTTGCCTCTTGCTACCTCCTCTTTCAAACTCGCAAAAACTTTATTTCTTTCCTTGTTTCATTCCTCTCTTTTTCTTCATCAGGTGTTAATTCTTTCACTATTTTTTCTCTTCCCTTCATTCTTTCTTCATTTTTTATTTGCTCGTTCCTTTGACTGTGTATGCGTCCTTTCATTTTTTTTTAGATCTTTCTTCCTTCCTTTCTCTTTATCTGTTAATTCACGTTTTACTGTAAATCCCGGTTTTTCCCTTCTGTGTGTGGAAGCCACGAGTTATTTGTCGGGACCCAAAGTTTCAAAGTGATTTTCCCTTTCTTTGTCTGTGGAAATGTGTCTGTACATACTTGCCCTGGTTGTTTCTCTCACCATCTCTCTTTTTTCTCTAATGTTCATTTTTCTTCTCCTTTCGTTATTTTCTCCTCTTTATCTTTTGTTGACTAGTTTCCTTCCCTTTTTTTTATTTTGTCTCCGACGTTTGCTCTATTTCTTCTCTTAGTTGTGTTTTCATTTCTTGTTTTTTCTTTCCCTTCTTTCTTTTATTTCTTTCCGACCCCTTCTCTTTCTTCCATTTGTCTGTTGAATTCCTTTCACTTCTGTTTTTCTGTCTCATCCGCTTTCTCTCCTGAGCCCTAGTTATGAATGGAGCAACAGGTACAGTTGCACTGGGGCTTAGAGACTATGGACCTCACTCAACTCTGTTTACTGCTGTATTTTCCCACCGAAGTTGCAGTCAACCATATTCCTATCTTACTCCAGGGCCCATGACACCGTTACTACACCACTTGTCCTCTCCATCTTTACTCCCGTCTCCCTCTTTCCTTTCACCCTCCGATCAGTTCCAAATTATATTTTTGTTATGGTGTTTTGAGCATCACACTCTAATGCCAAAAGTTTATATCTGCTAAAGGTTTATATGCTAATTGTATATGTTTTAATATAGAGGAAGGAGGTAAATGGAAGTGCTTTAGTTAAATGCTGGGCCACTGGAATTATATGGCAGGAAAAGACGAAATTATGAGGAAGGTTGACCAATTTATGTGGCAAGAAAAGTCTAGTTATGAATTTACAATGCCAGTAGCTCTAACTCAAGAAAATGAGAGACCTATTGCATTGCAAATCCTTGTTATTTGTTGCTGTAGACATAGACACAGGTACATTAAGCAGGATGACGACTTTTTTACTGATAGCAATTTTTTGCCTCTTCAATTGGCTAGGAGGTGCCCGAGGAAGCATGGTGTTAGGGCAATTTAGCAGGGCGAGCGATTTAGCAGATGAAACTCTCAGAGAGATCAGCCAGGGTATGCCAGAGTTCCCTGTTCAGAAGCTGCAGTAGTGGAGGCATTGTTGGGTTGGAGGGGACCTCACCCTCTCTCATGGGTGATGTCACAGCACCAGCTTCAGCTGCTCTGCAGCGACTATTATATGTGAGTAGGAATCCCTATGAAAGGTGGGTCAGGTGGAAATCCATTCAAAGAATCGCACAGACGTGCTTCTGCGATGGTGGGGAGTTGGGCATGGTTAGAGGCAGCATATTAGTCCAGCTAAAGTGTTTCTTGGTTGCTTGAAGCCGTGCAATATAAGATCCTTCTTGCGTGGGCACACAGCATGAAGGTATGCAATTAATATGCCTACCCTACATTTATATTAGTCTGTGGTGTTGGCATTCAGTTTCATGATGTCATAGCACTGGCATCATGCTTTTCCAATAGTTAGTGTATGGATTCAATATTTATCAATTGAGTCTGTTTGAAGGAGGTGACTGCAGCTTTCAGCCCCTTTGTCCACGCCACAGGCTTTTTAATAAAGTATCGGTTTTCCGTTTATTGTGATTGACTTCTACAGCTGCTGATGAGCATGCTGATACATGACTGTACAACTTTACTGTGGCTGTAAATCATGCAGAGTTTTCGGTCAAGAGCTATCACTTTGGCAGAGGAACAGTGCAAGTGTTTGACGATTAACTGATGCTTAAGCCAATCTGTTTCCCTGGTGCCCAAAAGTATGAATTTTCTACAGAAGATTTGTAGCCAGTCCCATTTTTATGGGTAATGTAAAGGATCCCTTAAGGTCGTCTCATTTAGCTGATATCTGCCCCTTTTGTCTGAGCCTGGGTGCCCATGGGCCTAGGTGCACGCATGGAAAATGACCCACATGCCTACCCCGGGTTGGTATTTAAATAGACATAACTGTTGTGCACTAGGCCCCTCAAACCCCTGACCCACGATGTAATTGCACTTGTTGCACTAACAACTCCACCTATAGTAATGTTCCTCTAAGTTCAACAAGTCGTCAATTCTTTCCTCCAATATATATCCATCTCTCATCTTTCCTCATTTTAGTTCTCCACCCACTATCGCCATTCCAGTCTTACTCTTCTCATCTTCTTTCGCTTGCTCGTTATCTCCTTCCTCACTTCCCACCTAATTATACATATTTTTGGCCCCTTTCTGTTCCTCTTTTTTCACCAGTTTTGCTCGTTCTTTTCTTTGTTTCTATCTCATCATGTCCCTCCTCTCATTCCTTCACCTTTTCCTCTCCTTTTCTTTCATCGCTATTCTGATTCCTCCACTTAACCCTTTGCCCACATCCCACTTTGAGTAACATAGACTCACTGAAGAGTCAACACAAATCTTGGCTCCAGCCAAGCACTGTGTTAAAAAAAAATTGGCGCGGATGATCTCTATGAAATAATTTTAGCCAATGCAGGTTGAGCTCTGTCAAACACCTTTAGGCTCTGGTGCCACTGCACCAGCAACGCCACTGATAACTCTGCCCCGGAAATTAGTTTGTCAATACTGGTCAAAAATCTTGCAGCTAGTATTAAATGATCATTTAATACAGTCTCCCGACCTTTAATTAAGGCTTTTCTGGCTGTCGTCTCTACTGCTTACCATACGTGGATCATCCAGTGTATGGATAGACTGGTCCCACCCCAGAGAAAATCCATAACAAACAACATTAAGCCTGTACTCATCATTCTCTGATAGACTCGCACAGACACTGCACTCAGTGCCGCTGCACTCTATGCCACTATCCTCTGCAATACTTCAGGGTTCTCCAATGTTGGTCTTGGAGGGCCAGATCCAAAACCGATTCTGAAGATAACTACATTTATCTAAATGTGGATATGCCTAAAATCTGGCATAGATCCAGCCCTCCAGGACTGACATTGGAGAACCCTGTTCGACTCTAATGCACTCTACACCAGTCCACTCTTTTCTATGCCACTCCAGTGTATGCCACTATATGCAGCTCCCACTATGCCACTCCAATACACAGCACTTTCTGCCACTCCACTCTACAACACTCTTCGCACTCTTTGCTACTCCACTTTATGGCACTCTGCATGACTCTCCTCTATGCCACTAACTATTAACCATGTTGAATAGCAGCCATGCTGGTGAGAAACGTGGCTAAAACACATTGGCAAAGCTAATACCTCTTGAGTAGGCGAGACCTATTGACTTTGCCAATGCTTGTTTTTGATGTAGTTGCCATACCTGACCCTCAGTGCTGTGGTGGTGAGGGTATGTTAGTGGGTGCAAGTTGCAGGATGTTTTTCCCTCTCTTCAGCATTCTTAACCCCCAGGTTTCTGCCAGATCACCCTCCTCCCCCCGAAACAAAAAAAACGACACACACAAAGGTTTGCTACATGGTCCGGTTTTATATTGTTGTTGACTGGAAGTCGAGGACTTCACCATCACCTGTCGTCCTCAGTTCATGTAAGTTTGGTGGATGGGGGCAGCACCGATTTGGTCGTTGCCAATAGCCAAGTGCACAGTTTAAAATCTCCACTCAGCCTCACCTCAGTCAGATGCCAGGAGGACTCCACCCACGCCTCTCCCCAGGATAGTGGTAGCATGAAGGCCATGACTGCAGGCCTGCTGTAATGTTCTGGGACAAAGGCCACAGAGGGACTGCCAGCTGACAATGCCAGCACCAGCGCGCAACCCTCCAAAAAGTGCTGTGCAACTACAGACCGCTAACCTGAGAGGAGCATAGAGCTGCATTGTGAAAGACAGCGTTGTAAGACCATTGAATGTTGGTCTCGGACCTCTGTTATGCGCTTCAGCCTGCCTACAATATCAGCACAGAACAGTGACCCACAGTCTGCAGCTCGGTACCCCCACCCCCTTTGTAGACCACATTTGAAAACGTTCTTCATTGGCCAGGAAGACGGGCAATTACTTATAGTTGCCTTATGTGAGTCCAGCAGAGTAGCACTCTAATTCATGAGTGCAACAAGGGCAGTGTCAGCGTGTGTGTTGAGGGGGAGGCAGTGGGGTCAAAGACGTGGTTAAATTGAGAAAGTATTTGTATTCTGTCATTTTGTTGATCTTTCACTTTCAAGAATCCATATAAAAAAAACTGTGCACACACTTTGAAATGAAGGAAACACGATTTAAAGTAATTGGTAGGAAATACAATCTGAACCCTGATTAATTAATGCAACTGTCCTGTACCATTGATATACCTCCATAAACAATTGTTGTCCAGAGATTTTCGTTCTTGATTTGTGCTTTTGTTTCATTAGAGAAGTAATTTAGCTAGGGTAGACATTGCTAATCTGAGTCGATTTTTTTTCTGGTTGACATTTTTTTAAAAAGGCGGATGTGTTGCAGTGATTATCTAATAGTTCCGAAACCACAAGACCTACATACTTAATTATGTTGTCAAAACATAGGTTTTAGGGATCAAGTAGTCTTATAGAGACAGAAAATAACTCCCTAGAGCAACCTTTCTGCCATTTTCCAAAATGAATAATGATGTGTTTTAGCCATCATATTGGTGATTTATTTTAATATTGTTTTTGTTTCAGGTTTTCTGTTGATTCACATTTGTGAACATGAGCGAAGCAGGTGGTAGCAGAGGATCTTCACCTCCTGACAGAGTGTTGCTGTCTACAAAATCTTGAAATGTTTCATATGCAAAAAGCTAATATCAAATGCGGCTGGACAGAAAAGAGTTTGAGATGCTGCAGAAATACGGCGAGATGAAGTTCACAAAAGATTGAAAGAGATGGGTGAAGAGAATCAAATATTTTATCATTGTAACAAGTGCTGCAAGTCGTATACAATGAAAAAAGAAAGACAAGAATCCTAATCTTCTGAAAAAGGCGACAACAGCCAAACCCAATGCCTGTCCTCTTAGAAGATCGATGGCTAACCCTCGACCACCTCCAACAACTGATCAGAAAGTAGCGGATCTTCAATGTTATCTGTGGTTTAGCCAGAACAAGGACCAAAGGGACTGACGAAAGAACAAAGTTCAGAGTATGTGAGTCTCAAAGGGCAAACATGTTTTTTTTTCTTTAGCTAGTTTCTTCCAAGATGAGGTTTTCAGCCGAGTAGCTGATCTAAACAGCGAGGTGAATGTATTTGCAGCATATTTGCTTGCCCACCCAAGATGCATGCTTGCATACATTTGAAAATATGAATGTACAGTGAGCTCCCAGCAGCAACGTAACCACCAGCCTTCAGTTAAGTTTGCATTCTTTGAAAAAGCAAATGAAGTTTTAAAGCCACTCTTGAGTGCTGGCTACAGGTTCACACTCAGTGAGAGCAGATAACTAATGGTCAACAATGATGAAACTGTATTGATCCATAATAATAAAATTAAGATTTTTCTGTTGAGAGTGTACAATGACAGAATTCGATTTTGTCAGACTAACAAAAAGAATGAGCCACTTATGCCGTTCTCAGCTGATTGGCCTCCTGAAGTTCTTTCTGCCAAAGTAAGATAACAGGATGCAGTGAAATCAGTAAAAAAACATTTTAAGAAACATGCTGAAAGACTTAGATTTTGGACTTAATGACAAATTTTGTGATGCCCCAGAGCTCCACAAATCATGAGAGTCCACAAGAATGCCTGACGTTGTCTCAACATTTTTGTCATTGCTTAAGATCAGCAAAGCTAAAATGTTACAAAACTAAAGTTCTTGAGTTCGTAACAGAAGCCGACAACATTGATGATGGCTTTGACGATATAAGCGAAGAAGTGGAAAACAATCCCATGAACCAACAGGCTTATGCGGTGCAAATGTACTGTCTTTTCCAAATCATGTTTTATTAATTACATCACAGCAAAAAGAAAACTCTGCTACATGTGATGACTGCCCACGCAATATTTGACAAGTGCAAAAGTAGAGAGCAAATCACTTCAATGAATAGGATTGGCTTATCAACAAGTTATAATTATTTACATAGTACAGAGCAGGAACTTGTTAGCAGCTCATGCTGTAAAATCATGTGCATTTGACAGCACACCATTTCCAAGTCACTTTAATGGAAAGGGTTGCTGCTCTTGAAAATTTTGATTTTGAAGACAGCTCTTCTTTGTGTGGAACATCCAGCACACATGATACTGCCATGATGCTTTTTCAAGACTGTATCAATGAAATAGCTGCTGGAAAACAAGCTGTGTCAGCTGTAGGCATAAACAAAATGAAGCTGCAAACTTATAACCCAACTGCCTTGTCAGCGTGTGCCAAATCACTACAAGCAATCAACACATCCCAGTCTACCACAAAGTTTAAAAGTGGCTGAGAACATGGATCTTCTTCTTCCCGATACTACAGTTGGCAAAGCTGATTTAACTGAATTTATCTTATTGCTTATTCCATGCAGACTGAATGATGAAGAAAAGCCAATTCCTCTGTGGGCTGGAATTCATGTTTTGATCTCCCAGAATATCTTTCACTGAAGAAGGTTGGGTTTTGTACCAGTAATACCATCTCCAGTCACAAACTATGCAACAGTATACACAGCTCTAAACAAAAAATTCCAAAATGTGCATGCTCAGCTCGAAGACCAGCCTACCTTGTCAATTTTCTGCGATGAAGGTGTTTTCTGTAATGTAGCTGACATTTTTATGAGCAATCCAGTAGAATTCGATGATCTTTATCCAATGATGGGCGCTTTCCGCATGACAAAAGTTGTGTTGCAGTGTGCAGGACGTTATCTCATTGGACGTGGTATATATGAAGCACTATTGAGGCTGAAACATTTGGAAGCAAAACTGTCTAGTCAGTATTGAGCGGAACTCGTTTTGTTCATTCGTTATAAGGTATGCTCATCATATCTTAGGCTATAGAAATCTTGCTTTGGACTGCTTTCTGAAACAAGAATGTCAAATTAGGTTTTGCATATCTTATCTCAGATGTGTGCAAGGCATAGGGTGTGTTTAATACAGTTAGTTCAAAACCAGAAAATCCGAAAACCAAGTTCATAGAGTTTGTCAAAGAATATTAAGAAAAATTAGAACTTTTCAAGTGCTGGGAAATGTTTTAAACATGATAGCTCTAGTGAAACATTTGGTACATGGTGATTGGGAGCTGTGCATGAATACTGTGGAGTCACTGATTACTGTGTTTCGCGAATTTGATTGCATAAACTACATGAGATATGGGCCCTGGTATTTGGAAAGAGTGAAGAATCTAGAGGTGTAAAACCCATACCTCTACAGAAAATTCATCCAAAGACATTTTGTGGTAAAAGACCGAGAGGGAAGGTTCAATGCTGTATTTACAAATCTGAAAGTGTAACAGAAAAGCTCCAAGGGAATTGATGGTCAGACTCGTAAATGTGAATATGTTGCTCAATAGCAGCTAGTTTACCATGAAGTCCTTTGTATTTGCATTGCTTTCAGAGAGATGACAAATTCAGAATTAATGGACCATTGTGAAACTGTTCCTCACCATGAACTTGTGGGAACGAGAGGGGGACATTTTAATAGACAGTATTGTTCATTTCATGCAGCAGCAAAGAAACACCTTTGAAACGACTGAGCCTGTGCGCCTACACAACTTGGTGACCAAACAGTATGTGGATAACGATATAAAGACACGTCTACTAGATGTCCTGTAACATGGATCGAAACTATGTGCAGAACTGTAGCATGGAAGACTTGTATTGAAAGAGAAAAGGCTGTTTGACATAATCAGTAAAGCTAAACTTCCACAATTTAATTGCCATAGTAAGGTTCGTCTAACCAGCCACTACAAAACAGGTTACAAAAAAAACAACTTTCACAAGCACACACAGAGATGGATGTATCAAAAAGAAAAGGGTGAATTTATCAAGGACATTCTATTGGATGATCTTCTTCCAACAAACACATTATTTGATGGAGATGCTGCAACCAAACCAGACAAGCAGAGACTTGTACAAGAGCTTGCAAAAAACTTTCACCTGCAGAATTTCAGTTGGAGAAGGTGTCCTCATTGAAAACTGCTGTTGTGGACTACATGTCACAATTGCAAATGGTCAAGATTTCATCCATGTAAACCTTTGGAGAGGTTGTTCAAACTGTTCTACAGACATCAAAGTCAGTGTGTACCTTGCAAGAACTGCACATTGTCTTAGACAGTTATCTTGAACTATCTGTCAAAAAATGTGAGAGAATCAGACGAATATCTACAGGTGGAATACATGACCTTACCTGCAACAAAAATTCAACACTATCCATGTGCAACTTGATAAATTCTGATCATCAAAATCAAACAAGATAAACTTGAAGATGTTAACGCGCCAAAATATTGCTGATGCTTCAATGTACACTGAACGTCCAATTATTGCAAGTGGAATGATTGCCAATGAGAAGTTGGTGCCTGCAGAGAGATATTCAAAAGCTACAGGCAATATTGTTTGAGCACTTAGCATCAAATTGGAGGAAGCTGACCTTCGTGTTGTGCTACATTGAGTGGGCTGTTCGAAATGGTTCCAATTGAGTCATTGTCAAATAATACAGATGTTATTATTGTGCTACTTAGATTTATTGCAATGTTCTCAATTAAAGGATTGTCCGAGTTATGGATACGTTATGGAACAGGCAAGAAAGGACACTTAATTCGCCCATCATATTCTGGACAAGAAGCCTGACCCAGAGATGCCCAGTGTTCTTATCAAGGCACATATTCTTCGAGGTGATGACACTATGAGCAACATTGGAACATAACTTGGAGCTTTCACTGCTGAACCTGTGAAGTTTCTAAAAGGATTTGCTGAGACAGAAGAAGAATGTGACTTTAAAGACATAGAAAAATACCTTGTGTGTGTGTGTGTGTGTAAAATGAGTTTTGACTGTCATACATTTGACAATCTTCGATACAGTTAGCTCAAGAGATCAATCCCTCTATATGACCTTCCACCAATTTCATATTCTGTGCGTGGACACAATAAAAGAGCGTTCTACTTGATCAGAAGATGTGTAAGTATTTTGGGACATGCATATGTAGACAAAGATCTGTGTGAATTTGGTTGGGAAGATATTGATGGGGTGCTAAAACCTACAAAATTTCGAAATCCTCTACCCACAGAACTTACATGTGGATGTACTTGCAAAACCTGTGCTACAAAAAGATGTCCGTATCAATGTGCTCTTCTCAAATGTTCAGCTTTCTGCAAATGTACCACAAGCGAATGCCGAAACAAATAAATAAAGTAAACTATGAAAATGTGTCTAAAACAGGAGTTTTTTTCAAATTCGGATCATAAACATTGTTTGGTGTATACATAAGAGGATTAAAACCCATTATTATTTGTTTAATTTTTATATATGTCTCTACTTCCTCTATCATAGCCACCATTTTGGAAAATTGTTGAAGGGTTGCTCTCAGGAATTAATTTCTGTCTCTATAATTTACTTGACCCCCACAACCTATGTTTTGACACCAAAATGAAGTATATTGGTCTCATGGTTCCTGCAACATTACATCATCACTGAAAAACATCCACCATTTTTAAAAATGTCACCCAGAAAAGAAAAAATTATCCCAGATCTGCAATGTCTCCCAAAGCTGAATCGAGGTCCTTGGCTGCATTTCAAAACACTGTGGCTGTGAAAGTCTTTACTTTAAAATTGCACACAATATATGATAGATTGCCACACATTTTGGAGAGATTTATTGTTTTATATCAATCTTAGGGCTTTAAAATATACCTGTTGAAGAATTCAGCCTGTTATGTTCTGAAAGCACTGGTTAACACATTCACAGCAGATGTCTGTGCGTTTGTATGAAACTAGAGAGATCCAAATTTAAACCCAGGTGGGTGCAGTGGAGAATAGCGACTTTTATATTCATAGTGCTATAAGGTAGTGGCCTGTGACAGAAAGCACTGTGAATATGCAAGTTATTATTTTGACATTGTATTAAATGTAATATGAAATAGGCAGAAGCAATGGGCAGAGATTGTGGTTAGTACAAAACAAGTGCTTTTAGAATATATATTTTAGGAATATGTAATTAGACAGTGCCTAGTGCAAACCTCTTTTCAAAATTATATTTATCTCTTTCCATGCGCTTGATTGCTTGGTTTTACTCCTGCGAAAGTGTCACCCTAAGTGTCAGACTTTGGCAGTTGAATGCTATTCGTAAGTACACTGAAACCGTTGAAATGGCACACATCAGTAGTCTGAAAACCTGGCAGCCATGCACTTCTCCAGTTTACTACAACGCCTCAGCCAGCACTCTTTTCCATAAATGTGCTAGTATACTCACTTCACAAACTATATAATGCTGTTTGTAGCACAGTGCACCGATGCCTGAGGCAGAAGGCAAACATGCAAGACAGGAGCAGTCAGAACAATGTCTCCAATCCAGGGATTTCAGAAGGGACTGAATGAGATTGTATAATGTCTTTCCTTTTACCTCCTTTTCAGAATTCACCAACCTACATTCGTCCCTTGCAGTATAAAAGATCCCGCAGTGTCCACGCCGGGAGCCCTAAATCACAAAACATCTCTAGGCCTTTGACATTATAATTCTTGTGGTATCAACAGACGTACTGTTATCATTGCTTGAAGGAAACCGATTAACCCCACTCCCATACAGAGAACACAGGTTTATAGTGGTAGCTGATTTCTCCCAGGACATGACCACGAGATGAAAAGTGTTGTTGGCAGTGAGCTACCAACTTTGCAAATTAGATATCCAGATATCCATGATGGTGACCATCTACGTAAAGCATAAGAAATTCTAAGAACTGGGGGACCAAGGACAGTTTTTAGCCATGAACATTCCTAAGCAGTCCGTGCAAATGAGTTAAACAGGTGCAGCTCTTCCTTTGAGAAGGAGCTTTGCGAGCTGGAGGCACTGGAAGAGTTCATAGATGAACTGGAATTCTCTACCGTGATAATTCCTAAGCCACCCATGCAAAGGAATCAAACGGATGCAAATACTTCTGATAAAAACAAAGCCCAGCCTTCAGAAAGCATAGCCTGCCAGAAGCATCACCGTCCCCCAGACCACTCCATCTCAAATATTGGAATGTAAAAGACTGGAGTTCACAAGAAAATGGTCCGAGACAGGCGGTCTTTCCAAGATGGGAACACATTCAGATCGCCCATGAAAATCTGATTTGTTTAAATGACAACCTGAATTGCTTTTGCTAGACAGCGCCATAATGTATTAATTCCCCTTGCCACTGTAATTGACATGGCGATAGTTCATTCATTCGGTGGTTGAACTTGTTTGCAGAAAAGTTGGCTGTTCAACCCGCTGCATCCTCTGAACTGTCATGCTGCATATGATCTGGCCCACTACTCCCTCCTGTCATTAACCTAGGCCCGCCGGGACAGTCGGACAAGCAGGTGATTGGTCCTTTTGATATCACAGGCAGTTCCTAAACCAGTTCTGTTACTGCTGTGCCCTTCCCTATGACGCTACATGCACACATGCTACACATTTGCTTCACTATTATCGTTCAGGATGACAGGATGTAGGAGAGTATGCTCATCTGCTTAACAATAGAGTAAACGTTTTAAAAGTCTGAGTTTCAGGTCATCACACCATATTTATAGACCACTTCAATTAATGACCTTATCTCCATAGGTGTGAGAGAGCGTAGTATAAATATCATATATTATAGACGTGAAACACTTACATTTGGCAAAGCAATATTAATAAATAATAATTAAAATGCATTAATAAACGTGAAGATTTACTCATTTATGAACACTAATGTTGAATAATAATAATAATAATAAGATATGCATTATTACAATCAAAACTGTATTCATTTAAACGTGTATGTCTTAAGTTAGCATGAGTTGCGAACTAGCCGTGTAACTCTCATTTAAAGCTTATTTTTCCTGCTTTTTCTGTGTGCGGACTCGCAAATGACTATGACCCAGCTATTGTTCTTTCTGTATTAATTTGAAACATGAAGAAATCTTCCCATCCGCATGCTAGCAGTTTTTAGTATAAAAGATATGTGCTTCGAAACAGTAATGGACACTCTCAAGGACGATGAGACGAGGGGAAAAGAACTCCTGACCCCGAGACGTGTGCCAAGATGGTGAAGTAACCTCCGACGTACCACCTACGAAAAATGCTGATTATGAAGACCAATTGAAAGACAATTCAATATCAAGAAATAACAAATGCATTACTTAATGAATAATTTGATTGGTTACCAATGATGGGGTGTGGTTAATAACCAATAGAATTTTAGGGGAATGTATTATGGAAAAAGGGATAAAAACTCATGACACAAGAGACGAAGTTCAGTTAGGAAGGGATAACATCAATTGCATCCAGAAACTCTGTCACTCTATTTGGTGATTTGAGACTTAGACAAAATTATCATAGCCCATAACCCGCCCTATTATACTTTCCTCCATATGAGGAGAGTGTCCCTTGATTCCATTTAGATAGATTGACGGTGAACCATCTGATGTCCTGAAGACGAAGACTGATCTTGTATGCTGACTTAACTCGAGGAGGGTAATTATTATGCTAACAGAATCTATATGCCTTTCTTTCTAGGTACCAACTGCTGTATGTTTAATTAGGTATCTTAGTTAGATGTTTTCCAAATTGATGTTCTAAATTGTTTTTGCATGAAGCCCAACATGCTAATGCTAATCGGAGGTTAGATGAGGTATTCATTTGACGGACGGAACTGACGTGACTGACATGTAGCTATGCTGAACTGATATTCTGTTGTTTATCATGCACTATGGTCTATTCTCTTCTAACATATCTATTCTATGATTCTGATCATCGCATTGTTGAAAGTTCATCATGATTGCCACTTGTGATTATGTTTTTATGCTTCTTGGTTTTAATAATAATACGTTTATTATTAGATTGTAAGCAATAGGGAATAAATTCACAAAATCTTCCTTTAAGGTGTGGTTATTTGAGTCAGAAAAACAAATGAATGCGTCGAAGATTCTTTAATGGGTTTTGTGAAATATATGTTGATGGTTGGTAATTTCGTCTTACGGAGACTCACCACTGGGTTAAAAGGTTCATCGACCTAAAACGAGTCCTGATGTGTATAATTTAACATAGACGGGCGCGTTAGCAGTTCTGGTAGCAGAGTACGGTTTGGCCCTTGCGGGCCCTAGGACGGAGTTTTCATTGTTAATTTTGTTTTCTGTGATAATGAAATTTGGCAAAACGATGAGTGGCTAGGTTCACCATGGGCTTTCCTGGGATCTTGGAACCTGCCTAAGATGAGTTGGGAATGTTCTCGGCGCCATAGTATGTGTGGTTAGGATCTTTGCGCTTGCTCAAAGCTTTATGCCTCTTGCAGGAGATTGTGAAGAGTGTGTGTATTTAGGCCAAAATAAGTGTCGTTTAGCAGGAGTGGGCGTACTCCACAGTATGAGAGTGGAAGTCGGCGTACTTCATGTGAATACAGCGCTTATTGTTCAAAATTATCCACGTGGTTGGTAAAGGTACAAGCCTGTTGAGGTCTAAGACTCCGGAGTAGGATGAAAAATATGGTTTATGTTGTAATCTGTGCGATTTAATAGGTCAATCGGGCGTGGTTGACAAGTCAAGTTTGAGTCACAACGTATGTGTGAAACCTTCGATTGAGATTTGACAAGTTCTAAAGTGCACTAGACGGAGTCATTGACAAGTCGAGAGTAGGATTTGCGGCTCGAATTCTGCTTGCGTATGAGGGAACTGAGAAGGAGAGAGTAGCGGCCGAGGCTTCAAGTGAAATCTCTGTAAAGTTCTGGAGCAAATGTGTTACCCTTCTGTAGTAAATTGGCAGATTTGTATTGTCATTTAAGGTGTCTGCAATAAATCGCATTAGTTTGTATGAGTTATAAGAAGTTAGTGAGGTGTGGACAAGCCGCAAGACTTTGTCAGCTGCAGTGTGTATGAGTGTGACGTCAGTGGTGCCGCGCTGGGATAGGTCAGATGTTGAGAGGGGTCGCGCACGGATTGGCTGCCGTTCTTGAGAGGCAATAGGGTGAGCAAAAAGGGCAGGTGAAGAGTGTCCTGGGAACTAAGCCGTTTCCTGATTAAATCTAAAATAAAATGAATTTTGTTAAGGCATTCAAAAGCGCTTTGAGGGGAGATGTGTACATCGTTGCAACAGATGGGGAATCTACACCGCCCGAGGGTACTCCAGCTTATACAGTTATGGAGGAAAAAGGTGTTGCACCTTGTTTGTGGTTAAAACAATGGCGCAAGTTGACAGAAAAAGAAGGGTGTCTAGCGTTTCCGGAACATGGGACGTTCAATCAAAAGGTATTAGAAAACTTAAGGTGGATGTTAAGTACACAGAAACCACCTCCGAGACCGGCACAATACGAGGCTCTAGCGATCTGGGATCTGATGGCTCTTAAACATAGGCAGGAAAGGTTTCACAGGAGATTGACAAGAGCAGAGAAATCGTTTGCAGAAGCAAGATGGGATAACGAGAATAAGATGTGGAGACGGGGAATCGTAGATGGGTTAAAGCTGTTTCCAGCGATAACACAGGGAGAAGAGACACAGGGAAAGAAAGCTTCTTGCAAAACTAACAAAGACTCAGACAAAGTTAAAGAACAAAAAAGGACCTGGGAAGAGGAGGATGATTCAGAGGATGAGGAGTTTATGGATAGGTTACTGCATGACCGACCACCACCTTATGCGGTGAGTGACAATGTTCCGAGCACTAGCTTGGATCCTGGGAACCAGACACAGGAGAAGGGAGTTACTGATACGGTACAGACTAGCGATACAGCTTTGATACAGAATGGTGACAGTGTACCTACTGCACCAGACGCACCGATACAGTTACAACCTCCACCACAGATAAAAAGAATTTATCCCGATGTTCCAGTACTCAAGACTACTACGAACTTGGTGGTGCCGCCAGAACCGATATATACAAAACCAAGATTGGTTCAGATTGAGTCAACCCCACAGTTAGTGTCACAACCACCACAACTGATACCGGGGTATAACCCAGTAGCGGGTCCTTTGAAAGAACCTGCCCCGGGATTATTAGAGCAGACCTATGGTGTTGAAGCTCCTAGAAGCCTGGGATCAGGTCAGACACCTGCCGCAATATCACTACCTATCACTGTTGGTCCCCCAGTACCGTTATATGCCCAAGAGAGAACAAGGACATGTGAACAGGGAGTCATGACCCATGAAGCCATAAGAGGAGGGTCTATTAGAACTCCACAAATAATGGCCCAGGGAGGTCAGGTTTCTGAGCGATCAAGACCCTTAATGGACCTCAGTCCAATAGGGGCACCTCTTGAGGCAATGCGGCAAGCAGGTTTGGGAGTCTTGACTCCTCAAACCATGAGTACAAATACCTCATATACTCCAATGATACATACAGGGAACATTTCACTGCAGGGTTTTACAGTACAACAGTTAAATGAGTGGTTAGAGAAAACTTGTACATCACAAAAGGCTACAGCAACTACAGTAACCGAAGTCAATCCTGAAAAAGAAAAACCAGATGAATACTTGAATCTGGTACGGCTAGGTGCAGAAGCTGCTGAGTTGGTGGAAGGAACAATGGGGGTGAACAGGTTAGAATCTTACACTGAGGCAGAACTGAGATACTTATGCCCTAAGATTACCAAAGAAGTGGGAAAAATACACCAGAGATTAACGAATCTGGCAGACAAATACAACATCGATATTGGGAACACAAAACATTTGAAACGAAGCTACAGATTAGACTTCGACACAAAAGATTTTGAACACATGAGATCCGCAGGCATGAAGACACACCTGAAAGAATTGCTGCAGAGTGCGCAAATCTGGGGAGCATTAGAGAAATGGGAAAACCGATGGGCAAAGAAAAAAGACAAAGGGAAGAGGGATAGCCCAGGGTCTATTGAAACAGCGACCACACCCAATCTGGATTCAGTAAAAATCCTGCCCATGAGAGAAACAGCTGGTGGTGTTTTAGTCCATGTGCCATGGTCCAGGGGAGATATTTTGTCCTTTACAAACGATTACCCGAGGTTGAGAGAAAAACCGATCGAGTGGTATCAGCAGACAGATAGATTTGTGAAGCTCGCAAAATGTCTTTGGGAGGACTTGAATACTTTATTTGAGATTATTGTTCCACCAGATTTGTGGCTTGAGTGCAAAAGAGGGGTGGATTGGCCCACAAAGGAACCGGCAAGGGATAAAGCGACAGGAGCACCTTCTGAAGAGGTGATGAAATATTATCATAAAGTGATTGAGTTTTTGAAACAAAAGGTGTCACCGAAGGTGACCGATTGGCAGAAAATCGACCGGACTTCGCAAGAGGTTAAGGAGTCAATACATGCCTATTATGAGAGATTGTTAAAAGCATTTAAACATTACAGTGGTACTGAAACGATCGAGCCGAAGGACATGAATCATCTTGTGTTCAGATTTGTTGAAGGGCTGAGACCAGAGGTTGGTCAGATGATTAAGAACCATTTGATTTGTTGGCAAGCTAAACCGATTGACGAGGTGTTGCAGTATGCGAAATACTGTAGTGATGAAATTGAGCTAAAACAGAAAAAGCTGAAAGAAAAGGTGATGGTGATGCAGATAAGAGCTGCACAGGCTGGAATTCAGGGAAATGGTGTTCAGCAAATGATGCATCAGCAACCGCAAATGAACGGTGGGTTTCAGGTACAGCCGAGAGGTCGAGGTCGAGGCTTTGTGAATCGTAATTTAGACATGAATAATGTTGCTATTCAAAATGATGGGCAAGTAGTGAAGAGGATGTCACCATGTCACGCGTGCGGGAGCATGGGACATTGGAAACGGGATTGTCCAAATATGGTGCATGATGGTACAGTTCAGCAGAGCATGAATGTTGGGGCACAACAGAATCCACGAGGTCCAAGAATGAGACAACAAAATCAGAATTATCAAAATAATTTGACGCAGATGTCCGGGGTACAACCCATGCAGCAAATGCAGACGCCACGGTTCCAAACTGTGTCAGTACAACCAATGCAACAGCAGATTCCTATGGTGCCTAGACAGCAAATGCAGCTACCTCTAGCCCCGATGGGTCAGCAACAGGTGATGCTTCCTCAGCAGGTCACAGGTCAGGTGTCGAGTCAAAACAACACTGTACAACAATTCCCATTGCGAGGTGAAAATGAGACGAATGACGAATGGTCAGATGACAGTTCAGACAGTGAAGAATGTAGACTCGCAGCCTCATTAGAAGTAGATCAGAGAGGCCCATATGTAGAAGGAAAAGTGATGGGCTATAAGGTTTCATTTTTGGTTGACACTGGAGCTACACGCTCTACAGTCTGCAGTGTGGAAGTACCAAGGTTACCTTTATCAGGACGCACAATACGAGTGGTTGGTGTGGCTAATCAGTATTTGACAAATCCAATTACCGATCCAGTACAGGTTGAAATTGGAAATTTCCAAGGCCTGCATAGGTTTGTCGTATGCGACTCAAGTCCAGTATCCCTGCTGGGAAGGGACTTATTATGTAAAACTAAATGTTCAATTACCTGTTCCAACGATGGAATAGAAGTTCAGACAAACAGTGATGATGAAGGTGATGAAGACCAGCTCACAGGAGGAGGGGAGACGAGCGAAGATTACCCTCTAATTACCTTATTCCCAGTGTTCACACTAATCGACTTACCTGCTGACCTACAAGGGACCGTAACAGAGAGAGTGTGGGATTTGACAGGAAAGGAGGTTGGATTAATTAAAGGAGTTAAACCAGTCAAGGTGCAGATAAAACCAAATGCAGTATTACCACAAGTACCACAATATCACATGACTCAAGACGTACTCATCGAAGTGACACAGATTATTGCAGATTTTCTCAGGCAAGGAGTTTTGAAAGAAGTTTTGAGCAGTCCATGTAACTCACCTTTTATGGGTTTGAAAAAGCCCTGTGGGAAGATTCGGATTGTGCAGGATTTGAGAAAAATAAATGAAATTGTGATAAAATGCTGCCCTGTGGTTCCTAACCCAGCGGTAATAATGTTCCAAGTTCCTTGCGATGCTGAATGGTTTACCGTAGTAGACCTATGACAAGCATTTTTCTCAATACCACTGCATGAGGAAAGCCAATTTTTGTTCAGTTTCAAATTCCTAGATAAGGTGTACAGTTGGTGCAGAATCCCTCAAGGGTTTTCTGAATCGCCATCTATCTTTAATCAGATCTTAAAGAAGGATTTGGAACCTCTTGTACTACCTTTTAATTCAACTCTTGTGCAGTACATTGATGACTTGTTGATTGCATCCAAAACCAGAGACAGTTGCAAATATGATACCATTGCATTATTGAACCATTTGGGAAGAAACGGGCATAAGGTGTCACCTAAGAAGCTGCAGTACTGTCAGAAAGAAGTAAAATATTTGGGGCATCTAATTGAGAAAGGATCCCGAAAAATATCAAAGGAGAGAATAACAGCTGTCATACAAATGAATCCCCCAACAACAAAAAGAGATGTCAGAATGTTTTTGGGAATGGTGGGTTATTGCCGCCAATGGATACCCAATTTCTCAATCATTGCAAAACCCTTAATAAAACTGACAGGAAAAGATGTCAAAGATGAGCCATATACAATCACTTTGACAAAAGAAGAACTTGAGTCATTCCTTGAGCTGAAAGAATGCATGTGCAGGGCCACAGTATTAGGGATGCCTGATTATGAAAAACCTTTTCTGTTGTTTTGTCATGAACGTGATGCTTGTTCTTTGTCTGTTTTAACACAGGTCCACGGAGATGCAAACCGCCCTGTAGCATATTTTTCAGCTACTTTGGACCCTGTCGCAGCAGCCCTACCGGGTTGTTTGCGAGCAGTTGCAGCAGTTGGTCAAAGCCTTTCCAAATGTGAGGGCATAGTCATGGGATACCCTTTGACAGTTTTGGTTCCACATTCTGTTGAAATCTTGTTGACAAGAACGAAAACACAGCACATGACAAATGCACGACTTACCAAATATGAGACGATTATTTTGGGATCACCAAATGTTACACTGAAAAGAAGCACAGTACTGAACCCGGCAACTCTGCTTCCCAATGAAAATACAGAAATCAAAGAGGGGGAAGAATTTGAGCATGATTGTCTCGAGGTGACTGACCTCTGTACCAAACCTCGCCCAGACATACAGGACACCCAATTAAAAGAAAATGATTGCATTATGTTCGTGGATGGGTCCTGTTTAAGAGATTCAACTGGAACATTAAGAGCTGGCTATGCAGTGTGTACAATGTCTGGTATAGTCGAAGCCTCCTGGCTTGAAAAGGTATTTTCAGCACAAGTGGCAGAATTAATAGCTCTTACAAAGGCCTGCCATGCTGCTGTAAATTTGAAAGTTACAATTTATACTGACAGTAGGTATGGATTTGGAATTGTACATGATTTTGGTCAGATCTGGTCACAAAGGGGTTTCATGACCTCTTCCGGATCACCTGTGAAAAATGGAGAACAGATAAGAGATTTGTTACATGCAATTCAGTTACCTCTTGAAGTTGCCGTGGTAAAGTGCAGTGCTCACACCAGATCACAAGACTTTGTGTCAATGGGGAATGATTATGCAGATCAGGTAGCAAGATTTTGTGCATTAAATTGTATATCATTCAAAGAACAGTGGGAATTGCTACCTCAGCCTGAAAATGACACAACTTTGAATCTAGCATTACAAGTGGTTGATACTTTAGATGAGTTAAAGACACTACAAAACCGTGCTAACAAAGAAGAAAAACGCTCCTGGCAGAAAATGCAATGTACACAAAGAGCAGATGATGTATGGGTCTCAGATGATGGAAAATTGGTCTTACCTAATAGTCTACTTTCACAATTTGCCCGAATATATCATGGGCAAGCACATTTAGGAAGAGACGCCATGATCAGATCTTTTAAAGTTGATTGCTTTAATCCAAAATTCAGACATGCCGCAGAAATTACTTGTCACAGGTGCATTATCTGTCAACAGATGAATGCTGGAAAAGGAACAGTGGTAAATTTGAGCCACATTGGAAGAGCTGGAGGTCCATTTAATAGAATACAAATGGATTTCATGGAAATGCCTGTTTGTGGAGGATTGAAGTACGTGTTGGTGATTGTGTGTGTTTTCAGTCATTGGATTGAGGCATACCCTACACGTAGAAATGACAGTCTCACAGTTGCAAAACTATTACTGAGGGAATTAATACCACGATTCGGGTTCCCGGTTTCTATAGAATCAGATAGGGGAAGACACTTCGACAATGAGGTGATCAAGCTTCTGTGTGCAGCACTCAACATCGAGCAGAAGTTACACTGTAGCTATCGCCCTGAAGCATCAGGACTAGTTGAACAGATGAATGGTACCTTAAAATCAAGAATAGCGAAAATGTGTGCAGCAACAAACATGAAGTGGCCAGATGCATTACCGCTAGTACTGATGTCCATGAGAAACACACCAGATAAGAAAACAGGATTGTCCCCCCATGAAATCCTCATGGGTAGAGCAATGAGGCTACCAGCGGTACCTGCAAATGCACTAGTGAATATTACAGATGATATGGTGTTGGATTACTGCAAAAATTTAGCTGACGTGATACGCTCTTTCTCTCACCAGGTAGAAGCTAACACGTTACCACCAATCGGCGAACCAGGACACTCTCTGCAAGCTGGAGATTGGGTGGTTGTCAAGAAACACGTAAGAAAATCGTGTCTTGAGCCGCGTTGGAAAGGGCCATATCAAGTGATATTGACAACCACTACTGCTGTGAAGTGTGCCGGGGTTCCCAACTGGATACATGCCAGCCACACAAAGAAGGTAACATGTCCTGTTGAAGAGGAACTTGAAAATTCCGGTACAGCAACTTCGAGAGAAGAAGTCTCAGAATCAGAGATCAGTCAAGAAAGATCTGAGACTACAGGAGAGCCCGCTGAGAACAGCCGCGTCCCTCACACTATCAGAGAGTTCGAGAGAGGTGACGGAGTGCCAATCTCAGTGGAGGCAGCAGGAGAACAAAGACAAGGAGAGGTTCTCCCAGAAGCAGACGAATACAATTCAGAACCAGAATACAGTATTGAACAAGAAGGAGAGAGAGACGGAATAGTGACAAATCCAAATCAAAACGAATCAGACTCTTCTGATCGAATTCCAAGCCTATCGAGAGAAAACACCATATCACAAGAGGAGGGTGCTGTCCAACGTCCTGAAGGAAATCACCGAAACAAGACACATAGAGGTGATACATGGCCAGAAAAGTCGCCTTTTAGAATAAGAAAATTAACGAACGAGACAATAATAGAAGAAAGCGATACCTCACAGGTGGATGATCTGAGTGAAGGGGAACAGCAAGGTGAACGAAGATTAAAAAGAAAGAGAATAGCAAACCGAAGGTACACAGGTCCTGAATGGGCATATGCTACAACCTCTGAATGGCAACAAGAATTCTTGGCATTGTGTTTTGATCGAGAAGTACCTGGCCAATACTACGGTACCTGAAGGAAAACAACAGGAAAACTCTGCAGAAAATATATCAAAAGAAAAGAGACTTTATAAACCTACCGGAAAGAGACAATTAAACCTGGATTTGACTTATAAGAAACCTGATTACGACAAGCTGCTATCCTGAATTGACAAAAAGGGTCCTGGAGTGAGAAAAGACGCTGTAAATACGCAGAAAGAGTTTGCCATCTTAAGTTGATTGTTGATCTGCTATTCTGATTCTATACAAACATGGCTTATAGCAACAAAGGAAGTAAAGTGTGTGGTTGGTTAGGACTTATGATAGGTGTTGTATGCGCAATAATAATTGTGGGAGTGATTGTGGGAATGCCGTGGAGAGAGAGTGAAACTATGAATGCAACTTCAAAACCTGAGACTACCACTACAACTAATAAATTATCACCGTGGGAGAAATTGGAACAAGATACTAAACATCTTCATGAGGGAACTAATACGAAGAGGGAACTTTCTACTAATGTCTTCTATCGCTTATTAAATGAGTATGTGGAAACTATGGATACGAGAGATTGTTATGTGTGTACTAAAATTCCTTCATCTGTGCAGGAGGGGGTTACTTATCATATTCTCCCTCTTACTTATGGAATTAGCTGCAGCCTGTTACTAACGAGATTCTATAATCAAGAGCATGTACAATACTTCTATTCGAATCTGGATGTTGTGTTTTCTTTTGTGCCTGTAATTGAATTCCTAAATAAGCTAGCTAAAGAGCATGATATAAAATTAGTCAGAGGATTCTTTGAGCCAACACTAACATTTGGAACTGCTTATGCACACCGCAACAATTTAACATGCTTACTGTCTTCTGTAGAGAAAAGCTTTTTAGATCACACAGATGATAGACGCAAAGCACTAAAAGAGAAATTAGAAAAAGGTTTAGAAAAACGTACTTATGCAAATGATTATGCTTTCACTGCCATTAAAACACAAGGCAAGTTAGCTATAGATGCATTACACGTAGGTAGGCTATGTTTATACAGACCAAAATCTGATCAAGACAATTTGTTTGTGGGTACGAGTGAATGTAGGCATGTGTTTTTCTTTCAGAGTAAATGGACCTTCATGTTAAATGGACAAGACCCAGCGATTCCTGGAATCTATTACATCTGTGGGTTAAATGCATATTATCGTCTCCCAAAGGGATGGTATGGGACATGTTATTTGGGAATAGTTTTCCCAAAGATATACCAGATTGATGACTTAAAACAGATACCTAAATCTTCTGAAATACAACATTCTAGACAAAAACGAGAATCAGTGGCTGCTGTCATTGGTGACATATTTGGAGCAATAATCCCATCAGTTGGGGTTATCTTAAATTCTATGAAAATTCAAAAGTTGTCTACTATTGTGGATAACATGCTGACAAACTTTACAGGAGCAATATTATTAATGGATACTGAACTCGCTGCAGAAAGAGCTATGACTCTTCAAAATCGGCTTGCTTTAGACCAGAGGTCTCCAAACTTTTCAATGTTGCGCCCCCCAGTTGAAAAATAAAAATCATTGGGCCCCCCCTCAGAATTTTTCACAATTATTTTATAAAAATGACAATGTTTAAATATGTGTAAACCTATTTAAACAGTGCAGTTAAGTACTGTTACCTTTTTAAAACTGCAATAACATGCTTCTGCTTAAAACAAAGGCCTGTTATCTGTATAATATTTATTTTTGGCCAGAGTCTGGGGCCCCCCCTGGGATCACTTGAGGCCCCCTAGGGGGGCCCGCCCCCCAGTTTGAAGACCTCTGCTTTAGACATTCTTTTAGCAAAGAATGGAGGTGTGTGCAAAATGCTTAATGAGCGTCACTGTTGTTCCTATGTACCTGATAATAGTAAGGAAATTAGAAACATGATTACTAACCTGACTAGAGATAGTACAGATTTGAAAGAACTGAAAGAACCTGGAGTTTGGGAAAAGTTTGGAAAAGGAATTGCCCGGGTAGGAAACTGGTTTACCAATATTTGGAATGGTGTTCTTGCAAAAATTATGTTGGGCCTACTAATTGTTTTAATTTGTCTATTAGGATTATGGGGAGCATGCAAAATTAACGACAAAATTAGAAGAAACTTGTCAAAAAGAGTCAAACAGAATGAAGAAAGTGAAAGAGAAAAAATGTTCAATGAAATATGGGAAAGTTCACATAAAGGGCAAGATGTTGAAATGCGCATTATGCGCAAGGTGAAAAATTGAAAAAAAATAATAATAATTGTGTGATGACGTGCGTCATCAGAGGAGGGACTGAGAGAGCGTAGTATAAATATCATATATTATAGACGTGAAGCACTTACATTTGGCAAAGCAATATTAAATAATAATTAAAATGCATTAATAAACGTGAAGATTTACTCATTTATGAACACTAATGTTGAATAATAATAAGATATGCATTATTACAATCAAAACTGTATTCATTTAAACGTGTATGTCTTAAGTTAGCATGAGTTGCGAACTAGCCGTGTAACTCTCATTTAAAGCTTATTTTTCCTGCTTTTTCTGTGTGCGGACTCGCAAATGGCTATGACCCAGCTATTGTTCTTTCTGTATTAATTTGAAACATGAAGAAATCTTCCCATCCGCATGCTAGCAGTTTTTAGTATAAAAGATATGTGCTTCGAAACAGTAATGGACACTCTCAAGGACGATGAGACGAGGGGAAAAGAACTCCTGACCCGAGACGTGTGCCAAGATGGTGAAGTAACCTCCGACGTACCACCTACGAAAAATGCTGATTATGAAGACCAATTGAAAGACAATTCAATATCAAGAAATAACAAATGCATTACTTAATGAATAATTTGATTGGTTACCAATGATGGGGTGTAGTTAATAACCAATAGAATTTTAGGGGAATGTATTTTGGAAAAAGGGATAAAAACTCATGACACAAGAGACGAAGTTCAGTTAGGAAGGGATAACATCAATTGAATCCAGAAACTCTGTCACTCTATTTGGTGATTTGAGACTTAGACAAAATTATCATAGCCCATAACCCGCCCTATTATACTTTCCTCCATGTGAGGAGAGTGTCCCTTGATTCCATTTAGATAGATTGACGGTGAACCATCTGATGTCCTGAAGACGAAGACTGATCTTGTATGCTGACTTAACTCGAGGAGGGTAATTATTATGCTAACAGAATCTATATGCCTTTCTTTCTAGGTACCAACTGCTGTATGTTTAATTAGGTATCTTAGTTAGATGTTTTCCAAACTGATGTTCTAAATTGTTTTTGCATGAAGCCCAACATGCTAATGCTAATGCTAATCTGAGGTTAGATGAGGTATTCATTTGACGGACGGAACTGACGTGACTGACATGTAGCTATGCTGAACTGATATTCTGTTGTTTATCATGCACTATGGTCTATTCTCTTCTAACATATCTATTCTATGATTCTGATCATCGCATTGTTGAAAGTTCATCATGATTGCCACTTGTGATTATGTTTTTATGCTTCTTGGTTTTAAGAATAATACGTTTATTATTAGATTGTAAGCAATAGGGAATAAATTCACAAAATCTTCCTTTAAGATGTGGTTATTTGAGTCAGAAAAACAAATGAATGCGTCGAAGATTCTTTAATGGGTTTTGTGAAATATATGTTGATGGTTGGTAATTTCGTCTTACGGAGACTCACCACTGGGTCAAAAGGTTCATCGACCTAAAACGAGTCCTGATGTGTATAATTTAACATAGACGGACGCGTTAGCAGGTGCATTCGTGTTTACCTTTGACATTTTACAAAACACTCTATCGTGGTTTTCCTAACCCAGTTCTTTCCTACTGTCTGACTCATTGCAGTCCCCATTCTGTCAGCACTCTGCACCCCCACTTGTCCAGTTGCGACTGTCTGTGTAATCAGCCTTCCGGCCATTACTCAGTACTACTCATCCTTTGCACAGACATCCATGCAACACACCCAGAGGCGACCATCCCCTCCCACAGCCACATTACCCTCTTCCTCTTCCTATCTGCCTGGCGCTCCTAACGCGCAGCTTCCACACATCCTGCAACTCTAGTCACAGGGTTGCATCCCACGACTCTTTACACCCCATCTGACACTTTGCTGCATTCTGCACAATGATTCACCTAGCTGGACACCTCAGTTCTGTATTTGACCAGAGTACTACTTCTTATTCAATTCATCCCTCCACATTCCCTTCCCCAGTCGCCACCACCTGCAGGTGATGACACACATTATATCTGACAGTATACCCAGGTATCTGATAGCCGCAGATTCTTTACCCTTGAATGTTCTCCAAGCATCGGATGGGATCCGATCACTTTTGGTGAGCAGTACTCCTGTGCACCAGTAAGTGCCATTGTATGGCTCCACGTGGCATTATCCGTGCCTGAAGTGACATTCGGTGCCTATATAGGTACAACACAGGTGCGCCTATGCCAGTTCTATTCTTTCCATACCAGCCAGCGCAGATCTGAAGAGAGCTACCCCAGTCACTTTTTAACTGACCTTTTTCGACCTTTTGTGAAAGAATGTTTGAGACTTGGGACCTGATTTAGATTTCAGCAGAGGGGTTAGTACGTCACAACAGTGATGGATATCCTGTCTGTCAAAATGTAAATCCAATAGAAAACAATGGGATTTAGATTTCAGTGGATGGGATATCAGTCACCATTGCGACGGAGTAATCCCTCTGCCAAAATCTAAATTAGACCCATTGTCTCCTGGTGTAGGGTGTCCACCAGCAAAGCAGGTATTAAACCTTGTGGTGCCTGTCACCAGTACATGTCTGTGACTGACCCGCAATAGGTTTGCCTCCGGTGCCTTGAGCTCTATCCACGACACCAAGACATGCGAGGATTGCCACGCCATGCATGCCAAGAATCTGAGGGAGCAGTCTCTTAAGCTCCTCACTGCCCGACAGAGAATGACTCCACAACGCTGCACATCTCAGTTACAAGGAAGGCCCAAGATCATTCACAAAATCATTCCCAGCAATTGTTGTCCCACTCCAAGTCATCTGGGAAATCCCAGTAATCCCGTAAGAAAAAGAAGTCGGCAAAGATGTCTTTGGCTTCACCGCTCGAGTCTTCATCTCTTAAGGCCTAGCTCTGTGGTGGACCCTGCGCCTGGGCTGTCTCTGTGCCTTCCTGGGCTTCCGGAAGCTGGAAAGACCCCCAGCCAAAACAAAGAAGTTTGAGGCCATGAGCCTCATCTTCAGGCAGTCAGACCCAATGCCCCAGGGCCCAGGAGGCACCCCTATTAGACTTCCACCGGTGGGTTCACCCATGGCACCAGACGGGCCCAGGGATCCATTGACTGAGCTGGAGCAATGGCGGTCGAGCGACTTCAACTTTACCTGGCAGCTGCTCCAGTGCCAATGCTGGATGCCTGTGGCGCCACCTCCAATATCATTCTCAACTCTGATATGGAGCCAGATGGGCTATGTTTGACATCTGCTCTGGGGCCGAGCAGGGAAAGACTTGCATATTGGAGCCAGTGCCTTGCTACTATGACAGGCCTCGATTGGATGATAAGTGGGAGGGTTCTGCGGATCCTTATGGTTATCGAATAGAAGATCCTGAGGGCACCTGGTATGAGAATATGATGGCCTGGACACTTCCCCAGACACTGGCCTGGTCTCTCTTCTGATGGTGGCAATAGAGGAGGGTGCCTCATTTGCTGTGGTGGTGCGGAGGGCGGCTGAGTTCCTGGACCTCACACTGCTCTTAGTGGCAGTGAAGACAAATGTCTTGATAGAAGAGCTTCAGCTGGGAGTTGCTCTCAAAGAACAATTACTCCTTCTTGAGGCCTAGTCCAAGCCCTACACAGAATTGCCTACTGCCATCGTTCCGCTCAAGGTGACTCCAGTTTCCTCACACATCACCTTTGGAGAGCTTGATGATGAAAGCTTCCACATCCAAAATTAATGCTGGTGCATTCTCTACCAACCCATCCGATAGGGAATCCAAAAGGCTGGGCACCTTTGGGAAGAAGATGTTCTCTTCTGTCAGCCTGGCATTGTGGTTGGTGATCACCACATGCCTCTTGTGCCGAAACTCCCATACGATCTGGGACTCTGTTGCTCTGGTGCTGCCCATGGTTTTGGAGGAGGCCTGAGCCACACTCTCTCTGGCAGTTGCTGGTGGGAGAGATACAGTCATGTTTACCTTAGGATGTGGGCTGGACACAACTGACTTGTCTCTCTACGGCCTTTAGACACCATGCCTGGATGAGAAAAACTGTTTCTTTGGGTGCTGATGGCTCCCGCATGTTCAGTGAGAAGGCCGACTCAGCACTGGAGTACTTCAAGGACAGTAGAGCTACGGTCAGGTCCTAGCATCTTTCTGTGGCCCTTCGCCAACACCAGTCCACCTTCCGCCCTTTTTGTGGCCACGGAAGGGGTTTCCAATCACATCTTTACACTCCCAGCCACCATGGCCAACAAGTTGCTCAGACCTTTAGTAGCCAAAGCGGCAGTTCCCACAGAACACACGGACAGGCAGCTAGAAGCTAGAAGTCAGGCCAGTCCACCACCCCCGGCAGTTTCCAATCCCTTTAGTTTGTCCTCCAACCATCATGGGTATCCAGTGGGTGGCAGGATACGTCATTGCCTGCATCACAGGAGGTTTATTCCGGTAACATTCAACCGTTGGGTTTTGCAGTTCGTCCAAAGGGGTTATTCCCTCCCCTTTGTGACCAACCCCCTCCCATGCCATCCATTTATGACCATCCAACAGAGGACCGCCTCTCATTGCACCGCCTGGAAGTGCTGGCTCTCTTGTACAAGGGAGCCTTAGAGAGGATGCCTGCATCATAAGTCGGTCATGATTGCTATTCCCTCTACTTTCTGGTATCAAGACGGACCAAGGCATTCGTCCTCTCCTAGACCTGCACCTTCTCAGCCTCCATGAAAATTGAGACATTTGGTTTGCTCACTCTCTCACAAGTCCTTTCTGCCCTATTGACGGGAGACCGAATGGTTGTGTTGGACTTGCAGGGCGCCTATTTCCACATCCCCGTCCTGCCTGCCCACAGACATTATATGCAGTTCACGGTGGACCAAGAGCACTTTCAGTTTGCCGTGCTCCCCTTCGGCCTTACCATTGCCCCTCAGGTGTTCATGAAAGGGATGACAGGTCAGGGGTTCCAGTCTTTCTCTTACTCGACGATTGGCTGTTAAAGGCGGGTTTGCCCCAGACTGTTGTCTCCCACCTCCAGAATACAGTGAACTTTCTGCATTTGCTTGGGTTCAATATAGCATGCCAAAGTCACCCTGACTACCTCTGTGACGCCCTTTTCATAAGAGCTGTCCTGGACACAGTTCAGTTTGTCTTATCTTCTGAGTGGCAAATCCAGGATATTCAGGCTATGATACCGCTGTCTCAGCCTCCATCCTGGATTTCAATGAGAACAACCCTGAGGTTGTTGAGCCTAATGGCCTCCTACATCCTGCTTGTAATATGTACCCGATATTGAGGCATTGCAGTGAGACCTGAAGTCACAGCATCAGGGGAATCCCTCCAAAATGGGCCAGATATTGTAAGGAACTGCAAAAGATGTGCAGTTGTGACTAAAAAACTGTGATTGGGTCAGCGGCTAACTCTCTCCCTTCTCCAACCGGAGTTGACTGTAATGACAGATGCATCACTCCTGGGCTGTGACGGACATCTGGGAGAGGGAGAGACCAGAGGACTCTGATCTCCATCAGAATCTGGACTCCACATCAGTCTATTGTAGCTTTTGGCAATCTGTTTGGCATAGAAAGCATTACTTCCTTCATTCAGGGGAAGACTAGTACAGGTGTTCACGGACAAAACCAATACCATGTGGTACTGCAACCAACATGGCAGTGTGGGGCCGTAGACCCTTGGTCAAGAGGCATTGCGCCTCTGGACATGGCTGGAACACCAGTGCATTACCCCAGATGTTCGAGACCTGGTGGTCTCTCCAAAAGTGAGAGTGGACTAAATCAGCTCTCAATCCTAGCAGCTCATGAATGGCATCTCCATCTGGAAAGAGACAAAGGCCCTCATTACAACCCTGGCTGTCGGTGTTAAAGTGGCAGTAAGATTGCCAACAGGCCAGCGGTAAACAAAATGGAATTATGACCATGGCGGAAACCGCCAACATAGACAGCCACTTAAACACTCCGACCGCCACGGCGGTAGAAACAAACAGCATGGCGGTCACCGCCAACAGACAGGCGGAAGACAATGTACCGCCCACACCATTATGAGAGGCCGATCCGCCACCTTTTCCGGGACGGATTCAACACAAACAAAAACACGGCGGAAACAGGACTTGGAAGGGAAAACTCTCACCTCTACACACCCCACGAGGAACCAGGACGGCATGGAGCCGGAACTCCAAATTCTCCATGCCATTGTCTTCCTGCTCCTCTACCAGGAGTACGACCGACGGCGGCGACGACCACGGTGAGTACTGCACCTACGACAAGGGGAGGGGGGAGGGAAAAGAGAGTGACACACACACGCAACACCCCCACCCCCACCCTCACACACAACAACACACACACAAATACATGCTGAAATGTTACATTGCCCGAAATGCATTGGCGAGGCCCACACAAGATACCCGTCTGAACGGATAGAACACTGCAGGGGCATCAGATCGAAATAAAACAGGCACCTCAGGGGGAAGGGAAGGGTGGGCACCTCAGCAAGATGAGTGCACGACGCCAGCTCCACGAGGGGGCTCCATGTCCATTGATGTATCCTGGGGAGTGCAAAGCCACAGTCTCAAGTCTCTCCAGTGGGTGGTTTGCCCACTGCTTTATCCTGGGGAGTGTAAAGCCAGTCTCACAAGTCTCTCCAGTGGGTGGTTTGCCCACTGCTTTATCCTGGGGAGTGCAAAGCCACAGTCTCAAGTCTCTCCAGTGGGTGGTTTGCCCACTGCTTTATCCTGAGGAGTGCAAAGTCACAATCTCTCAAGTGGATAACAGTCTCCACTGGTTCTGGAGGGGGCTTTGTGCCCAGAGTGATTCATCCTGCCAAGGACAGAGGTATTGGATGCCTTTTTCCGCTGGTTCTGGAGGGGGCTTTGTGCCCAGAGTGCTTCATCCTGCCAAGGACAGAGGTAGTGGATGCCTTTTTCCACTGGTTCTGGCGGGGGCTTTGTGCCCAGAGTGCTTCATCCTGCCAAGGACTGAGGTTGTAGATGCCTTTCCCTACTGGTTCTGGAGGGGGCTTTGTGCCCGGAGTGCTTCATCCTGCCAAGGACAGAGGTAGTGGATGTGATACTCCACTGGTTCTGGAGGGGGCTTTGTGCCCAGAGTGCTTCATCCTGCCAAGGACAGAGGTAGTGGATGCCTTTCTCCACTGGTTCTGGAGGGGGCTTTGTGCCCAGAGTGCTTCATCCTGCCAAGGTCGGAGGTAGTGGATGCCTTTCTCCACTGGTTCTGGAGGGGGCTTTTTGCCCAGAGTGCTTCATCCTGCCAAGGACATAGGTAGTGGATGCCTTTCTCCACTGGTTCTGGAGGGGGCTTTGTGCCCAGAGTGCTTGATCCTGCCAAGGACAGAAGTAGTGGATGTGACACTCCACTGACGGTGGGCCTACTCCGAAGCTGTCCAGGACCCTGGAACTGACCACCAGCTTTGTACGACTGACCACTGGGGATGGCAGCTATGTCTGCGGTGGTGCCACTGGCACATGATGTGGCGTGGCCGCTGGTGGTGCTTGCCGCGGCCTCAGTAGCGGCGGTGCTTGCAGCGCTCATTGGCCAGCGGTGCTGGTGGGTGGCTCAGTGAGCGTGCTGCTGGCGGCGGTGTCCTGGGCAGTGGTGCTGGTGGCGGCAGTGTCCTTGGCTACGGTGCTGGTGGCGGCGGTGTCCTGGGAAGCGGTGCTGGTGGCAACGGTGTCCTGGGAAGCGGTGCTGGTGGCGGCGGTGCATGTGGCGGTGCCAGTTGTGGTCTTGTCCGCCATGCAGGTTGGCGGCGACTTCCCTTTCTTTCTCTTCCCCTTCCCCACCTTGGATGGTGGCGCAGCTGTCTTGCCACTCCTAACTGTAGTCCTGGGAGAGCCCTTGGTGGCAGGTGTTTTGCCCTTCTCCCTCTGGGCTGTTTCTGAGGTGGGGGAACTGTCCTTGGCCCGGCTCCTTGGCACACTGGCTGCCCTGCTGCTTGGCGCACTCCAGAAGCCGGTTACTGCTGGCACCACTGTTCCCGGTGATGTGGTGGCTGAGGTGCTGGGTGGGGACCTGGAAGGGCGGGCCCTAGGGGATGGAAGGGGTGGGGGAGGTGAAGGGAAGAGGTCAAGGTTTGACAGGAAAATTATTTTAGAGACACTGGGACGGGTAGATGGAGGGGGTTTGGGAGTGGAGGAAGAGGTGGTTGTAGGAGGGGTTTGTTTGCTGACTTTGGGTGAAGGTGCATGGGCTGGAGGCTGTCGTGAGGTGGATGGCTGTTGGGTGGGTGTGTGACTGCGTTTGTGTAGTTTGGGAGGTGGGCTCACAGACACACTGGTAGACGACACAGGGGATGTGTGAATGGTAGTGGGGTGGTGAGTGCATGTGAGCGGTGTGTGGTGATGGGCGTGCTGGTGATGGACGTAGTGGCTGAAGATGTAGTGCATGCAGGTGTGAGTGGAGACGTGACAGGGAGGGAGGAGGGAGATGAGGAGGAGGGGGACACAGTGGAGGCAGTGGATGTTGGTATGTGTGCATGGGTATGATGCTTGTGTGAGTGCCTGTGGGATGTGTGGTGCTTATGTTTGCCAGAGCTACCCTATGTGTTGAGGTGTGTGCATGCTGGTCTGATGGTGTGCTTGGGATAGGCTGAGGTACTGGGGATTGGGCCTGGTGGAGGAAGTTGGAGGGGGGAGGCTGAACACAGGGACAATGGCTGCCTTCAGTCCTGAGCCCAGAGTTTGAAAAGCTCGCTGTTGGGCTGCCTGACCAGAATGAATGCCCTCCAGGTATGCATTAGTCTGTTGTAACTGCCTCTCTACACCCTGGATGGCATTCAGAATGGTAGACTGCCCAACAGTGAGGGATCTGAGGAGGTCAATGACCTCCTCACTGAGGACAGCATGGCGGACAGGGGCAGGGCCTGAGGTGCCTGGGGCGAAGGAGTTGCCCACCCACCTGGGTGAGCGGCCACGGGGCACATGTTGAGGGGCTGCTGGGAGGGCGGTGCTGGTAGGGGGGTGGCGGCTATACCTGTAGATGCGATGGGCACAGAGGGGCCCGCCACTGCAAGGGAGCTCCCATCAGAGGAGGAGTCGGTGTCGCTGGTCTCAGCTTCTGTCCCCGCTGTGGAGCTCCCTCTCGCCCTCCGTCCCACTGGTGAATTTGGAGTCCATAGTCTCGCCCTCCAGGGCCATGTGGGATGCAGCTCCCTCCTGCTCCGGTGACACTGCTCCTCCACCTGATGATGCTAATGCACACAAGAATAGGGAGACGACAAAAAGGGGGGGAAAGAAAGTAGAAAGACATGTTCAGTGCATGCAATACTGCTACAGTTGGCGGACACTACAGACACAGCAGCCCTCTGCACTACGCCATGCACTTAGAGTTCCCTAATTAATCACAGGGCCATGGGATACAAGGCCTATGCCCGATTGCTGCACACATGGAAGTCACAGGACCCTGACTAGGGGTAGATGGCTCTTAACACTGGTGGGGTGGGGTGCCACATGGCCTGCCTTACGAAGGGACCTTGCCTACAAAACTCGCCCTGCCGTAGGGGTACCCACGCCCATCTCCCCCACCCAGACACCTCCAATGCACGCTGAATCAGATGAATGTGGCTGTACTCACCCCCTTGTGGCTGCTGTGATGCCCTCAAGCGCCCATGCAACTCCGGATACGCCACCGCCAGGATCCGGAACATCGGGGGGGGCATGGTGCGACAGGTACCCCCTCCCAGCTGGGCCTCTGCCGTCTTCTTGCTCCAGCGGCGAATGCCCTCCCATCTTTTACGGCAGTGGGTGCTCCGTCTGTGGTGGACCCCCAGGGCCGGACGTCCTTGGCAATGGCACACCAAATATCCTTCTTCAGGTGGGCGCTGACCTACAGGAATAGTACAGGGGAAAAGGTAAAACATTAACTGTTCGGACCATCACAGTCATTGGCCCACGTTCCCACCCTTGCCCTGACGCACATACATTCACCGTCGTATCATGCACGCCTCATCCCCCCCCCATCTCCCATCCACACCACTCCAAACAGGCATTGCCCATACAGCATGCTCACAGTGTACTCAACTGTTTGTCTGGAGGACCGTAGAGTAGTGTGTACTGGGGGAGGACCCCATCCACTAGTTTCTCCAACTCTTCCGATGTGAAGGCAGGGGCCCTTTCCCCAGACACTTGAGCCATTGTCGCTTCCAGACTGAGGTCACAGCAGCACTTGCAGTGTCGGTCCTCTCCTGTCGAAGATCAGGTATCAAGTGAGTGAACAGAGAGAAAATGGCGGTCACTTCCGCGGCGGTGCGTACCGTCACCCCCGGCATACATCGTCATTGGTTCCTAGGACCCATAGGGTCCAATGTTAACCAATGCAGGATTGCGCTGCGGTCTTCGACCGCCTACCGCGACGGTGTACAACGCCAGCGCAGTTACCTCATATCCCCTTGTCCCACATTACAGGTCAGGCAGCCACCATTTCAGGGGGCCACATGGCATTAATTTGAAATGCGTCACACATATTTAGGCTTTGCATACACACTAAGACAGGCACATAGCGGATTGACAAATGTGTGCAATAAAGTTGTTTATTTCGTACCTCAGTGTTGGCTGACCCTCTGATCGCTGTTCTCATCCTTAGAGCACTTCCGCTGGGGCAGGTGAGCAGATGGCGGCATCCTCTGGTGTACAGACCGCTGATGGACCTGTCGACAATGGAAGAGTGACATGTAATTGTCACCTACAGACTTGATCGTGCCACAATCCAGAAACTGTGTGCCCAGTTGGAGCCAGACGTGATGTCAGCTATCCGCCATCCCACAGGAATCCCCTCTAGTGCAGGTCCTTTCAGTACTCCATTTCCTGGCAAGTGGTTCCTTTGAAACTACAGTGGCAATTGCATCAGGGATGTCCCAGCCAATGTTCTCTAACGTGTTGTCCAGAGTGTTGTCTGCCCTGCTGAAACACATGCGCAGCTACATCGTTTTCCCTCAGGTGGAGGATTTGCCTACAGTGGAAGGTGACTTCTGTGCCCTGGGACATATCCCCAACATCATAGGTGCCATTGATGGGACACATGTGGCCTTGGTCCCCCCCCGCAGGAGTGAACAGGTGTACAGAAAACAGAAGAGTTACCATTCTATGAATGTGCAGATGGTGTGTTTGGCCGACCAGTACATCTCCCATGTGAACGCCAAGTTTCCTGGCTCAGTGAATGATGCTTACAGTCTGAGGAATAGCAGCATCCCTTATGTGATGGGGCAACTCCAGAGGCACCATGTGTGGCTATTAGGTGAGGACATGGACCCTATACAGTGTGAATAGTTGTCTGGGGTTGTCCTTAAGGGTTAGTGTGTGTCTAATAGGTATCCCTTGACACTTGCACGTGACTCCGGCTACCCCAACCTGTCATGGCTTCTGACCCCAGTGAGGAATCCCAAGACAAGGGCAGAGGAACGCTACATTGAGGCACATGGGCGAACTAGGAGGGTTATAGAGAGGACCTTCGGCCTCCTGAAGGCCAGGTTTCGATGCCTCCATATGACATGTGGTTCCCTATACTACTCACCAAAGAAGGTGTGCCAGATCATCGTGGCCTGCTGTATGCCACACAACTTGGCTTTGCGATGACAGGTGCTTTTTCTGCAGGAGGATGGTCCAGCAGGAGGTGTTGTGGCAGCTGTGGAGCCTGTGGACAGTGAAGAAGAGGGGGCAGAAGAAGAGGACATAGACAACAGAAACACCGTGACTCATCAATACTTCCAGTGAGACACAGGTAAGAAGACATCACTGCCTCCTACATCTGATAAAATTGTTTGACCTCTCATCTGTCTGTCACTTTAACCTAATGTATGGACCCTGATTTGTCACTTTCCCTTTCGATTTCACAGATGTGGGTCCCACTGTGTGACCTCTGCTATGTTACCTCATGGACTAGAGCTGTGTGACATAGGTATGTTGACAATACAATGGACATTGCTATTTACCTCAGTTATTGCAAATACACAATTGTGAAAGCAGAGACTGACTCCAGATTGTTTTGTGATTTAAGGGTGTTTATTTAAGTGCTAAATAGGGGAGGGGGTTGTAAAATGGTCAGGGGTGATGGTGGAGGAATGTCCATGGCAGAGTCCAGTCTATTAGTCTCACAGGTGCATTGTCCAAAGGGGCATAGGGAGTGGAGCTAGGGCAGTTTAAGGATGGACAGGGTGACAAAGTGGGACAGATGACAATCAGGGTGGTCTCATTTCTTGGCAGGGGTCTTGGCATTGTTTTCTGTCTTTGTCCTGGATCTCAGGGACCGTTTGCGGGGTGGTTCTCCATCTGCAGGTGGTGGGGTGCTGGTGTCGTGGTCCTGTGGCGGTGCCTCCTGTCCACTAGCGCCGGCGGAGGTGGTGGGCAGTTCATCGTCCAGGCTAGTGTCATGGGCCCCTTGTTGTGCCACAGTGTCCCTCCTGGTGTTCACGAGGTCCTTCAGCACCCCTACAATGGTGTCCAGGGTGGTATTGATGGACTTGAGTTCCTACCTGAACCCCAAATACTGTTCCTCCTGCAGCCGCTGGGTCTCCTGAAACTTGGCCAGTACCGTTGCCATCGTCTCCTGGGAATGATGTTAGGCTCCCATGATGTTGGAGAGGGCCTCGTAGAGAGTGGGTTCCCTGGGCCTGTCCTCCCCCTGTCGCACAGTAGCCCTCCCAGTTCCCCGGTTTTTCTGGGCCTCTGTCCCCTGGACCGTGTGCCCACTACCACTGCCCCCAGGTCCCTGCTGTTCTTGGGGTTGTGGGTTAGCCTGGGTTCCCTGTAGTGGTGGACACACTGCTGCTTGAAGTGTCCTGGGGACAGAGGTATGGGCCTGCTGGGTGGGTGCTGTGGTGGTGTTTCCTGAGGGGGGAGGCTCTGTTGTAGCCTGTGACTGTGTCAGGGGAACCGACTGTCCCGAGGTCCCAGATGGGCCGGGCTGGTCATCTAGATCCAATTGGACAAAGCTGCTGTCATCACTGTGGGCCTCTTCTGTGGGTGGAGTGGACACGTCTGGAACCTCCTGTCCGGTGACGTTGGGTAGGGGTCTTGCAGGGGTGTAAAGGCATGATTATTGCATCTGTGTGTGCCATGGTATGCATGGGTGGGTGACCCTGTACCCCAGTGCTTCCATTCTTGTGTAGGATCTTGTGTGATAATTTTTTAGGGGTCTGTGTGGGTAGGTGTAGTGGACATGCATTGGTGATGGGTATCCATGCTTTGTTGTTGCATGCAGGGCTTGGTGTTGGGATGTGTGGTTTGTGATTGTGGGACATATGTGAGGAGTTGGAGTGATGGGGGTGAGGGCGAGGGCGGGGGTACGTGATAGCATGCAGGTAGGGTAGGGGATGAAGTAGTTAAAGCTTTGACTTACCAGAGTCCATTCCTCCAGCTACTCCTGCGAGGCCCTCAGGATGCAGTATAGCCAAGACCTGCTCCTCCCATGTTGTTAGTTGTGGGAGAGGAGGTGGGGGTCCGCTGCCAGTCCTCTGAACCGCAATGTGGTGTCTTGAGACCACGGAACGCACCTTCCCCCGTAGGTTGTTCCACCTCTTCCTGATGTCATCCCGTGTTCTTGGGTGCTGCCCCACTGTGTTGACCCTGTCCACGATTCTGCGCCATAGCTCCATCTTCCTAGCTATGGTGGTGTGCTGCACCTGTGATCCGAATAGCTGTGGCTCTACCCGGTTGATTTCCTCTGCCATGACCCTGAGCTCTTCCTCAGAAAACCTGGGGTGTCTTTGCGGTGCCATGGGGTGGTGTGGGTGATGTGTAAGGTGGTGTGTGTTGTGATGCGTGGGGTGATGTTTAGGGGTGTGTGGTGTTATGTCCGTGGATGTGTGTGTGTGATGTTGTTGTGTGCCTCTGTATTCTGGTGTTGTCTTTGCTTTGCTGTCTCTCTGGCCTTCTTCAACATTTTTGTTTGTAAGGGTTTGTGGGTAATGTGGGTGTGTGTTTTATATTGTATTGGGTGTGTGGGAGTGGTGTGTGTATGTGTATCAGGTCTATGTATTTTGATTTGTCCAATGTGGTTGTGTTTTGTAAGAGGGTGTGTATTTTGAGTGTGGCGGTGTGTACCGCCAATGGAATACCGCAGTTGAAAGACCGCCGCGTGGATTCATGGGTCGTGATAGTGTGGGCGTATTCCTGTTGGCGTGATGATGGAGGTTTTGTTATTGCCAGTTTATCACTGACCTTTGGTGTGGCGGACTTGTGTGGGTGTCTGGATTTTGGCGGATTCTGAGCTGTGGGTCGTAATAGCTGTGGTGGAATTCCGCAGTCGCCGCGGTGTGTTGGCTGTCTTCTGCACGGCGGTAAGCACCATTTACCGCCAATGTTGTAATGAGGGCCAATGTCTCTTTCAAGGGGACAACCATGGTTAGATCTGTTTTGCACACTGGAGTTTCCAGGGCAGTTGTCTCAAGTGGAGCTCTGGCCTCCTGTATGCCTTTTTGCCAATACCACTCCTGCCTAGAGTGCTCAAGAAGGTCAGGAATGACCAGTCCCAAGTCATTCTTTTGGCTCCGGATAGGACATGGAGAGTCTTGTATCCGGAGTGTTGAGCATGAGCATTGTTCCTCTGATCAGGTAGCCTCTTTGGGTGGACCTTCTGATGCAGCAACAGGGTGGGGGTCCTGCACCTAAATCTGAAAACACTTGCCTTCATGTGTGGAGATTGAATGGTGACAGTTGACAGCTTTTGACCTTCCACTCAAAATCTGCAATCTTATCTTGGCAGGGCGGCATTCCTCCACCAATACGATATACACTTGCAGTTGGATAAAATTTGTGGCATGGTGTGCAGATTCGCATTTTGACCCTCTATCCGCACCCCTTTCTTAGGTTATCTTATTTTTTTCTTTCTTTGGCACAGCAGGCTCTGCTCTGGGCATGTTTAAAGGCTACCTTTCTGTGGTTGCCAGATCAGCCATCATTTTTCAAATCCCCTATTGAACATAGATTCATAAAAGGCCTCCAACAAGTTCCCAATAGTGCTTTTTATTATGCCCCAGTGAGACCTAAATCTGGATCTTACTTTTCTGATGTGCACTCCCTTTGATCTGCTCACAACTGCCCATTCAAACTTCTCACCATGAAAATGGCCTTCCGAGTGGCAATAACATCTGGTCCTAGGGTCAGTGAGCTACAGGTACTCTGTGTGCATCCTTCATACCTCACTTTCTTCCCTGAAAAACTGGGTCTAGGTCATCTTTCTAACCAAAAGTTGTTATCCCTTTTCATGTTGGCAAATCCACCACTCTGCCTACCTTTTACTCTCTGCATCACCCATCTATATAAGAAGAGAGACTCCACTGGCTGTACCCAAAAAGAGTGTTGTTATTCTACATTGATCACACTTGTGCCTTCTTGGTGGATGATCAACTCTTTGTTTGGTATGTTGGAGCTGTTCGCTACATCAAAATCTGCTAAGCACTGCCCAAAAAACAACCCTCCGAGGATTTGTGTGCTCATTCTCAAAAGCCAGAGCTGCCACCACTGCATTAGCTCTGGAGCTCCTGTCCTGGATATCTGTTCGGCGGCAACATGGGCGTCTTCAAACACCTTTATTAAGCACTACAGTCTAAAGAGTCAGGTCTGGTGGGACAGTAATTTTGCCGGTTGGGTCCTACGGAATTTCGTAGTATAAACCGTATCGTAGACCAGACTCTGGGGAGGATTTCTTGGGTATCTATTCTGAGGTAAGGCATCTGCGGCTAGACGTCCATGTCAGATGAAGACGTTTCCTTCAATACCACCTTATCTGGTAGAAAATCTGTCTTGCTGCAGATTCCTTATTGACCAATCCATTCTCCCTGGTCTGTGACCGGATTATAGAATTAAGGATGTATCCCTATAGGAGCCATAGATTTCCACACCAGTGGTCAGTGTTACTCGTGGCTCTGTGTTTCTGGCATGGAAAGTTGCAAAAGAAACTGACATCAGCACAACGGGGTGGCAGCTATAGGCACCGTTCACGTAACTTCTGATGCCAACGAACCCACACCAGGCCGAACGACCCTACCTACCACAGGGATACTGTTCACCAAAAGTTTCCGATCCAGTCTGATTCTTGGTAACAAATCTGCGACTAGGTAGAGTCTCTACCAGATAAGGCATTACGGACGGTAAGTAACTTGTTCTTTGCAGTCATCATATCAGCCTTCATATACCCAAACTAGCAACCTGAATGGTGCAATAGTAACTTAGCGGCTCATACTTGCATTGCATTTACAGTGTCATTTGAGGTCTATAATATTGTTAATAATCTCCCGATTAAGAAAATAGAAAAGAAAAGAAAGTCTTACTTTTTAACTTCTGAAAAACTCAGTAAGTACGTAGTTAGAAAAAAACAGAGCCTTGCTCTGGAGACCTAATTCATGATCTGTGCAACCAACCCACAACGAAGCCACCCTAAAAGGTTTGTTAATTAATGCACGGCCCACAAAAGCTCACACATTAAATTGCAGGCCTTATTATCCTATAGCTTTGACAGCCTACTTCAAAAAGAAAACACCGTCATATTCAAAGATAGGCCCAACTGGAAAGGAGGTGGAATAGCCATCATCCATAAGAACAGTTGGAACAGTGTAACAGCTGCCTTCTCATCATCTGCAGCCTTCCAACCTGCCCTCGATCACCGTTAGACCAAACAATAATTATTATTTTCTTCCAGGCCATTCACTACCCCCTCCGCCCCCAACCCCCCTACCTGCCAGCCTGGTTACAACACCACCTTCTCTGTACACTTCAACTAATTTACTGCCTCCATGCTACCACAACACTCCACCAGTGTCTTTTTGAGTTACTTCAAATGCCATGGTAACATTAGCAGACTCAAATTTGATAAGAAGCTTACAGAAATGTACCTGTTACACAACCTAACTCAACTGATCTCATAGCTAATCATAACAGGGAGCACACTTATAATCTTGCCTCAGAATGAATCTCATTACCCTAGATGACCACCGAAGATTGATCAGTTCGACCACCCTGCACTACCATTTCACTTAACTATACCTACGGCCTTCATTAGAAATCTCTATCCACCATCTCCCAGAAGAACTCCAAAATATGTAAGCACATCCTCCCATACACAACTCCATTATCCTGTGGTACAACCGAATGTCAGCATATGGACAACTAGTTGATTGGAAAAAAAAGCCAGGAGGAAACTCTAAACACTGAGCACTCTTCAAAACATAAAAACTCAAAGAAAAACACACGAAGACCTAGTCGTGCATACAAAGGCCAGATTCTTTAGAAATTAAGTAAGTGAGGTCCTGAACCACCAAAAGGTGTTCTTCAAAACCATCAAAGACTGCAAAAGTCCTTCTATGGAACCGACAATCTTACAACAGCCAAAATTGCAAATCGCATTGCTAAAGCCTTCACATAAAAAATACTAATCATTTTTTAAAAAAATCAATATAACCAGCTTGTCATTGGACTTGCCCTGTGTTAATAGTGGATAATTCCAAAATGGACAACTTTTAATCAAATCGACATCTACTCCGGCCTATCTATCACACCATCGAAGATGCGTTCAACATACTTGGTTGACCACATCTAAGCTAACTTGTAAAAAGCCTGCACAAAGGACATTGCCTCCTTTTCCTCAACAGCATCAATCCTCCCTCGAGGAAGGTGTTATATTAACTGAAGGCACCGGTAACTTGAAGGGTAGGTGTTTTCACCATCATGAGCAAGATACAGGTAGTGGTTTCCCTCACAGCTTTTACCACAGCTGACTTGCCACAGTCAACATACTGTAGGCTCTAAAGGCAGGGCGAACCATAGGAGGAACCCAAGGGGACATTGGGAAAATGAGAAGAACGAAGGAAAGGGTAGAAAAGGGCATGGAGTCAAGGGAACGCACAACACATTTCTTTTCTGTGTGAAATACGGATTTAGGCGGTGCATCGAACCACTATTATTGTGCAAGCAACGTGAGGAAAAACACTTGGGCCCAGATTTACACTTTTTTTGCGCCGCATTTGTGTATTTTTTTTATGCAAAAGCGGCGCAATATTACAAAACACAATTGTATTTTGTAAGTTTGCGCCGCTTAGCTTAAAAAAAGTGACTGAAATGCGGGGCAAAATAAGTATAAATCAGGACCTAAGTATGCAGAGTGAGTGATGAAAGACAATTGGCTTAATCAAAATCCTTTAACAATTTATGTTGCAGAATCTTCCTCTCCGATTTATGTGTATACATTTCCCTGTTGTCTGCAAGGCCAGCGTCAGTGCAGAAAAGCTTTAATACATCTCATGGCCTCACCCACTCCTCATAACGGACATCACTCACTTTGGTCTGCACCACTAGATGTGACAGCTAGCAATATGTCCACTTATAGGGTATCTTTTTACCACGTCAAGAAATAAGGGGATTCGGAGGATTATGAGGTCCAGTGTATGTCCTCCAATAACAGTTACTAATAATGTGATACACTGTTCCTAAAGAGCAAGAAGAAGACAGGGTGAGTAATAGGGGATCCTATTAAGTAGGAGCAAGAGTCCTTACACACCCAGTTGGGTGTCATGCTTCATCATTGGACCAGCTCCTCGCCAGACTGGCGCTGCAATGTCTGGCGGGCACCACCCTTTCGGGGGGCTCTTTGCCGGAGATCTTTTTTGATGATGCCACCCTTTCCCACAGGTAAGTGAGGGGGAGAGGGAGAAAGGAGAGAACAAAATGGAATAGAAGGATAAAATTGGCTCAATGACCCTTACTAAGAACTATCTTTATTAATATGGGGTCTTGGCCAAGATTAAAACTGTAATCAGGAGGGTAAAGTCGAAGTAATGTTCGACCACTCTCAAACTGTATTGCACATAACAAGGAGGTCAAGGAACTACCAGACCCACCTCAACAATGGGTCGACATGTTTCGCGTCTATGAGGTCCCAATGGATCCAGCGACGCTTCTTCAGGACCTAATAACAAAAAAACTTGCTTCTCCAAAAATAAACCATGCTGGCTCTTGCCTTTATCAACTGACAATCAAAAGGGAAGGAATATTATTATCATCAGTCACTTACATGAGTCCTTTATGACCCAGTATGTCATTCCTACTCATCGCCCCTTCTACACTAAGACAGGGCTTCATGGGATCACGCGGACCATTGACCTGGTCCACAAGGCTTTGAGTGGAACCGGCAGACGGCACTTCCACCTACCCCTGGGTCGCGCTCCCGGAATGACCTGAAAGACAATTGGCTTAATCAAAATCCTTTAACAATTTATGTTGCAGAATCTTCCTCTCCGATTTATGTGTATACATTTCCCTGTTGTCTGCTAGGCCAGCGTCAGTGCAGAAAAGCTTTAATACATCTCATGGCCTCATCCACTCATCATAACGGACATCATTCACTTTGGTCTGCACCACTAGATGTGACAGCTAGTAATATGTCCACTTATAGGGTATCTTTTTCCCACTCCGCGATATAAGCAAGCAGAATTAAGCAAGTTTTTCAAGTCTGGAACACATTCCATAGAAACATTTTTACCTCCCAACTCCAATAGCTGCCCAGCAACTCCGATGGAGGCACGTACTGGGCCTTTGGTAGTAAAGGCCTGCACCATTGGCTAGTGATCTGCATGACCCACTATTGGTAAACCCTACAGGAAAGAAATGTAAATGTCTGATCACTCAATAGCAATCTAAAGGTTATTCTTCTACTGTGGATCAGTTTTCTTAATCTGTTAGATTGGAAAGTGAATGTTATTGCCTCTCTTTCTTCTCAATAACCTTTAATAAAGTAGCCCTCAACCTTTTGCTGCTTGCATCTGTAGTTCAAATGGCCCCTTGATTTTTAAGTTAAAACAATTGAGGTAGGTGCTTTAGAAATGTAATTTGTTACTGAGGTAAGGGTTTTGTCTCTTGTCTAAACATATTAGCATTTCTTTGGAAGGGGTCTTAGCGGGTGAACGATACTCGTGAATTACTGTACAGATTTACAGTGAAACTTTGACAGCCATAAAAAAGATACCATTCAATCTTTGTTTTCAGTAGCTCAGGCATTCTTTACTGCTTCATCTAAGTTGAACTTGGGTTTCACTCGTCCCATGCACTGTGAATGTGATTGACCCCACCCCACTGTTGCAGTTATCATACTTTATGGTCCAACCTGCATCTTTTAATCTTCGGAGGACTTTCCTCAATATGCTGTTGTGGTCATTTACATCTGCCCTATATACTAAGATGTTCTCCTGGAGGCAGGTAACGTCTGTGGCGTGATACATTAGAAAAACATGGCTGCAGAGACGAACCCAAAGGACATACAGCAGAATCTGAAGTCATCCAAGGGTGTAATAAAAAATGTAAGATGCCTGGAGTCAGGTAGGAGCGCTACCTGTGACGAGAGGCATCGTACATCAAACTTAGGGGCAGATTTAACAGCCCCAGTCACTATTTGTGATGCTCCGGTGGCACTAACCACTGCTCCACTTTTTGTGGCATTACACCTCCTTGTAAATATGGAGCCCTCTGATGCAGTTTTCTGCATCAGAGGGGCATGCAGTAGGTGTTGCGGTGGGCGTTCCACTGCAAAACTCATTGCTTTTGACGCTTCCTCAGAGTTACGAGTTGTCGCAAACCTGAAGCAGCGCCAAAAACGAATGCCACCCCAGGGGTGGCGTTAGCATGGCAAAACGAGAAGGAATGCTTTTATTCCTCTTTGTTTTTTGCTTTTTCTATGTGTGCTGCATTCTGCATAAACAATCATTCCTAAATGAAGCTTAGCTTTGGAACTTCTATGTGTGCTGCATTTTGCAGCACACATAGAAGGGCCAACTCGCTATATTAGATTGATTATGTGCAGGAAGGGACACCTTCCTGCTCTTAATCAATCTATCCCTCAATGCAGACACACTTGCACTATGGTGCAAGGATGCCTGCGTTGGCACAGGAAGCTTAATTTAGTACTGGTGCAGGGGGAACACAGGGCTGTGCCATATTTTGTGTAAATACAGCGCATCCCTGCGTTTCAGAACGTAGTGTGGCGCTGCTATTTTTGGTGCAGCACCGTGCTGCACCACTTTGGCTTAAATCAAGGCCTTAAAATCTCCCCTCTTTCGTGAAGGGGTTGTGGTAAATCCAAATAGGTGAGTCCAAATCTCTCAAATCAATATCTAACTAGAGCCCCCGAACCTCAGCTTTTTGGCACAAAACAACAGTAGCCCGACATAGGGGGTCATTACAACATTGGCGGGCGGCTAACGCCGCCCGCCAAGCTGTAACCGCCATGCGGCCGCCAATGCAGCTGCACTCCCGCGGTCCCCATTACAACAATTCCGCTGGGCCAGCGGGCGCAAACCTAGTTTACGCCCGCCGGCCCAGCGGGGATGCGGCCGCAACATAGGAGCCGACTCCTAATGGAGCCGGCGGTGTTGCGGCCATGCGACGGGTGCAGTAGCACCGTCGTGCTTTTCACTGTCTGCTATGCAGACAGTGAAAAGCTGCACGGGGCCCTGTTAGGGGGCCCCTGCACTGCCCATGCCAGTGGCATGGGCAGTGCAGGGGCCCCCAGCGGCCCCAGGACTCCCCTTACCACCAGCCTCTTCCTGGCGGTGCAAACCGCCACAAACAGGCTGGCGGTAGGGAAGTCATAATCGGATTATCACCGCCGGGGCTAAAACGGCAGGAAACCGCCGGCCCCGGTGGTGCGGCCCCGGTGGTGCGACCGCGGCGCTACCGCCGCGGTCTAAATATGGGTCTCCGTACCGCCAGCCTGTTGGTGGTACGGGCGCCACTTTAGCCCTGGCGGTCTCAGACCGCCAGGGTCGTAATGACCACCATAATGACTTAATATCCCTGATAAGTTTACTTAATTCTTCCTCTATGGATTTCGTCATCAATTTGGATTTCTGCAACCTTTATGTGTAACAGTTTTGGCCCCTTCTTTCAACCTTATTTTGTGTTGGAAATTCTTTAGATGACCTATGTTGGCCAGGTATACTTCAGGAAATTCATCACAAATGCGCTGATCAGAGATTTAACTAAGCGTAAGGCAGGGTTGGACTTATTGGGGTCAAGTGGTATGCCTAGTTACTTTTGATGCTACCACCCCAACATATTTGATCCTTGTGTAGTTATGTCGAGTTTCCATACAGTAGTCCATTCCCTGAATGAAATGCGCATTTTGGTCATACCAATAAGCGGCACCACCGGGATGTGCCTCGGGTTTGTTAAAAGTATACTCAATATTACTGAGTATTTCTTTGAAAACATAATAGGTTAATGAAAATAGTGAGCAATAACTTTGATTTTGTGGTCACCTAATAGAATTTCGCAAGACAGACTTGGTATGGTGTTACATTAATTGTTCATATGCGTTTTCCTCGACAAAAATGTTATCAGTATTTAAACTACTGGATGTAAATACCTTTTCTTGCTGACATTCATAGATCTCATGTGAACCTCCAGAGAATTTGACTTGTGTTCCTGAACCTAGAGGCAAATGTATATAGACACAGCTTCAGCCGATTTTATGTCAGTGTACCCTCCGCACCTTTAATTACCAGATGCAGGAATACTGGGTCTGGTTTTATCAGGTGCATTTTTCCTCTGTGTTGTTCTGAATTTTTCCACCCACTCAGGGGAGGTGGAAAATGTCTGTGGTAATGTCCCAAAGTCAGGAAACATGGTGGAAAATAACCCAGTAATTCTAAATTCTTAATTGTACTCCACCTTCTGATGATTTTTAACTCATCATGGCCAAATTCAGAGGTGGTAGTACCAGCCACAGCTGTTCATTGTAAACTCAGCATATTCCTATTAGTATTCTACCATACTTATAATAAATCTAGTGAGGTGGGGGCTCAACGTTCTTCCGTCCTAACGGAGGAGCCGCCCCTGGTACAGTAATAGGGATTACAGCACGTAGCGGAAGTTATCAGTCCCCTCATAATGAGGGCCTTTATGCAGAGGAGTGCACAGCATGTGAGTGTACTATACGCATGCCAGATACCCTGAATCCCATCCTTTTAGTCCTTGAGCAAAAAGACTGTACCATGCACGAGCAGTCCTCTTTGCGCCATTGAAAACAAGAACACAAGGTCTTTTCCAAGATCTGGTCTCGGCAGGCATAAATCCGTCGACGAACGTGGAAGGACGAAATAACTTTTTTATTTTTGTCAACTTTCTTAATGAACGACGACACTTTACATGGTATTATTTAATGTCAGCGGCAAACAGGCATAAACAAGAAACACCAAAGACTGATGCAGACGACAAAACACAAAAAAATACAAATCACGTCTTCTGAAAGTTGGTCATGCCAGAGACCATTGCACAGGTAGTAATTGCACGGTAATGAGGGTGGCAGAGTAGAGTCCTGTCATGCAATTCTTATTGTCCTAATGGCATAGGGCTCGGTCTGCAACCCAATGAGACAGATGCTAACAAGAGATTTTGGACAATGAGGTCATTGTTGTCATTAGCAAAATTACAAAATAACAGCGAATATAAAAGTGTCTTGCAAAAACATTCTTCCTACCACTTCAGACTTTGTGGAACATGGTTATGAGCTTTTTCTTTACCGGAATGCCCTCGACCTCCAGGCTGAAACATTGTTATACTATTGCTAAAAAAAAAATAAAAAAAAGGAAGAGAAAAACAAAGATCTCTGGGGTGTCATGTCCCATGGGAAGCGTTGTGTACACCCCATTCATCATTATGTATTATTTGCTCATTTGAGGTCGGGAACCCAAGAGGTCCTTTTTTAACTTATGCCGAGAAGCTGGTGATACTAGGCTTTACGTGCTGCAGGTCTAGCGGTCTCAGGGCCCTGTTGCTGTTTGACCAATTCAAGACCATCCCAGCATCTCATATTTCTTTTGATTCTAACCAGCAAGAATAGTGCAGAACACATGCATTTGTCCAGCGGGGCATCAACATCCGAGAGCCGCAGTAGACACTTGCTAAGTAGGACTATGCAAAATTTTGTTAAGATTTTTTAATGTGCATAAATTGCGCTATTTGGCATTACACAAATTCTATTAAATGTCGGAATAACAGCAGCACAGAATTCCGTTCTGCTGTAGAGTACCGGCTCAAGCAGAAATTGACTTGCGGAAGACAGGATTGATTGAAAAATGTTCTTTTAGCCATATCTCGAGTAGTTTTTGAGCACAAGATATACCCTTATATTACATTTTCACTTGAGATTCCCCAAAATGCATTTCACGTGATTTATGCTGAATTTCCTCTAATTTTCCTCACATTTCCAATAGTTTCAGTGAAAAAAGTGTGATTTCTCACAACCCTACCTAAGTATTATGGCGTGCTTCTTATTAGAGGTTCTATTTTATCCTTCTCCTGAGGGGACAGATTAAAAATGTGGATATGAAGGATTGCTGGCCTGACATAGGATGTTCATATGTTTATTGGAGGCAGTCACAGGTGTTCTATTCCACAGTGAAGGGAATGTTTATTGAAGCAATGATAACATGTAATGGAGGCAGTAACAAGATATATTGGGCTGGCTGTAATGAGATTTTATAGGAGCCCGAAGATGAGATGTTGTAAGACAGCAGTGATAGGGTAACACAGGAGCCAATCGAGATGTTCTATGGAGCATTGATGAGCAGTATAGGAGAACATCAGTGAGATGTTGTAAGACAGCATGGAGAAATGGTATAGGAGTTAATTGATGAGATGTTCTATGGAAGCAGTTATAAGACCACTAATCGGATTGACTCGAGGAGCAGTGATTAAATAGTATAGGAGCCCATCAATGCGATGTTCTAAGGAAGCAGTAATGAGAGAATGGAGTGTATTAATGAGATGTTCTACAGCAGCAGTGATGAGATAGTATAGGTGACCATCAATGAAGGATAGGTGACTATTGATTGGATGTTCTATGAGTACACTGATGTTTGTTCTGAATGAATAATGAATTGATATTGTAGATGCAAAGATAAAGGAGTACCCCTTAGTTATCCTTTAGGGCAGTGATGTCATGTGATAAGATGTTCTGAAAGAACAGTAGGTTACTAGGTTTTACTGCATAGTGGTGATGGAGTGTTTTAGAGAAACAGTGACAATAGGTTTTTCAAGAACATTCATGGGCTATTCTAATGTAACGCTGACGAGACACTCTAGGTCAGCAGTGATGGGATATTGTAATGTGGCAGTGATAAGACATGCTAGGTGAGAAGTGATGAGAGGTTCAGTAATGGGATGCTCTCATGCAGAAGTGACAAGACACAATAGGTTAGCAGTTATGGTAATTCCAGTGCAGGGAATATTCTAATGTAGCAGTGATGAGAGACACTAAGGCCCATATTTATACTTTTTTAGCGCCGTATTTGTGTCATTTTTTTATGCAAAAGCAGCGCAAACTTACAAAATACAATTGTATTTTGTACGTTTGCGCTGCTTTTGTGTCAAAAAGCGGCGCAAATGCGGTGCTAAAAAAGTATAAATGTGGGCCTAGGTTAGTAGTCATAGGATGTTTTAGTGTAGCACTCATGGCTTATTCTAAGTAGAGCTGATGAAACACACTGGGTTAGCAGTGATGAGATGGTCTAGAGGAACAGTGATGGGATGTTCCTCAGTAGCATTGAGGAGACACACTAGGTTAACAGTTTTGATATTTTGTTTGAATGTGATATGATATAGTAAGGTATCTATCAACACATGGCATGCTAGAAGTGAAGTGATGAAATATTCATGATCAACAGTGCTGGTATGTGACAAGGGAGCTGTATCACGTCATTCTTGGGAAGTCCTCTCCCACTACCCCCGGCTTTCGGTATGCACTGTATCATGGTGGCAGTGTTTAAAACTAATGCTCACGGTGTGCTTTTTTTGTAAAAATATAGCAATAGACAGTATTAGGATTCTGATGTCTAATAAGTTATACTGCCGCTCCTGCGTACCCTTCTACAATTCATTCTATTGCTAGTGCTCTTGGTTCTTTTTCTATGCATCCTTTTTCCTTTCTCAAACCTAAATGCATCTGATTTCTGGGTTTGTCTTTTTCTTTCTACCACTACTAGAGTTCCTTGTTTTCTCTCCTTATCCTAATGTGGGCTCCCACTCTCCCCTCGGCAGGTGTGGTGTTTGTCAGCTGGTGGAATGTAGGTCTTCAAGGGGACATGGGACAATGAGTAAAAAGTATTTAACTGTGGTGAAAATAGTGAACTAGGTGAAGATGAGCCATTTGAAACCATGGTCAAAGAGAAGAACACGTGTCATCAAGTGGGACACACAAGCCAACAATATAAACATTTGTCTGAGAAATAAAGAGCGAGGCAAACTGCAGCAAGCTAGGGCCACAAGAGTTAGCAAAAGGAAGAAGATCCAGCAAAGATAGAAAAGGATAGAATAAAAAAGAAGTAAAAAGTAAATCTTTTAGAACACCTCTTACTCACTCCTGGCAGACCAAGAAGAGCCATCAAGCAGAATTGAGGGCTATTGAAGAAAAGAAGAACCAATGAGGGCCGATTGGCCCTCATATTAGAGAAAAGCGAATGAGATGGACTACAGAGAGAGGTGAATGTGGAGCGAAGAGGTAACATTAGCGATAAAGAGTCAACAAGAGGTACATAAGTAAGCCTAGGCAAAATTCCATCATGCTGGTATAATATTGAATAATTTCGAAATTTGCTTGCTATGCAAATTATGCTATTATGCCACTTTATTTAATTATATGCCGTTTGCAGCAGAAATTTAGCTCAAGCTCACAGGAGCAATGTGAACAACCAGAACACAAGTAGGTGCTGTTTGCAGCCCTTGGGTTTCGTTATGCATTTTTAGTGCCTAATAAAATCTTGTTTCCAAAGTGGGGCATAGACTATGGGCTGCAAACACATAGCACCATATGCCAGGTTTGCAGTTCATGACATTTTGTGTTATTCTTCCCAAATTTTGGATAATTACATAAAAAAGCAAATTAAGGGAAATGCACACACCACTACTCAACTACCCACTCATCGAACTGTTCCCTTTCCCCGTGAAAGTCCTGGAGAAGGCAGTCAACTTCCAACTCACCGAACACCTGGAGAGAAAGGAGGAGAAGGAGAAGGTCCATGGAGTATGGGAAGAGCCCAGGAGGGGATAAAGAGACCAGGAGATGCAACAAAACTACAGATTTATAGAAGGGACACTGGGAAGAGGAAGAAGATCCAGTGGAAGGTGAAGATTCATCTGGAGAAAGATATCTTTGCAAGGTGATCAAGAACATGGTGATACAAGATCCATGGGGCGAAGTGAGAGTTCAAGGTGAGGATGGAGAGACACAGAGGGGATAATAGCTATGGAATAGAAGAGAAGCCAAAAAATGGAAACAGTGCCCAGGAGAGGACTAAGACACATGAAGGGGATTAGAGACAGGATGGATAGAAATCAGCAAGGGTATACGATCCTAGGAGTGACAGAAAAGTCAGTGAGGGGAGTGCAAGATAACAAGAGAAAGTAGTCTGACATGTGAACGACGGACCAAACAGAAGATGAGCTTCTGGGTGGTGGAGAGACAATGAAGGGACCAAAAGGCAATCCCAAATCTAGTTCTCAATGTTATTTCCTATTCATCTACTGAATCGTTTATAACATCTCTGGTGAGAGAAACTGTCAACAGGGTGTGTCCTGAATGGTCACTCGTGTGGTGAGTTAAGATGAAAATAATGGTGCAGACGGTGCTTCATCCTCTGCCCGCAGCAGGTAGAATGGGTCTGAGTAGGTGGCACAAAGCAGAAACATGTCAGAGAGAAGACTAAAACTAATATTTCATAATTGATTTCTCACAAGGGTACATTTCCTTTTTTTCACATGTTCACACCTCGTAGTGGTATTTGTTTAAAGTGTATCCATTTCAAAGGGGGAGGTTGTTAATGGGTATAGGAAATTTCATGGAGATGAGCGAGACCTGGGCTACCATCTGATTAAAAAAAAAAAAAAAAAAAAAAATCTTATTTCTTTTTCGTCCAAATTCACAGTATGTCAATGAAAGGCAGAAACAGCACTCCTTCTCACAAATTTGTAGCAATAGCAACTGTACAATGAAGGTCTCTACATTTCGGATTGTCTGTAATTCAAATGGGACTCACGCCCTCCCGCTATTATAGCACAGTGTTTGTGTTCACCAAAAACGTGAGATCTTGTGAAATTAATTACTAGCCACATTTGAACTTATGAAAGAAAATGATCTGCGACAGCCCTTCGTTTTTGTTATGTTGGGATTTGTTGCTTAATGCCATCAACCTACAGGGATATGAACACTTGCACGGAAGTGTTAATGATCCAAATGTTCAGCTTCACTACCTGGACAGTCAGTGTCAAATAACCGTCCAAAAACACCAACTTTAAAGTTCAGTCAACAACATGGGACAGTTTTTTGCCCCTGAACAAACTAATATTGGAAATAAAAATAGAACCAGAAAATGTAGCAGCTTTAATTTATATTCTTTCTTAAAAAAACACTTTGTCACATTGCAGTCTGTTTTTTTTAATATATATATTTATATATAAGTTAATTTTAGTTCCTCTTGATTTTTGGGTCACGTCAGCGATTCTTGCCATCCTTGGGAGCTGGCAAACTGTTGAAGTGCTCAGCGAGCTCTGTCACCTTGGCCTGGCAGTCGAGCAGACTGTCCTTAAGAGAAACGATCTCCTGGGTATGGGCCGATAGGGTTCCATTCAAGTGGTCCATATAGCCCCACAGACCCCCCGTGTGTTTCTCCAGTTCATCTTTGATGATGTCTAAACTTCCAGTAACAGCTCCAAGTTGACCACAGGTGCTTTCTACCTGTCCCACACGTTTATCAAACCGAACTACTTCCTTCTGAATTTCATGAGCCACGTGTTTGCAGTTTCCCAGATCATTCAGAATCCGAGTTTTGAGCCTTTCAAGGTCCCCACGGAGATCTAACACACGCCGGTTACTAAAATGCAGCCGAGAACCCTGATCATGGACTTTCTCTTGAATGGAGTGCACCTCATCTGAGATTTGACGGTCCCGCTCTTCTGAGGATGAATTGACATGTAGCACTGTATCCGAGTACTGTGTGACGGAGTCCTTCAGACCAGTGAGTGATTTGCTGACAGTGCTAAGGTTAATCTTCAGGAGGGTGATTTCCCCCTGAAGGGTGTTAGATTCCTCCTCCTCCCTCTGCCTCTGGAGTTCCAGCATGGTGAGGTTAAGCTTTCTCAGAAGGTCTGAGTTTATGTCCAGTTTTAGGAGGATATCCTGAGTTTTGCTCCGGCAGTCTTCAATTTCAGCCCTGAAAGTGTTGAGGTCTGTGGAGGTAGTGGTAATGCAGTGCTGAGAACAGAGATTCTCCAGTGTGGTCAGCCTGTTCTGGAGAACTTCTATACCATCATTGGCATGTTTCTTCATGGTGGCAAGCTCATTCTCTACCATGGGCATCACCACGCCATCTACTGTCATGGGCATGGTGACATTGCTAAGCTCGCCGAAAATAGTGACAAACCTCTCTTCCAAAGTTCTCATTTTGTCATCAAAGGATGTTTTAATGCCATCCACCTCCAAACCCACCATACCCCTAATGTTGTCTTCCACTTCGTGGCATCGACCATCCACTTCCCGTTCAGTGGCATTGATTTTGGCCTCCATATCCTCAAAGCGACCATTGAAAAAGTTTTCCAGCGTCACTGCAGAGAACTGCGATAGTTCATTGTCCAGCCTGGAGTTCAGGTTCTTCTGGGAGTCAGCAATCCCATGGATGCTCTTTTCTACATTGTCTAGACGTTCATTGAGATAGTTGATGTTGCTGCAACAGCTCTCCACCACCGTCAGACCTTGAATCTGGGACTCCAGGTGGCTGATATCCTTCTTTATTTGTAGCTCTTTGCCATCCAGAGTCTGTTGGAGCCTTAGGTTGGCAGCTTTCTCCTCTTCGCACTGCTGCTGCACCTCTTTGATGCGGAAGTCACATGTGTTCTGTAGGTTGAGCAATTTCTTCTCAAAGCCATCCAGCATCTCTGCCCTTACATTAGCCAGCTTGCTGTCAATATACTCCTCCAGCATTTCAATGGAGGTTAGTGGGGATGGTTTGGCTGCTTCAAGTAGGTGCTTGATTCTCCCATCATGGTCTAATACCATTCCATGAACCTCATCCAGTAGCTCTGTCTTGGTTTTCAGGAGGTCGCTTACCTCTGTCACTTTTCCTGCAATGTCCCCTACTACTGGGTATGTAATGCCTACTCTTTCTGGCCCGTCAACTATTCCATCAGGAATGACTCCGAAGCCCACACTGGAATCTGGCACACTCGGACTGTTCATCAGTGAGCCAATCATTTTGTTGGTGTCTTCCTGTATGCTAAGCCGGAGGTGGTCACCCATGCCGTTCACCATGTTAAGTAAGCTGTCATAGGACTGGGAAAGACGTCTAACATCTTCTTCCACTCGATCCAATCTCTCTCCAAAAATTCCTGGTAAATGTTTTCCTATAGAAGACAAGACAACAACATACTTAGTACTGAATCAGCTGATGATACAATATTCATCTGCAGTAACAACCTTTACAATTATTTGCACATTCTTTACAGCACTTGATTGTGGACCGAGATGAATTTAACAATATGTTTAGAAATGTTTAAAGAACATTTGAGAGTCATTGCTACAATGACCAAACAGTCCTTTATAGAATATAGTGATGGTCAACAGAGAATCAGCCTATTGCCTCTTCTTTCACAAAAGTCTTTTCGTCTTGGAAAAGTAAAATCAGTGCAGTAAAGTAACTGAAGAATGAAAAGGGACATTTGTATAGTTCACAGTCCTCCATTTTTTTCTTTCAGAAGAAGTGGATGCCATGGAGGAAATGTACATGTCAGATGAAATTATTAATAACTATTGGCTCATTTGTAGTTCTTGATGCAGCACTGTAAATTGTAGTGTGTACTGTTAACAGTGCTTTAATGGCATTTTGGCCTGCAGCAGATGCATTATTATGTATTTTATTTTTATAGCTTCTCAAGCAGTGTGCTGAACACCATTTTGAAACAGCTTTAAGAGTCTACATCTCCATTCCTGCACTATCTCATGAGGTTATATTGTCAATAAGTATAACCTTATCAGATTAACAATTTTTGTAATTTGAAACACCATGGCAGATGTGAACATTCGGTGAAAAGATGCTCCTCTTGTTTTTTGGAACACATGAGCAAAGATCAATAACTATGTTTTTTGTCATAGTCTTAAGAGGTAGTTTGACAAAAGACACTATGACCACTGTGACAGATGCATTTGAAGTGTGAGGCAGGTGAACTACTGTTCTGGAGAAGCTTCTCTTTTAATGTTTAATGTTGTTAAATAAGTGGGCTGGAGTGCTAGAAGAGGGCAATGACTGTGATAACTGTGAAACATGACCTGAGAATTACCATGGAATAGGTGATCGTTTGTTGAAGCGCAACATCAGTAGTCAATAGTATCCATGTGGGAGTCCCTGGATAGAGTCAGCTTTTGTTGTAAGTATTTTTTGGTATTTAGGTACATGGCTGGCTGTATTGGTTAAGTAACTCGTCTTATAGAGGGATAGTGCCTCAGTGAGCCGCCATTTTGTATAATGTTGAATAGGCGTGATATTGTACAATTTATGAGTATATTGGATTTACTGCCAGCTTCTCGGGATTATACCTGCTGAATTTTCCATTCGGTAAAATTGGGTACAATGTTCTTTCTCCCATAAACATGGGGGATGTTATAATCAAGCAGAGTAAGTGTTAATTCTGGTAGGAATACTCTGTACAGGGGATTTTCAGGGTAACAAACATCAGACTTGCTAATTCAAAACCCAAAGACCAGGTTTCATTAGGGCGAACGTGCACTCAGTGACACTACAGCAATGACTTATTTTCCACCCACTCCGGCCAGTCCCCAAAGAAGTAGGGCAAAAGTATGGACAGCACTTGGCCGAAGGCGGATCCCTGGGCTCATGGCTCTATCACCCTACACCCTCTCCCAGAGGAAGGACAGTGTGTACTCAGAGCACAACTTGAAGGGAGCAGACAGTGCTCCTCTGGAGAGATACTAACATACCTTGACCAACCTCAACACTCACCCCCTGACACTGACTGGCCTTCCCAATGGCAATTTCTGCCTTCTCTGCGCTGATGGGAAATGTCAGCAGGCTTGTGTCCAGATCCAATCTGGACAGCATGTAGAAAAATAACATCTTTCTAGCATGGTTACTCCCACTTTTGCCTGAAGTCAGTGTATTCACACTGCAATGCACTGGGATCCTGCTAACCAGGACCCCAAAGCCTGTGCGCTCTCCTCCAAATTTGGTTGCTTATGAAATTTACACCCCACAATGTTCATGCTGAATCACCCATGTAAGTCCCTAGTATAGGGTACTTAGGTACCCAGGGCATTGGTACACCAGGGGTCTCCCATGGGCTGCAACATGTATTGTGCCACCCCTGGGAACCCTTGCAAACTGTGTCTGCAGGCCTGCCATTGCAGCCTGCATGAAATGAAGCATGCAGCCTCTCATCACCAGGATAAGGCATATCCTGGTCACTGCGTTTAGACACTATAAGTCATCCCTCTGGTAGGCCATTCAGCCCCAGGGCAGGGTTCTGGTCCCTAAATGTGAGGGTACCCTTACATGAGTAAGGTACCCCTACAAACCCCAGACTCCATTCCCTGGGCTTTGTAATTGTGGGAAGCCATCTTAAGGTATGTAGTGGACACTGTTCAACAGGAGTCATCCAACTACATAAATGCTTCTCCAACCCTAGTTTGGTATCAAACATGTTGGAATCATGCAACTACACCAATTCCAGTGCTGCTGCTGAGCCCAGACACTGTTCTGCTCCCTGCTGATGAGTCTGGCTGCGGAACAGAAAGGCAGAAAAAAGGATTTCCTGCAAGGAAGAGGTATGACCAACTTCTCTTTGAGTATTAGGCAGTGCTTTAAATGGGCCGGTACTCTCCGGTACTGAGTACCGGCACTTTTTTATTTTGAGAGGGAGAGTACCGGCACATCTCAAGAAAAACGCAATACTTTTAATTGAAGAGTACCGGCACTTCTCAGAAACAAGCAGGTACTCTGGCACAGAGTACCTCCACTTCTATTTTTCCATTTAAAGCACTGGTATTAGGTGTCTACGGGCTTGTATGGGATAGCCTCTGAGCGCCACTAGACTGCTTTGAAGGGCACATTTGGTGCCCTCCTTTCATAATCTGGTTTGTACCAGTTCAGGAACCACCGGTTCTTGCTCTGGCACAAAACTGCAAAAAGGACAGGGGAGTGACCACCCCCTGTCCAGCTCCTCCCCTATGCAGGTGCACAGAGCTATGCCAGGTGGCCGGCTGATTCTGCCATCTTGGAAACAAGGTAGGCAGAGGCCCCTGGGAGCATCTGAATGGTTTGGCTATATAGATGACATCCCTGACCCCCTCTGATAGGTAGGTCACTTCAGTGCATGCCCAACCACTTTTTAGGGTTACTTAAGGGCTCCCCTGAGGGTGGGTCCTCAGATTCGTCGAGCAAAACTCTACAGGGAACTCTCTGCAAGACATCTTCTGCTCTTGGCCTCTGGAACTGCTGCTGGTCTGCATTAGAACTGAAACAAGTCTTCTTCTGGTGGGAAGGCTCCCATTGCAACATTGTTTCTCCAGATCCTGCAAGAATTACGCAACATCCAAGGCCATGCATCCTACAGGGTCACAAGGACTCTGTTTGCAACTGGAAGCAAGAAAGAATCTCACGTGGAGTAAAGGAGTCACTCCACTGCATCTGCAGGCACCTCAAGACAATGCTGCCTGGCTTGTGGGGTCTGCTGTTCCATGGACATTGAAAGGCTCTGCATTACAGGTAGTCGGTCTGTGGCCTCCTCAGAGTCCTGCTTGTCTTCTGACCAGCTTGGGAGGCTGTGGGCCCCTGTTCCTGCCATTGGATTGGAAACCCTGTGCACTGTGACTGTCGCTCTTGCGAAAGTTTGTTGAGTCTTCTTCCAGGAGACCTTCAGGCACCAAGAAACCCAGGCAACCGGCGCACTGCAACTCGAAGATCAGCCCCTGCCCTGCGACGTGGGACTTCTGCTTTGTTGTGCTGTTGAGGCCTCCTTGTGACTTCCTGTGTTCATCACCTGTGAGTCATTTGTGGGGACTCTAATCACTTTTGCAGACATTTCCGCGTGCTGAGGGCCAGTCCTGTCTCCCCCACAAGGGTAGAGTCTCTTGGACCTAGTTGGTCCCTAAATCTTTGCAAATACCTCTACAGCTCCTGCATGCATTTGCCAGTGCTTGTTGGTGGCCTCACTGGTCATTGACCCTCCCCCAACCCAGCAACCATCGAGGGACGGCTCATAAGCAACTCCTGGGATCCTCTGCAGCTCCTGGACCTCACAATTGGACTTCTTCTTCCACTGCCTTTGCAGGAACTTCATCTCTAGGAGGGTGGGCATCCCCACCTGCACCACCTGGGCACCTCCAAGGGTGCTAGACTCAGTCCCCTTCCTTCGCAGGTCCTCCATGTCTAGAATCCATCTCTGGGTTCCACCGGCCTGGTCCACAGGTGGTGACAGCAGCTGGACAATCCGAGGCTTCCCTTGACTTCAGTGAGAGCCCCTTCTTCTCTCTGCAACTGGGTCCCCTGGTGTAGTTATTCCTCTCTTCTGAGTATTCTTGGGTAGGGGCACTCTCCAACCTTCCTCTTGACTGTTGGTTTTCTCGGGATCCACTGGGAAAGGTTCTGAAACACACAGACTCCAACCACTACTTCCCTTTGTTAGTCTATGGGACTACTGGGTAGGTAACCACTCTGGGGTCACATACCGTACTTACCTCTGGTGTTTTCATCTCCCTCGCTCCAAGGTAACTACCCCACTTACCATGGTGGGGTTCACTATTTCGCATTCCACTTACGTAGTATATGGTTTGCCCCACCCCCAATAGGGCCTTGTGTATTTTATGCTATTTCTGCCTGTTATTTAGTGTACATATTGTGTGTAGATATCTCCAAAGCGAGATATCTAAATGCTAGTCTAGTAGTTACTGCTGTAATAAAGAATCTGTTTTGCAACACATGTGTGGTTCTTTCTTGTGGGTGCGTTACTGTCTGACTACTGTAGTATTGCAAGTGCTTCACATTACTCCTGGATAAGCTTCAGCTGCTCTCCTCAACCACACGTAGACAGCTTTTGCTATCTGGACACCTATTCACTATCACTATAGGTTGCTTGGACTGAGTATAAGGTACCACACCATAGGGTACACCGTAAACTTAGCCAGCCACAGGGGTTTTCCAGTTTTTACGAATTGCACCTTTTTTATATGGTAGGATTTGAACCATTTTAGTTCTAGCTTATCAATTCTGAACTTTTGTTTTGGAGTGAGAAGGAAGATATTGTGTTTTGTGTGCTTAAAGCCGAGGAAAAATTTAATACAATTAAGAAGCATTTTTAATTTCATCATCAATGTTTATGGGGTTATCATTCACTTTGTCATGTATTAGATTTTTAGCTTACAAATACTGTCTTTGTTCTGTTGCAACACTGTTTTCTATGTGTTTAGTTACAAATGGTGTGCCTATGTGGTCAAAGAATGCATCAAGATGGTTAAGGTCATCTATTGTTTTTTTGTTCAAGAGTTTGACATGGCCATGCTTAAGTTTGCGTTTCTTAACAGAATGATAGTAGTATGTGGCTGATTCTGATTGCACATTAGTAGCTATCAAGTTAGCTGCAGAGCTCATTATTTTTGTGAGGCTATGTAGGAAAGTACCATCTGGCATGTTAACCCCATTTTTCACTGTATATATGTTGTTTTAGTTGTATGTGTCACTGGGACCCTGGTAACCCAGGGCCCCAGTGCTCATAAGTGTGCCTGAATGTGTTACCTGTGTAGTGACTAACTGTCTCACTGAGGCTCTGCTAATCAGAACCTCAGTGGTTATGCTCTCTCATTTCTTTCCAAATTGTCACTAACAGGCTAGTGACCATTTTACCAATTTACATTGGCTTACTGGAACACCCTTATAATTCCCTAGTATATGGTACTGAGGTACCCAGGGTATTGGGGTTCCAGGAGATCCCTATGGGCTGCAGCATTTCTTTTGCCACCCATAGAGAGCTCTGACAATTCTTACACAGGCCTGCCACTGCAGCCTGAGTGAAATAACGTCCACGTTATTTCACAGCCATTTTACACTGCACTTAAGTAACTTATAAGTCACCTATATGTCTAACCTTTACCTGGTAAAGGTTAGGTGCAAAGTTACTTAGTGTGAGGGCACCCTGGCACTAGCCAAGGTGCCCCCACATTGTTCAGAGCCAATTCCCTGAACTTTGTGAGTGCGGGGACACCATTACACGCGTGCACTACATATAGGTCACTACCTATATGTAGCTTCACAATGGTAACTCCGAATATGGCCATGTAACATGTCTATGATCATGGAATTGCCCCCTCTATGCCATCCTGGCATAGTTGGCACAATCCCATGATCCCAGTGGTCTGTAGCACAGACCCTGGTACTGCCAAACTGCCCTTCCTGGGGTTTCACTGCAGCTGCTGCTGCTGCCATCCCCTCAGACAGGCATCTGCCCTCCTGGGGTCCAGCCAGGCCTGGCCCAGGATGGCAGAACAAAGAACTTCCTCTGAGAGAGGGTGTGACACCCTCTCCCTTTGGAAAATGGTGTGAAGGCAGGGGAGGAGTAGCCTCCCCCAGCCTCTGGAAATGCTTTGTTGGGCACAGATGTGCCCAATTCTGCATAAGCCAGTCTACACCGGTTCAGGGGACCCCTTAGCCCTGCTCTGGCGCGAAACTGGACAAAGGAAAGGGGAGTGACCACTCCCCTGACCTGCACCTCCCCTGGGAGGTGTCCAGAGCTCCTCCAGTGTGCTCCAGACCTCTGCCATCTTGGAAACAGAGGTGCTGCTGGCACACTGGACTGCTCTGAGTGGCCAGTGCCACCAGGTGACGTCAGAGAATCCTTCTGATAGACTCCTTCAGGTGTTGCTAGCCTATCCTCTCTCCTAGGTAGCCAAACCCTCTTTTCTGGCTATTTAGGGTCTCTGTCTCTGGGGAAACTGTAGATAACGAATGCAAGAGCTCAGCCGAGTTCCTCTGCATCTCTCTCTTCACCTTCTACCAAGGAATCGACTGCTGACCGCGCTGGAAGCCTGCAAATCTGCAACATAGTAGCAAAGACGACTACTGCAACTCTGTAACGCTGATCCTGCCGCCTTCTCTACTGTTTTCCTGGTGGTGCATGCTGTGGGGGTAGTCTGCCTCCTCTCTGCACTAGAAGCTCCGAAGAAATCTCCCGTGGGTCGACGGAATCTTCCCCTGCAACCGCAGGCACCAAAAAGCTGCATTACCGGTCCCTTGGGTCTCCTCTCAGCACGACGAGCGAGGTCCCTCGAATCCAGCAACTCTGTCCAAGTGACTCTCACAGTCCAGTGACTCTTCAGTCCAAGTTTGGTGGAGGTAAGTCCTTGCCTCACCTCGCTAGACTGCATTTCTGGGAACCGCGACTTTTGCAGCTACTCCGGCCTCCGTGCACTTCCGGCGGAAATCCTTTGTGCACAGTCCAGCCTGGGTCCACGGCACTCTAACCTGCATTGCACGACCTCCTAAGTTGTTCTCCGGCGACGTGGGACTTTTTTGTGCGACTTCGGGTGAGCTCTGTTTCACGCATCCTCGTAGTGCCTGTTTCTGGCACTTCTCCGGGTGCTACCTGCTGCTGAGAGGGCTCCTTGTCTTGCTCGACGTCCCCTCTCTCTCCTGGTCCAATTTGCGACCCCCTGGTCCCTCCAGGGCCACAGCAGCGTCCAAAAACGCTAACCGCACGATTTGCAGCTGGCGTTCTTTTGGCGGAAAAACACTTCTGCACGACTCTCCACGGCGAGAGGGATCTGTCCACCAAAGGGGAAGTCTCTAGCCCTTTTCGTTCCTGCAGAAACCTCAGCTTCTTCTGTCCAGTAGAAGCTTCTTTGCACCCACAGCTGGCATTTCCTGGGCATCTGCCCATCTCCGACTTGCTTGTGACTTTTGGACTTGGTCCCCTTGTTCCACAGGTACCCTAGATTGGAAATCCACAGTTGTTGCATTGTTGGTTTGTGTCTTTCCTGCATTATTCCTCTAACACGACTTATTTGTCCTTAGGGGAACTTTAGTGCACTTTGCACTCACTTTTCAGGGTCTTGGGGAGGGCTAATTTTCTAACTCTCACTATTTTCTAATAGTCCCAGCGACCCTCTACAAGGTCACATAGGTTTGGGGTCCATTCGTGGTTCGCATTCCACTTTTGGAGTATATGGTTTGTGTTGCCCCTATCCCTATGTGTCCCCATTGTATCCTATTGTAACTATACATTGTTTGCACTGTTTTCTAAGACTATACTGCATATTTTTGCTATTGTGTATATATATCTTGTGTATATTTCCTATCCTCTCACTGAGGGTACACTCTAAGATACTTTGGCATATTGTCATAAAAATAAAGTACCTTTATTTTTAGTATAACTGTGTATTGTGTTTTCTTATGATATTGTGCATATGACACTAGGTGGTACTGTAGTAGCTTCACACGTCTCCTAGTTCAGCCTAAGCTGCTAGACACCATATACACTAATAAGGGATAACTGGGCCTGGTGCAAGGTGCAAGTACCCCTTGGTACTCACTACAAGCCAGTCCAGCCTCCTACATTGGTTGTGCAGCGGTGGGATAAGTGCTTTGAGACTACTTACCACTCTTGTCATTGTACTTTTCATAAGAGAAAAATATACAAAACAAGGTCAGTGTATATACACATAGCCAAAAAGTTTTGCCTTTCCTCTTTTCACTCTTTTCTAAGTGCTGAAAAGTACTTCTAACTTTCTAAAAAGTTCAAAAAAGTTTAAAAAGTTTTTTTCTCTGTCTTTCTAAAAGCTCTGACAAACTTTTTTCTCTTTTTCTATCACTTCAACTCTCTCTAAAAATGTCTGGCACAGGCCAAAATGTTGATCTGTCCAAACTTGCATATGATCACCTTAGCTGGAAAGGAGCAAGGAGTCTCTGCATAGAGAGAGGTTTGAGTGTAGGGAAGAATCCTTCCTTGGAATTGTTACTTAACATGCTTAGAGAACAAGATAAGGCAAGAAGTGCCCCATCTGTTGAAAAAGTAGCTAATGGTTCCCAATCTGATCCAGGGACTCCTCCAGGAAAAGATTCAGGAAAGAAACTTCCTAGCCTGCCCATTACTAGACAGTCTAGCATAGTTGGTAATGATGTTGGGTCACACCATACAAATAGTGTTGTCTCACATCATAGCAAAAGCATTTATTCACACCACAGTGGTACTGATGTTTCTGTTAGCCAAGCTGTTAGGGTGCCCTCTGTAAGGGACAGGTCTCCTTCTGTCCATTCTCACCATACTTCTGTTTCAAGACATGTCCCTCCCACCCACCCTGATGACAGATTGTTAGAAAGGGAGCTCAATAGATTGAGAGTGGAACAAACCAGACTGAAGCTCAAGAAGCAACAGCTGGATTTGGATAGACAGACTTTAGAAGTAGAGAAGGAGAGACAGAAACTGGGTTTAGAAACCCATGGTGGCAGCAGCAGTATTCCCCATAGTCATCCTGCAAAAGAGCATGATTCCAGGAATCTGCACAAGATAGTTCCCCCTTATAAGGAGGGGGATGACATTAACAAGTGGTTTGCTGCACTTGAGAGGGCCTGTGCTGTACAGGATGTCCCTCAAAGGCGGTGGGCTGCTATCCTATGGCTATCATTTAGTGGAAAAGGTAGGGATAGGCTCCTTACTGTTAAAGAAAATGAAGCTAATGATTACAAAGTTCTTAAGAATGTACTCCTGGATGGTTATGGCTTAACCACTGAACAATACAGGATAAAGTTCAGAGAGACCAAAAAGGAGTCTTCACAAGACTGGGTTGATTTCATTGACCATTCAGTGAAGGCCTTGGAGGGGTGGTTACATGGCAGTAAAGTTACTGATTATGACAGCCTGTATAACTTGATCCTGAGAGAGCATATTCTTAATAATTGTGTGTCTGATTTGTTGCACCAGTACTTGGTGGACTCTGATCTGACCTCTCCCCAAGAATTGGGAAAGAAGGCAGACAAATGGGTCAGAACAAGGGTGAACAGAAAAGTTCCTACAGGGGGTGACAAAGATGGCAACAAAAAGAAGGATGGCAAGTCTTCTGACAAGGGTGGGGACAAATCTAAAAATGAGTCTTCATCAGGCCCACAAAAACACTCTGGTGGGGGTGGTGGGCCCAAATCCTCCTTTAATCAAAACAAAGAAAAGAAACCATGGTGCTATTTATGTAAAGTAAAAGGCCATTGGACAACAGATCCCAGTTGTCCAAAGAAAAGCACCAAGCCTCCTACCACTACAACCCCTACTGCTACCCCTAGTGTCCCTACTAATAGCAGTGGTGGTGGGAGCAAACCTACTAATAGCCAATCCAAGGGAGTAGCTGGGCTCACTATTGGTAACTTAGTTGGGGTTGGCCTTGTTAGGGAGGCCACAGAGGCTGTGTTAGTCTCTGAGGGGGCTATTGATTTAGCCACCTTAGTTGCTTGTCCCCTTAATATGGATAAGTACAAGCAGCTACCCCTAATAAATGGTGTTGAGGTTCAGGCCTACAGGGACACTGGAGCCAGTGTGACTATGGTCATAGAGAAACTGGTCCACCCTGAACAACACCTACTTGGTCACCAGTACCAAGTAACCGATGCTCACAACAACACACTTAGCCACCCCATGGCTGTTGTTAATCTCAACTGGGGGGGGGTTACTGGTCCAAAGAAAGTTGTGGTAGCTTCAGATTTACCTGTAGACTGTCTATTAGGGAATGATTTGGAGACATCAGCTTGGTCAGATGTGGAGTTGGAGGCCCATGCAGCAATGCTGGGCATCCCAGGGCATATTTTTGCTTTGACAAGGGCTCAGGCCAAAAAGCAAAAAGGACAGGGAAGCTTGGATCCTGGAACAATGGACCAAGTGCTCCCTAAAGCTAGGGCTAGTAGAAGCAAACCACTTCCTACTATCCCTCCCTCTACAGTGGATTCAACTTCTGAGGAAGAAGAATTCCCTCCCTGTGCAGAACCTACACCAGAGGAGCTTCAAGCAGACACTGCTGAGCTTTTGGGTGAAGGGGGGCCTGCCAGGGAGGAGCTGAGTGTGGCACAGCAAACCTGTCCCACATTAGAGGGTCTCAGAAAGCAAGCTGTCAAACAGGCTAATGGGGATGTCAGTGACTCTCATAGAGTTTACTGGGAGGACAACCTCTTGTACACTGAGCATAGGGATCCTAAAGCTGGAGCTGCCAGGAGATTAGTGATTCCTCAGGAGTACAGAAAGTTCCTCCTAACTCTTGCCCACGACATTCCCCTAGCTGGGCACCTGGGTCAAATGAAAACTTGGGACAGACTGGTTCCATTGTTTCATTGGCCTAGGATGTCTGAGGACACAAAAGATTTTTGTAAGTCCTGTGAAACCTGTCAAGCCAGTGGCAAGACAGGTGGAACTCCAAAGGCACCCCTTATTCCACTGCCTGTGGTTGGGGTACCCTTTAAAAGGGTAGGGGTTGACATAGTTGGCCCCCTTGACCCTCCTACTGCTACTGCTTCAGGCAATAGGTTTATCTTGGTGGTAGTAGACCATGCCACAAGATACCCTGAAGCAATTCCTTTAAGGACCACTACAGCACCTGCAGTGGCAAAGGCCCTCCTGGGAATATTTTCTAGGGTGGGCTTCCCAAAGGAAGTAGTATCAGACAGGGGAAGCAATTTCATGTCTGCATACTTAAAGGCCATGTGGAAGGAGTGTGGTGTAACTTACAAGTTCACAACACCCTATCATCCACAAACAAATGGACTGGTGGAGAGATTTAATAAAACTCTCAAAGGCATGATTATGGGTCTCCCTGAAAAACTCCGCAGGAGATGGGATATCCTTCTACCATGCCTCCTTTTTGCCTACAGGGAGGTACCCCAGAAAGGAGTGGGCTTCAGCCCCTTTGAACTTCTTTTTGGACACCCTGTTAGGGGTCCACTCACACTTGTAAAGGAGGGTTGGGAACAACCTTTAAAAGCTCCTAAACAGGATATTGTGGATTATGTACTTGGCCTCAGATCAAGGATGGCTGAGTACATGAAAAAGGCCAGCAAAAACCTTCAGGCCAGCCAAGAGCTCCAGAAGCAATGGCATGATCAGAAGGCTGTTTTGGTTCAGTACCAACCAGGGCAGAAAGTGTGGGTCTTGGAGCCTGTGGCCCCAAGAGCACTCCAAGATAAATGGAGTGGACCCCACACAATTGTTGAAAAGAAGGGAGAAGTCACCTATTTAGTTGACTTAGGCACTGCCAGGAGTCCCCTTAGGGTGCTCCATGTCAACCGCCTGAAACCCTACTATGACAGGGCTGATCTCACCCTGCTCATGGCAACTGATGAGGGACAGGAAGAAGACAGTGATCCTCTACCTGATCTCTTCTCTTCCACAGAACAAGATGCTCTTGTGGAAGGTGTAGTTTTGGCTAATTGTCTTACTGCTGAGCAGAAAGACCATTGCATAAATCTCCTAGATCAATTCTCTGAACTCTTCTCTACTGTGCCAGGTACCACTTCTTGGTGTGAGCACACTATAGATTCTGGAGACAGTTTACCTGTCAAAAGTAAGATCTATAGGTAGCCTGACCATGTCAGGGACTGCATAAAGCAAGAGGTGCAGAAAATGTTAGAACTAGGAGTGGTTGAGCACTCTGAAAGTCCATGGGCTTCTCCTGTGGTACTTGTACCAAAACCCCATTCCAAAGATGGAAAGAAGGAAATGCGGTTTTGTGTAGACTATAGAGGTCTCAACTTGGTAACCAAAACTGATGCTCACCCTATACCCAGGGCAGATGAGATCATAGATACACTGGCATCTGCCAAGTATCTAAGCACTTTTGATTTGACTGCTGGGTATTGGCAGATCAAATTGTCAGAAGATGCTAAACCTAAAACTGCATTTTCAACCATTGGAGGACATTACCAGTTTACTGTAATGCCTTTTGGTTTGAAAAATGCACCTGCCACTTTTCAAAGGTTGGTGAACACAGTCCTGCAAGGGCTGGAAGCTTTCAGTGCAGCATATTTGGACGATATAGCTGTCTTTAGCTCCAGCTGGGATGATCACCTGGTCCACCTATGGAAAGTTTTGGAGGCCCTGCAAAAGGCAGGCCTCACTATCAAGGCTTCAAAGTGCCAGATAGGGCAGGGGAAGGTGGTTTATCTGGGACACCTTGTTGGTGGGGAACAGATTGCACCACTTCAGGGGAAAATCCAAACAATTATTGATTGGGTTCCCCCTACCACTCAGACTCAGGTGAGAGCCTTCCTAGGCCTCACTGGGTATTACAGGAGGTTCATTAAGAACTATGGCTCCATTGCAGCCCCTCTTAATGACCTCACATCCAAGAAAATGCCTAAAAAGGTATTATGGACAGCAAACTGTCAGAAAGCTTTTGAGGAGCTGAAGCAGGCCATGTGCTCTGCACCTGTCCTGAAAAGCCCTTGTTACTCTAAAAAATTCTATGTCCAAACTGATGCATCTGAAGTAGGAGTAGGGGCAGTCCTATCACAACTTAATTCTGAGGGCCAGGATCAACCTGTTGCTTTTATTAGTAGGAGGTTGACCCCTAGAGAAAAGCGTTGGTCTGCCATTGAGAGGGAGGCCTTTGCTGTGGTCTGGGCTCTGAAGAAGTTGAGGCCATACCTGTTTGGCACTCACTTCATTGTTCAGACAGACCACAAACCTCTACTTTGGCTAAAACAAATGAAAGGTGAAAATCCTAAATTGTTGAGGTGGTCCATATCCCTACAGGGAATGGACTATACAGTGGAACATAGACCTGGGAGTAGCCACTCCAATGCAGATGGACTCTCCAGATATTTCCACTTAGACAATGAAGACTCATCAGGTCATGGCTAGTCTTATTGTCCTTCGTTTGGGGGGGGGGGGGTTGTGTAGGAAAGTCCCATCTTGCCTGGCATGTTACCCCCATTTTTCACTGTATATATGTTGTTTTAGTTGTATGTGTCACTGGGACCCTGGTAACCCAGGGCCCCAGTGCTCATAAGTGTGCCTGAATGTGTTACCTGTGTAGTGACTAACTGTCTCACTGAGGCTCTGCTAATCAGAACCTCAGTGGTTATGCTCTCTCATTTCTTTCCAAATTGTCACTAACAGGCTAGTGACCATTTTACCAATTTACATTGGCTTACTGGAACACCCTTATAATTCCCTAGTATATGGTACTGAGGTACCCAGGGTATTGGGGGTTCCAGGAGATCCCTATGGGCTGCAGCATTTCTTTTGCCACCCATAGGGAGCTCTGACAATTCTTACACAGGCCTGCCACTGCAGCCTGAGTGAAATAACGTCCACGTTATTTCACAGCCATTTTACACTGCACTTAAGTAACTTATAAGTCACCTATATGTCTAACCTTTACCTGGTAAAGGTTAGGTGCAAAGTTACTTAGTGTGAGGGCACCCTGGCACTAGCCAAGGTGCCCCCACATTGTTCAGAGCCAATTCCCTGAACTTTGTGAGTGCGGGGACACCATTACACGCGTGCACTACATATAGGTCACTACCTATATGTAGCTTCACAATGGTAACTCCGAATATGGCCATGTAACATGTCTATGATCATGGAATTGCCCCCTCTATGCCATCCTGGCATAGTTGGCACAATCCCATGATCCCAGTGGTCTGTAGCACAGACCCTGGTACTGCCAAACTGCCCTTCCTGGGGTTTCACTGCAGCTGCTGCTGCTGCCAACCCCTCAGACAGGCATCTGCCCTCCTGGGGTCCAGCCAGGCCTGGCCCAGGTTGGCAGAACAAAGAACTTCCTCTGAGAGAGGGTGTGACACCCTCTCCCTTTGGAAAATGGTGTGAAGGCAGGGGAGGAGTAGCCTCCCCCAGCCTCTAGAAATGCTTTGTTGGGCACAGATGTGCCCAATTCTGCATAAGCCAGTCTACACCGGTTCAGAGGACCCCTTAGCCCTGCTCTGGCGCGAAACTGGACAAAGGAAAGGGGAGTGACCACTCCCCTGACCTGCACCTCCCCTGGGAGGTGTCCAGAGCTCCTCCAGTGTGCTCCAGACCTCTGCCATCTTGGAAACAGAGGTGCTGCTGGCACACTGGACTGCTCTGAGTGGCCAGTGCCACCAGGTGACGTCAGAGACTCCTTCTGATAGGCTCCTTCAGGTGTTGCTAGCCTATCCTCTCTCCTAGGTAGCCAAACCCTCTTTTCTGGCTATTTAGGGTCTCTGTCTCTGGGGAAACTGTAGATAACGAATGCATGAGCTCAGCCGAGTTCCTCTGCATCTCTCTCTTCACCTTCTACCAAGGAATCGACTGCTGACCGCGCTGGAAGCCTGCAAATCTGCAACATAGTAGCAAAGACGACTACTGCAACTCTGTAACGCTGATCCTGCCGCCTTCTCGACTGTTTTCCTGGTGGTGCATGCTGTGGGGGTAGTCTGCCTCCTCTCTGCACTAGAAGCTCCGAAGAAATCTCCCGTGGGTCGACGGAATCTTCCCCCTGCAACCGCAGGCACCAAAAAGCTGCATTACCGGTCCCTTGGGTCTCCTCTCAGCACGACGAGCGAGGTCCCTCGAATCCAGCAACTCTGTCCAAGTGACTCCCACAGTCCAGTGACTCTTCAGTCCAAGTTTGGTGGAGGTAAGTCCTTGCCTCACCTCGCTAGACTGCATTGCTGGTAACCATGACTTTTGCAGCTACTCCGGCCTCCGTGCACTTCTGGCGGAAATCCTTTGTGCACAGTCCAGCCTGGGTCCACGGCACTCTAACCTGCATTGCACAACCTCCTAAGTTGTTCTCCGGCGACGTGGGACTTCTTTGTGCGACTTCGGGTGAGCACTGTTTCACGCATCCTCGTAGTGCCTGTTTCTGGCACTTCTCCGGGTGCTACCTGCTGCTGAGAGGGCTCCTTGTCTTGCTCGACGTCCCCTCTCTCTCCTGGTCCAATTTGCGACCTCCTGGTCCCTCCAGGGCCACAGCAGCGTCCAAAAACGCTAACCGCACGATTTGCAGCTAGCAAGGCTTGTTGGCGTTCTTTCGGCGGAAAAACACTTCTGCACGACTCTCCGCGGCAAGAAGGATTTGTCCACCAAAGGGGAAGTCTCTAGCCCTTTTCGTTCCTGCAGAAACCTCAGCTTCTTCTGTCCAGTAGAAGCTTCTTTGCACCCGCAGCTGGCATTTCCTGGGCATCTGCCCATCTCCGACTTGCTTGTGACTTTTGGACTTGGTCCCCTTGTTCCACAGGTACCCTAGATTGGAAATCCACAGTTGTTGCATTGTTGGTTTGTGTCTTTCCTGCATTATTCCTCTAACACGACTTCTTTGTCCTTAGGGGAACTTTAGTGCACTTTGCACTCACTTTTCAGGGTCTTGGGAGGGCTAATTTTCTAACTCTCACTATTTTCTAATAGTCCCAGCGACCCTCTACAAGGTCACATAGGTTTGGGGTCCATTCGTGGTTCGCATTCCACTTTTGGAGTATATGGTTTGTGTTGCCCCTATCCCTATGTGTCCCCATTGCATCCTATTGTAACTATACATTGTTTGCACTGTTTTCTAAGACTATACTGCATATTTTTGCTATTGTGTATATATATCTTGTGTATATTTCCTATCCTCTCACTGAGGGTACACTCTAAGATACTTTGGCATATTGTCATAAAAATAAAGTACCTTTATTTTTAGTATAACTGTGTATTGTTTTTTCTTATGATATTGTGCATATGACACTAGGTGGTACTGTAGTAGCTTCACACGTCTCCTAGTTCAGCCTAAGCTGCTCTGCTAAGCTACCATTAACTATCAGCCTAAGCTGCTAGACACCGTATACACTAATAAGGGATAACTGGGCCTGGTGCAAGGTGCAAGTACCCCTTGGTACTCACTACAAGCCAGTCCAGCCTCCTACAGGCTAATTATCTCTTTGATAGAATATTCAACTACTTGTTTAGATTTGGTCAACAGGGACGTTGATTTTTTTAATAAATTCATAATGAAAAAAATTACTTTTTTACATTTGTTGTATGGCAGAAATGTTAATAACATTTCTCTTTTCAGTTTCTTGTTTAGTTATGTGCGTAATGACTATTTCAACATTTCAAACAGTTTTCTGAGTTTGGTTTTGCATGGTGTAGAAGTAGTTTGCTTTGGTTTATAAAATATTTTTAATAGATTATTCTCCAGGATTTTAGTCGCTATGTTTTTAAAGCAGAACCTTTCTTCAATGTCTTTCATTACTATTAAAAAGGCCATGCATTCCTCAATTATATTACCAGGAGTACTGTGTTCCTGATAATTTGACTTTCAATCTCTTCAGCTTTAGTAGAGATCTGAATTCGTTAAATGTTGCTGTGATTTTGTTACAGTTTAGTAGGACCACAAACGTTTGGTCTAAAAGGTTAACTGCTAAAGGGGTAGAGGATTATTTGTTTGGAATAGCAAGTTTATACTCAGTTATGTTCGTGTATTGGTAATGAATATTTAAGCTCTTTACATTATGGGTCATATCAGTTGTTTCTAAGCATGGTTAGCTATGTTCTTGGATTGGTAGTCACTAGAATGAAGGGAATCACAAGATGAACCAAACAGTAAACCATTTGCATATAATGTATGAATATACAGAGCTAAGTTTAGCGGGAGGAGATCGAGGAGGTACCTTTGGTTGGTTTTAGTTTAATGTTTTGAAAAAGTACTAAGATTTCTGTTTCAATCACACTTCAATGTGTGAATTAAAAGATTCAAATCACCCAGTAAAAAATATTAGTTAATTTAGTAATCGATATGACGTGTACTCCACATATTAATAAACAAATCTGAGGTAATTTCCAGGTGAGCAGTAGAAAATATAAAATCCCTTATATTTTGTTGATGACTATCTATTTGCGAGAACTAAAAGGATTCAATTATAGAGAATTTCCCTTTTTTTTCAAGGTACGCTTTCGGTCGATCTGTGCTTTGAAATGCATTGGAAAACCAAGCACTAAAAATCTACATTATGATCATGAATGTAGTCTGCTATTTTGATATTCTGGGCAATTGTAGATTTACATTTTTGAATGGCACATTTAAATGTTATATTGTAGTCATGCTTCGTATTCAATCCAGAATGGTTTTGTTTTTTGTTTTTTTTGTTAACTGTGTGTTTAGTATACACTTTAAGACACTTATGGCTACGTTCCTATATTGTTGTTTTGGAGAACTATCATTGAATTTGCTAGAATGAAATTGCTGAGTGAAAGAATGTAAGTTGTCTTGATTATTTTAGATAAATCAATGGATGAATTAAGTTCTTCAATAGTTTGAATGTTTTTTTCGGAGTTTCTTCGTTTAATCAGTGAACCCATGAAACATTGGAACAGAGGATTTTGCTGTTGTGGTGTGCAGTTGGGTTTCCTGGGAGCAAATACAAAAACGTTAAAGTGGATCTACTGAACATCCTTGTCGTTGCTTAACATACGTTTTTCAAATTTGAGAACAGAGCTTGAAACCTCTATTGAATGTTTCCTGGCCTACAGATTTCCATTTTAAGGTGTTAGTCAATCTATAAACCAGATTGACTGGTGGAATACATGATCCCCTTCAGAAATATGCTCTAAACTGTGTAGGAGCACAGGAAGCAACATAAACCTCAGAGGTAGTCGATTTAGAGTGAACAGGACACTTCAAGGTCAACCCTGAAAATTAACTACTCTTACCAGTTGTAGTTAGCACTATATGGGCATTGATTATAAGCTGGTTGGGAAAGCAAGGATCTAGTTTCATACAATTATGTGTTTTTTTAGAAGGATCAATCTCTATGAACCACTTATTATCTAGACGATTTGGTGACCTTAGAGAGTTTAGAGAATGTTTGAAAGGTGCTGGATGGCGAGCTCCGAAATAACACTGTCAATCAGTACAGGAATATCTAGGTGTACTTTAGTATCCTTAGCTTAGTACATATTTTGAATACCCTTCCTAATTTTCTATGTGTGCAATTTCAGACTTGTTGAAGTAGACTTCAAGGTTAGATGGAGCTAGTCCACAGAAAGTGGAACATAATATTATGGAGTAAGTGAAAACTCACTCCAAGTAATTTAAAATGCATCAATAAGTCGATAATGTTGCAGTTTGCTCTCATAAATCGGCATTTGCTATACCAGAAATACGAAAGATTGCTGTGAAATTCTGGCAACTAACACTATACAGGAAACGGTTTCAAAACACAAATTATCCAAGCTCGCCATATCTGCTGTGCCTCCCAGTTGTTCCAAGAGGATGCTATCTAATTTTCATGTGGAATTACCTTTTAACCACTCCAAAATGATCAGACAGAACTAAGGAAGAAGTTATGTCATCAGATCTGGTAGATTGTTTTAATAAGTGTATTGATATATGCAATGTAATTAAAATGCCAACATGTCCTGACTCTTAAATCTAAGTAGGGCATCACAGCTGTTTGTTCTGAATCAATTGTTTTGCAATTTAGAATCTCATATTACTAGTTCAAATAGGCATGCATCAGTGCTTGAAGCGCTAGAAAACTACTGAAACTGGATTTTTTCTCTGCCTTGAGTTTACCTTATTAGCTTGGTTGTTATTTGAGTAAATGAACATAGCATTGCCATTTGAAAACAGTCTCCCATGTCTTGTTGCTAATTTATATATTAAATGTTGATTAACGACAATACCTTCTGAAGCACACAAACTTGAAATTTTTCATAAAGGTAAAGTTTAAGATGACATCTCATTTGTTTCTGGGTAAACATTGTTAATTATTTTAAATCTCTGAATATTACCTACACCCACATAACATTAACCGTCAACACCTGATATTTTTAAAAATGTAAACATATAAATAATGAAATGCAGCAGACTATGACTGATGGGGCAGTTTATTATTTCAGGGACTCCAGACCCAATTTCAGATAGCTTAAGACTGGGGGCCCTATTAAGAATTTGGTGGTCCCAACACCGGACCGCCAAACTTGCGGGGAGGATGCCACCACCAGGGCGGTGGTGTCCTCCCCTGCCTTATTACAATTTTTCCGCCGGTCTTACCAGCTGGAACATTGCAATAGAGCATTCCCACTGGTCAGACTGGCGAGGACAGTGCTAGGAGAGAGCACTCGGCTCCCTTAAAGGAGCTGAGTGCTATCTCATACCACAGAGGGGTGGATGACCAGCACCCTTGGAATGCGCACAGTACGCATTCTGAGGATGCTGGGCAGGGGCCCCCCATGGTGGTGAAAGGGTGGCAGTGAGGGGAGTTGTAATCAGCCAGGCGGTGCGGAGTTCAGTGCCGTCCTGGCTGAGTACAGCTCTGATCACCGTCATGCAGTCGGGAACCATGTTCCGAGAGGGGACGGAGGTCCACTGGTGGGTCCGCCTGCAAGGATTGTAATCGGACAGTCTGGAGTGCAGCGGTCTGACTGTCAATGTGAGTGTGGCGGTCCTATGATTTAGTCCTCAGTCTTTAAGCACCTAACTGTGATTTTCTTTTTGGACATCAGTATTGTGGACATTCACTTGAATCTCCACTAAGCAATAAGAGGGCTGTTACAATCTGAGCAAATGAAAATAACCTACATGGTATTCCTTACCATTAGAAGAAATAGTGAGGGAAATTACAAACCATGTGGAAACTAGAGCTTGGCAATGAGTAGGCCACAAAAGATTTCATTTAGTTAATTAAATATATGCCATAGATACTAGTGTAGATAAATCTCTGCCTACATAATACTTCTGAAAATTTTGCTTCATGGAGAAGAAATAAAAATATTGTTTTTTCCAACACGCTGTCACAGAATATTCACAAACATGGAGGCTATGACTAACTTATGAGTTATTGACAAGCACCTTATAATAAAAATCATTAGGGAAATTTTAATTGATTTGCCAAAGTTTTATCTAAGTGGCCACGGTTATATGCAGGTCATATTTTCACAACCTGCAAGGACAGCATAATCCACAGTATGGATGAATGGAAAATGTAATTCATCATCTACTCTGCTAAGGAATTGAGTTATTTAATTTCCCATTGGTCCTCTGTCAACTGTTCTGAGTTAATCTCCAGTAGACTGAAGAAGTGAATTTGGTCAACTGTTAACTTTCCTACATTAATCTCCAATAGAATGGAGATGTTTTGATTGATCATGGCTTGTTTATGTGGAAGTGTGTCAAATGCAATCTGTTGACAATTAACTGCGAAATATTGTCTTTCCTCTGTAGAAATCTAAATGTGAAGCTTGCAGGTTTTTTGTAGCTTTTATGTATTTGACGTTAAATATGTTTTTTATTATGGAACTCTAAGCCCACTGGATGGTAACATTGGAAACTAGAGGGTAAAACAGTGCAACCACATTTAGAGAACCCCTTTGGGGATAAAACAAGCATATTTCAATGGCCAGGCTGCACATGGATTAAACTGATTAATTTAGTTGTGTTTCATATGCCATGTTTGGCAAGCATGTTTCTCAAGTGAGTACAAAATATTTCAGTTTGAGTTAAAAAATATTTAAATGTAAGGTCAGGATAAAATGCCCCTTTGTTTCAATAAAGAATATATGTTGACAGAGGAGCAAGGTTGTTCACAATCTGACATTGACAGGAGCTTAAGGGCCATATTTACAAGAAAGTGGGGCATTACTAGTGATGCGCCACTTTCCTTGCGTCCCCTAACACCACCATGGTAGTACCATATTTAAAATACAGCGCACCGTGGCACATGTTAGGGGAAATGGCATCATTTTTTTTACGCTATTGTAACGCTATACTGGATTAGTGTAAAACAAAATTATGCTAATCCAGTATAGTGTTAAGAGTCCCATTGAAATCAATGGGAGCCTCATTGTCACCTACTTTAAGCCGGCATTAAAAATGACAACAGAAAGCGTGCAATTGAATCTTGTAGATTTCATTGCACCATTTATAGCGACCCTCTAACGAGGAACGGCCCCTTTGCATACATCATGCATATATTATGCATGATGTGGTGCAAAGGGTTTAAAGATGGCACCTTGTAGTGGTCCGTTAGTATCACATTTGCGGCAAAATTTTGCTGCAAATGTGCCGCTATGGGGTGCAAATGCTTTGTAAATATAGCCCTAAGTGTGGAGGGATCTTACGTTCTAAATGCTCAACTGCACCCAGAATTGTGCTATTTTGAGATGTGCATCACCGAACGTCTCTTAGTGGCCTGTCTTAATTGTACATTGGGCTTCTCGGCGCAACATATCCTCAACAGAAGGATGAGCAGCTGTTTAAACCTGGACTACCATTGGAATGTGAAGTGGGGCAAGACCGGACTGCCTTAGGTATACCTCTAAAGAGCTTTTTTGACACAAACCTCCCAGAAAACAGTCTTTTAAATAAAAAAAGATGGCTAATTTCCACCTACTATGGGTGTTTATTGAGAGCTGTCTCTCTGTGAGGGTTGAGATATTTGTTATTTTCAGAGTCTAGAGTTTGTTTATATCTTTGGAATTTGAGTTGCGTTTTTAGTCCCTTAGAGAAACTGACAAGTCTTTGTGTCTCAAATTAATGAGCTGCAATCAGCATTTTTTATTAGCAGGTAAAGTATTTGCTAGTGCATTGTTCGAAAGTTGGTGCTTTATGTATGACAACGAAACGCAGGCCACGCTTAGATGGGAAAAACGCAAATCATGAACAAAATCAATACTCTTACAGCCCCCCTCAGATCTCTAAGAAACCTGTTGTTAAAATGTCATTGAGTTGCAGGACGATTACAGCTGTCCATTAGTCAGGTTTCCTGGGTAGTGAATCTCTTCTTGCATACTTCAATCCTCATGGCTACAGTATGCTACCGTGTTACACCAGAGGGACAGAATGGTATTAGAATGGACAAGGATTCCTCGAGGACTGCACCTAGCCCTGCCTGTCTTTCATTTCACTGATGAAGTTCACAGGAGGACCCAAAGCAGGTTGTAAGGAGCGCTCTTTGACAGTTGTGGGCACCTTTGGCGGGAATTTAGAGTATTTAACCTTCACCAGCACCTCTCCAAAGTCACCAGCTGTTCCTTTGAGGGTCTCTCAGATTAGATTTGGGGGTTGGTGGCAGTTAGTTCCATTTGAATACAGCCACTGCTCACTCAGACTTTGTGTGTAGGTCCTCCACCAGTACATGCCACATTATATTAACTCCAAAAATAATGAGAGATGGAGGTATTGACTGGAGGAGAACAAGTTGTGTCAAAAGGAAGAGAGAGGTAATACGCGATGGAAGAAAAAGAGGAAAGTGATATAAAAGAAAGAGAAACATGCTATGGGAACAAAGAAAATCTAGAGAAAGGGCAATCCGGAGGAGGAATAAGGCGGAGTGGAAAGTGGTAAGCAGAACGCATATAGGGAATCCAGGGGGGATTGGAGAGTTAAATAAAAAATGATGAAACTCACCATAATTGATCTTTTTTGATGGCACTTGGCCTCCTGGGAATGTGTCAATATGCGGCTTAGGGTGGGCTGGAGGTAACATACCACCTGGGAACATCTTTGATCCTGGTGGGACTTTGGGGCCCGGAAATTGAGGAAAGAGTCCTGGTTGTTGGGTGGGATTGTCATGACACCCTTCTCCTGAGAACCCTGGACAGCATCTCCACTCCAACTCGGTGATGGTCTTGTAGCCTATCTTGTACTTTGGTCGAAAAAGAGTCCGGTATCTGTAAGAACGATAAAAAGAGTTAGTGCTTTAACCCACAGAACGTGATTGTACTTAAAATCATTCATAGGCTGTATTACATCATCAGAAATGTCTTGTCCAGCTGCAGATGTTAAGCTCCAGACCCATTGTAAGAGCTGCTACTGTCAGGCCTACGACCCAGGATGGGGAATGTAGGAGATGTATGTGAATTCATGTACTTGGATTCTATACAACAGAATGTGCAGTTGATTCTTGTTCGTTACCATTACAAATTCTATTAGGAGTCAAAGTGATATCATTGGTTGATCATTCAATTCATGGTAAACAACAAATTGTGAGGATGTGACATCTGTTTCTATGGCAAATATGTGTTCATGGTGGCTGTAGGAAACTGGCCTGGTGTGTGGTTATCACCTATGGTGTTATCACCCTACACCAGGTACAGGTATTCCCTATTAGTGAGGTGTAGTCAGAGTCTAGGAAGCCAGGTTCTCTAGCGGTAGCTGTGGATGAGCAGCCAAGTCTTGTCTAGGAGACATGCAAAGCTCATGCAACACCATTTATAGTCACACAGCACTTACACATATGAAAAAAAACACACAGTGTTACAAAAATAAAGGTACTTTATTTTAGTGGCTAAAATACTATATAGGCAATTCTCTACTAGCAGTTAAATAAACACACTATTATATACACCTTGGTTGTCAGGAATGAGTATAGAATGTAATAGACAACAGTGCACTAACAACAGACAAAAGTGAACCTGGGCGGAGCACAAACCATATACTTAAAAATGGAATGCGAATGATAGACCCACCCCAGGTAAGTGGAATCTGTAGAGGGGAGCTGGATGAATTAGGAACCCCAAAATGTAAGTACCAGCGTGCCCGCCAGCGACCAGGAGAGAAGAGGTAAGTACCTGGTTTTTCCCAAACCCACAGAGAAACTTTGTGGAAGGACTGTGCAAGACCCAAGCAAGACTGCAAGAAACAGAAGATGGCTACAGACAGAAGAGGACCTGAAAATGAAGGGGACCAAGTCCAGTTCCAGTTGGAGTGTCCGGTTGGGGCAGAAACCACTACCCACCCTTCCGGAGGTGCAGGACCAGGTCGAGTGTGAAGACTAGGAGTCGGCTATGCAGCACAGGAGTAGAGGAGGAGTTCCAGAAGTATTGCAGTCGATATCCTACATCGGAAGAAGAGCTGCAGCCCATCAGTGGTGTGGAAAAACCACCAACAAGCCTTGGCAAAGGCAAGAGGTGCAGAGAAGATTTGCAGAGCTGCCGGGGACCAGGAAGGTCTGAGGGGACTCAACCCAAGGAAGTGGGTCCCAGGCATCACCCAGCAGTCAGGAGAGCAAGAAGTCATGGATGCAGCCCAACAGGCAACTCACAGGCAGCAGGCACTGGAGTCGCAGTGAGGCCCACTCAGCACACCTAAAAAGGAGTCCCACGTCGCTGGAGCAGCAGACCGGAGACCACGCATTGCAGGGAAGAGTGCTGGAGGCCGGGGCTACACGAAGTCTGAAGATCCTTCAGAAGAAAAGCCAACAAGCCTTGATAGCTGCAAGAATCGTTGAGCACAGGGGTACTGTCCTGCAAGGAGAGGGAAAGACTCACCACCTCCAAAGTTGGACAGCTGGTAGAGGGGACTACTCAGGACCACCACCTGTGCTGCAGGATCCACGCAGAGTTGCAGGAGATAGGACCCATGCAGCCGGGTCGTTGTTGCTGTTGGTGCCTGCAGATGCAGGGGAGTGACTCCTTCACTCCAAGAGAGATTTCTTCTTGCTTCTTGGTGCAGACTGAAGACTTGCCACCCTGAGAGAATGCACAGCCGGGAAAATGTTGCAGAGCGAAGTCGGCGCTGGAGCTGCAGATTGTAGGTTCCTGTGAAGTCCAGTTGCGGCCTCAGTGACCAGAAGTCGAGGTTTGTTGCAGAGGAGTCCTGCTGGAATCTTGCACGTTGAATCTAATGACCCACCCAAGAGGGAGACCCTAAATAGCCCTGGAAGGCGGATTGGTCACCTATCAAGGTGACCAACTATTAGGAGGGGGCTGTGACGTCACCTGCCTGACCTGGCCAATCAGATGCTCCCAGGGGCCTCTGCCCACATTGGATTTAAGATGGCAGACTCAAATGGCCACCTGGGGAGCTCTGGGCACAACCCCTGGCGTGGTGATGGACAGGGAAGTGGTAACTCCCCTTTCCCATGTCCAGTTTTGCGCTAGAGCAGGGACTGGAAGTCCCTGAACTGGTGCGGACTGGTTTATGCAATGAGGGCACCAAATATGCCCTTCACAGCATACCAGTGGCTTGGGGAGGCTACCCCTCCCAAGCCATGTAACAATTATTTCTAAAGGGAGAGGGTGTTGCCTCCCTCTCCCAAGGGAAATCCTTTGTTCTGTCTTCTTTGGCTTGAGCTGTTCAAGCAGCAGGAGGGCAGAAACCTGTCTGTAGGATGGCAGCAGGGCGGGTTGCCGGGGAAAACCTTGCTACCTGGTAGGAGTAGAGCTGGAGGTCCTCTAAGGAGCCCCCAGAGTGCATGAAATCATACAACGAATACTGACAACAGTATTGGGGTATGATTCCGACATGTTTGATACCAAGTGATGGAAAATGGGTTATTGGTAAGGGCAGGTAATTACCTACACTTAGCAATAGGCCACGAACCTCCACTTGGGTCCAGTTAGGTCTCAGTAAATTAAACCTAGCTCAACCCTTGGTAGCTTGGCAATGAGCGACAAGGATTAACTTAGGAGACAAAGTGTAAAGCATTCAAATATCACAAAACAGTAAGAAAATAAAACACAGGAAACAATTAAAAAATCCGAAATCAATTTATAAAAATAGGAAATATTTTTAGCTTTAAAATGACACCAAAATGAATAAAATCGTATAAGGGGAACCAGAGATATGAATTTTTAAAGAATGAATGCTTTCTAGGGCATAGAAACAAAAAGCGCCAATCTGGTCATCTGTTCGCACCTAGAACGGGACAAAGTCAAAGTTTAAGGCCGACCGCGATGGAGCCCGGCTTGTCTACAGCCCACAGGGGGCCTCGGTCAAAAGCTTACCTTAGAACTTAGTTGTTTTTCTGGAGATTTTCTGCAGCGGGACCAAGTCGCCAGTCCAATCTGACCTCCTGGAATTCTTGGATACGCGTCGTGGGAGCACTCGGTGTAGATTTTTACCTTCGGACTTAGTCGTTTTTTCGAGGTGAAAATCCTTCGACCAGGGCAAACCTGGATCCTGATCCAACGTCCTTGGAGCCCTCTTCAGATACACTGCCTGAGAGGTCCCAGTCAACTTCCTACGTTCGGACTGAGTCCTTTTTTCTGAGATTTCCTTCACTGTGATGAACCTGCAAGTCAGGCAGGGTCGCGGTTGAGGCAAGCCAGCTAGAGTTGCCGTGGCGGGTCGGTCCCTTTATGGAGCTTTTTTTCCCAAAAGTTCTCCAAACTTCTGGATCTTCTTCCAGATGTTCCTTTAAGGGACTTTTGAGGTCCACAGCTCACCCCAAAGTTCCAGAAGCTCTGAGATGCTCCTTGAGGGTGAGGACTACAACTCCCAGAATGCACCTGGCACAAACTCTGTTTTGGCCACTGGGCATTGGTCAGCTGGTTGGTTTCTTCAGGACTTGGTGCAGGGGACTCTGGTTAGCAAGTTTTCACCTGTAGCAAACAGGGAGTCCCTCCTTGATCCAGTTGAAGCCGGGCAAAGGCCTTCTTGTGGTGAAGCCCAAGTGTGCAGCTGGTGCAGTCCTCTAGAGTGTAGTGTCCAGTGAAGGTCAGGGGTCCAGCAGGGCAGTCCTTCGTCTTCAGTAGTTCGTCCTTGTTGGAATCTGATAGGGATCTGAGGTGTGGGTGCAGGTCTGCCAGGTTTATCCTTGCTCCTGGATGATCACTGGGAAGTGTGGCAAAAGTCAATCCCAGTGAGCAACATCACTCAAAAATCCATCATGGCTAAAAGTGATTTTTGGATGTTACATCTGGCTGAGCCCACCCACTGGTGTGGCTAAAAATCCCAAACACACCCCTCTCCTATTCTAATCAAGGGGGGACCTAACTGTCTGGGTTTGCAGGGTGTGAGGGTGTTGCTGGGTTGCTCCAAATGTCCTTCTCTGCCTTTGAAGACCAGTTTGGCAGCTCTCCCCCCTTCCTGCTTCCCCAGCTGCTGAGGGGAGACCTCCTCCCCCAGGCACATCTCTTTGTGTTGAGCCAGGCCACTTCACACCTCATCCGGGAAGCCTGGCCAGGCTGCCAAAGGCTGGCCAATCAGAGCAAAGCAGCAAAAACACTGCAGGGCTGAAGTTGGCAACTTTTCAGGTAAAGTTTAAAACTCCTTACCTGAACAAGTTATATTAAATCCCACAACTTCCAGTTGTGGGATTTATTATAAAAATTAATTTGATACCAAACTTGTGGTATCTGTTACTTAAAGGGACTTTTAAAATTAAAATAAAGTCTCCCCATTCTACCTATGAAGGCCATTCACTACAATGAGGGAAAAACCAATTTGGCTGTTTTACCTCACCAGCGCTTGTAAAACTATTTTTATAAGGTCCCTGCTTATAGTTACATGGCACCCAGCCCTAGGGGCACACAGGGCACACCTTAGGGGTGGGTTATGTGTAAAAATAAGGTAGTTTAAGACTTTGGAACTACTTTTAATTCCAAAGTCGAATTTGCATGTAACTTTAATTCAAAAGCAGCCAGCAAGGCAGGCCTGCCTTTAAAATGACACTGGGCGCCTCAGCAGTGCACCTATGGGGGCACTACCTATGCTGGGGTCCCTAAACCTACTTTCCCCACCATATACTAGGGACTTACAGGTAGGTTAATTTTGGCAATTATAATTAGCCTAATTTGCATATCCACTTTACACAGAGCACTGGCCCTGGGACTGGTAAGCAGTACCTAGGGCACAGCCAAGAGTCAGTAACCACCAGTACCTGTCCAAAACGTTCGGGGGTGACCAGGGCAAAAAGGAGGACTTTTCTACACCATGGTTCAGAGTTACCATTATTTAGAAGGCCATATGTAGTGACCTATGTCTAGTACACATATAAAATGGCTTCCCCGCACTCACAAAGTCCAGGAAAATGGAGCTGGAGTTTGTGGGGGCACCTCTGCTCATGGAAGGGTGACCTCACACACAGATACTTGTTCCCTGCCCTCTGGGCTAGGAGGGCCTGCCATAGGGGTGACTTACAGTGACCTGGTGCAGTGACCTGTAGTGAACAGGGTGCATGCACCCTTTCATACAGTCTGCAACGGCAGGCGTGCAGTCACTTTGCATGGGCTCCCAAGTGTGGCATAATACATACTGCATCCCATGGAGAACGCCTGGTGCCCCAATGCCCTGGGTACCCAGGTACCATATACTCGGAACTTATATGGAGGAACCAGTATGCCAATTGTGGGATACAAAAAGTTAGGGGCAACCAAATCCAGAGGGAGAAAGCACAGTTACTGGGGTCCTGGCTAGCAGGATCCCAATAAACACAGTCAGAACCCACTGACATCAGGCAAAAAGTGGGTGCAACCATGCCAAAAAGAGGGTACTTTCTTTTAGTGGTCAATAGAGATCATTGTTTTTTACAGATCATTGTTTTTTAACAAGTGCCACAAAAGTTGTTGAAATCGGGATTTCCAGCAAATACAACTTTCTCTTCTCTCTACTTCTAATGTAGGTCAATCTGGGACTTCTCCTTCAGCATTGTTCACATTCCCATTGCTGTCAACTGCATCCCACCTGCAACCATTCCTCTAGACTTCCATGCAAAGAGTACGGAGGGGTGCAGCTTTAACATGAGTGTCAGGAGTAGGTCTCTATAGAACCTTGTAGTGCCTGCGTTGGTAAATAAGCCTGTTGTTCATTATCAAGGAGAGCCAACAGTGCTCTATTGGTTGTGTTGAAGTAGCAAGAATGGGTCTGGATAGCTATATTGATTCACCGTAGCTTAGCTATCCAATGCAGTGCAATTGATGTATCTCTGGTGCGGAATGGCATGTTCCTTCCAAACACCTGCGCAGACTGGAATACTAAATATACGAGACAAACTATGTAGAAGGGAGAGGTCATTCTCCCTATACTTTGTGCTGGGTACCAGACACATGGTTATACATCCCAGACATAGACCATAGCTTTCAGGTTCGCAAGGATCTATGAATTTAGAAGTTCTGGATATACGAAGTGTAGGGAGACAAAAGCTAGAATGAGGAAACTCATGAACGACCTGTGTGACTGGGTGTTTAGTGTGGAAAAATGAGCAGAGACCTAAAGGTGAGGAGTTTGGGAAAGACATCTACAGTGGTGAGAGACTCACATTCAGACAGTCACGAAGGAGTGCGCCAGGATAGGTAATTTATGGGATGGACTGGTGCCAGTGAGCAAAAGTAAGTAGAATGCAGGGATAGACAGCTGTGGTGGGCAGTAAGAGACCCTGGCAGCTGCAAGTGTGGAAAACACCAGGAACTGTCTGTCGTAGGAATGGAAATTGATGGAGATAGACAGCTGCTTTCATGGCATAGAAACAGGTAGTGTAGGAAAGTGGAATAATACGTGGTACAGCTGGGTAGTTTTTCCATTTAATATTGTCACAATGGCCCAAAGATGGTCCTTGGATTCACCCTAATAAATTCTTAGCTTGGTCCTGGTAATGTGGCAAAGAGCAGTCGGGCTTTACTAGAGGAACATGTGTTAAACATTTCAGAGTACCAAAAGGGACAATAAGTAATTGACATGACTTGAAAGAATCTGACACCAACTTATGAAATAAAGTGTATTTTTATCTTAAGTTAGACACCAAATTTAATGGGTTAGTGTACTTAAAACTAGAGTTATAGATTTTAGAAGCAATATTAAATCTGTGCAAAATAATACATGAAAAATTTAACATTGCTCTCAGTGGGAAAAAACACTAGTGACAATCGGCCACTTTGAGATTGGGTTTTGTGGAACCCTTGCAGGGTTAACGCTGTGTGGGCCCTAGGACCAGACCACAACAGTCAGTTCAATTTTACATAGCCCATGGATAACGGGTGCAGAGTTGTCCTAGATGTCTGTGGTTCTTAACGAGAGCTGCGGTGGTGCTGATTTTACCACTTATAGGGTGCTGCATGAAACAAGATGCAAAAATACAGAAGAGGTCTGGCTGCTGAAATCAGATTTAGGTTGCATGGTGTTCCCTGTAGTTGCAGCATCAAGGTCAGTTACCAGACTGGACTGGCAAGCCTTGGTAGCGGTAAGCACAATGAAAAGTTTCTGGAATGTCACTGGGTCCGGGGAAGTGACGTAGTGGCTTGAAAGTTCAGGTAGGCGAGACTACAACGCCTTCAATGCACTGGACCACCTGGATTTGGGTGATCCCATGGAGGGCCCAATGGCTTGTGTTTCTTTGGATCGGGTGAGTGTTTTTACCTGCAGTTCACAGGGGACTGATGCCACTAGTCCGGTGGAGACTGGGGGTGCTCCTGGCTTCCACAGGGGTCCCTCTTATCAAGAGTGATGAGTTTGAGCCAAGGATGAGGGTCATTTATGCAGTTACAAGTCTTTTGCCACAGGGACACAGTATCCCTCTTTTGCTTTGGTGCTGTGGCCAAAGACCTGTTGTCTGTGTCACAGGACTCCTCTTGGTCCTTCCATGAAGTAAGTTGTTCAGATCTGAGGTTCTGGTGTCAGGGGTGTGTCCCTTAAATCCTAGAATTAGGGGGATAGGAATGTGGAGGCTAGTATCCAATTGGCAGCTAGCTCCTGAAGCTAATCCACCCCAGAGGTGATCACATCTGGTGGGGTGGGTCACTTTTTCTACCCAAACCTTCTATTCTGTCACTCCTAAACATGGCAGAAAACTACATTTAGTGTAGAGACTGAGCTGCTCACTCTGGACGTGTGGTCAGCCTTCTGGGGGTGTACACCCCCTTAAATATTTAATTTTCCACTTCCCGGAGAACAAATGTGCCTGGGGCAGGGGGAGGGCTGTTTCCCCCACTGGGAGTTAGCCCTGATGCATATGAGAGGTGGTGCAGCCTTTGAAGCTCACCGCCTTGATTTTTTTTCAAATATATTTTTATTTAACTGTTTGCTGTTTTACATTTGTAGGTCATTTTACAGTAACGTTTTGTCATTATTATACACATCTCTTAAGTTGTCCGCACCACTGTTTTGCTTTGTTTGCATTGTGTTTCACAATTACTTGCTCAATTCAGTAGTTTAATAATACTTGTGTAATATTGCTCCCATCACTTAATCAATCCGACTTTATGGAGACAGTACTTACAGTGCCCCTCGTTACTTTTAATATTGGTGACCTGATAACAGACTTAACTCCACTTCAAACTGTATATAGGCTTAATGGCTCATGTGGGTGTGGCTTCTTAACTTTAAAGAGGGGGGGGTTGACATAGAGTTTCATACTATGTAGGAGCGGTCTATCTACTATTCCCCTCCCTCCTTCGTTCTTTTAGTTATTGCGTCCTGTCCTCTGTACTCGCTCCCTCTGCGCCCGGGCCAGCGGGGCTCCTGATGTTCCTCCCATCCTGTTTTCTGGAACTTTCGCTTACAAGCACATCAGGTGACCCTCTCAAGTGGTTCCTCCCATCCCCTCAGGTACCATTGGTCCCTTCGTTAGGCCGTCCCACCTTATCACTAGGTTTTCCCACTCCGGGGCGATGGGTGTCTGGCGGACTCCCTTGGCCTCCTCGGCCTTAAGGACCTGCAGTTCAGCTCTGGACCATCTTGTGACATCGCCTCTCCATTCTGTCAATGAAGGGGGTGCATTCGATTTCCAACCCTTCGTAATCAGCCTTTTGTAAAGGGCCAGGGACAGGTCAAGGAAACGACTCTCTACCCTGCTCCATTTGGCACTAGCTCTGAGGCCCAATAGACAAATGTCGGGGGTTGGCCGGAGTTCCGTACCGAACAGCTCCATGAGATTAGTCGTCATCGCCGTCCATCCCCTCTGGAGCATCGTGCATCCCCACATCATATGATCAAAGTCGGGTTCCCCGTCTCCACATCTGGGGCAAGTCCTGGGCTCCCCCCCGTATATGCGGTGCAGCCGTTGAGGAGTAAGGTATGTTCTGTGTAGATAGTTGTATTGTATGTATCTCAGCCTAGTGTTGCGTGAGATCACCCCAGGGTAAGCAAGTGCTCTAGTCCACTCTGACTCGGTCAGGTCCCGCCCAATTGTCTTCACCCATTTTTCTCTTAGGGATCGCAGGGGATCCACTGCTACCTCTATCTGGGCCCTGTATATTTTTGCTATTAGGTGAGTTTCCTCTCCCTCTGTCAGCAGGAGGTGCAACACCCCGTGGGGAGCGGGTTCTGCATTGACCGTGGTCCAATGCTGCTTCAGGGTATGCACCAGCCTTCCAAAGAGTAAAAACTGTCCTATTGGGACCCCCCCCTCTACTACATCAGCAAAGCTCCTCAGCACCCCCTCCCTGAATAGCTCCCCCACTGTCTCTATCCCTGCTCTCGTCCAAGGCCCCAAACCAAGTCCCCCTGGCCCCTCCGCCCTCACGTCCAGAGCGACGGCTGCCAGCGGGAGAGTATGGTGGCCCCACTCCAGTCCTCCTCTCACATTGTTTCCAGCATCTCATCGCCACATTGTACATTATGTTGCCTCTAATGGGGGCCATCTTCCTGCCCGCCATATTTGCTGCAATCTGAGCTATGTCAATTTCACCGTTTGCGGTGGCCAGGTCCAGCCGCCCGCTAGCCAGCCGGCCACCCATTGTAACTGAGATGCCAGGTAATAGCCTACGAAATCTGGGGCGCCCAGGCCTCCCAACCGCGTCGGCCTACAGATGGTCGAGAGCACAGTTCTTCTGCGGCCCTCATCCCATATTAGTTCTCTGAGCAAGGCGTTCAACTCTCGGAACCATGCCGCGGGGATCTGTAGTGGTAAGTTAGCAAAATAGTAGAGGAGGCATGGTAGCATGACCATTTTTGAGAGCGCCACTCTGGCCATGATTGTTAGTTTTAATGATCTCCAAAACCCCACCGAGGAGCGCAATGATCTAAGCGTCCTGCCGAGGTTACCGTCCCTAAGATCGTTTAATTCGTGAAATATCAGTATGCCCAAGTATTTAAATGTCCGCGGGGCCCAATTTACGTCAGCTGGGCACGCATCTGGGCGTGCACTGTCTGACATCACGGGGAATACATATGTTTTCCTCCGATTAAGTCGGAGTCCCGATAGGCCCCCGAAGTCTTCCAGTTTTCCCAATGCCCACGTGAGTCCTCTTGACGCGTCCCTCATGTAAATAAGTATATCATCTGCATACAGGGAGACTATATGTTCGGACAGACCCCAAATAATTCCCTTGCCCACGCCTTCACATCGCAGCTGCGATGCCAGGGGTTCGATTGCCAGGGCAAACAGTAGCGGGACAAGGGTCAGCCCTGCCTAGTTCCCCTGTATACTGGGTATGCACTGGAGATCATCCTTCCGGTTTTAACTCTTGCTAACGGGGATGAGTACAGCAAGTCCACCCATTTTACCCAGTTCTCCCCCAGCCCCATTTTAAGCATCACAGTCCTTAAATAGTCCCATCTGATGGAATCGAAGGCCTTCTCGAAATCCACCGTGAGTAAGGCTCCCTCTGGCGGTCTCTGATCCCTGGGCATGTGCAAGATCGTAAACACCCTTCTCAGGTTCAGGGAGGTACTACGGCCGGGGACAAAACCATTCTGGTCAGCGTGCACTAACTTTGTCATGAGAGGGAGCAACCGGGCAGCCATTATCTTACTAAGTATTTTGAAGTCGCTATTTAACATAGATAAAGGTCTAAAGTCCGTCACCGGAGCTTCCCTGTCTTTTGTCTTGGGGAGCGGTACCACTAAAGCCTCCCGCATTGTGTGTGGTAGTTCTCCATATTGCAGCGCCTCCGCGTACAACCCTGTCAATTGGGGGGCCAGCAGCAATTTGTATTTTTTATAGAAATCCATGGGGAGACCGTCTGTCCCTGGGGTCTTTCCGGGTGCTAACTGTTCTATAGCTTCATTTACTTCCTCTATCGTTACTGGTCCCCCCAGGCTGTCTCTCTCATCTGCGCTCAGTGTTGGTAGTGGGATTTGCTGTAGGTATCTATTGAAAGATTCCATCTGCAATTCGCTGGGTTTCCCGTACAACTGCAAGTAATACTCTCTGAACGCATCGTTTATGGGGCCCGGCCTGAGTCTGCGAGACCCCTCCCCGTCTATTACACATGTGATGGGCTCACCCTGCTCTCCCGGGCGGACCAGCCACGCCAGTAGTCTCCCCGATCTACCCTCTTCCGCATGTAGGGATGCTAGATATTTTTGCCTGTCGTGGCACCGGAGTTGCTCTTCAATGCGGGAGTGTTCCCTACAAGCTCGGTTATATTCTTCATTCTCCTGCGCTGTCTTCCCTTGTCCCAACTCCCTCTCGTGCATATCCTTCTCCAGGTCATTCAATTCTTTTTCAAGTGTACGCCTCACCCCCACCGACTGCCCCAGGCAGAAGCCCCTTGTCACTACCTTAAGCGCCTCCCATTCTAAGGCCCTAGAGGGAGTAGACCCCTTATTCGTCTCAATATATTCTGCCAAGTGGCCGCGTAGGGCCTCTCTGTACGCCTGGTCCTCAAGTGCCGAGGGAGAAAGCCTCCATTATGGTATAAGGGGTCTATCCTCCGACATCCTCATCGTTATTAACAAGGGATTATGATCAGACAAAGTGCGGGCTAAGTATTCTGAGCGTGTCATATTACTTATCAGGCCTGCTGTGCAGACTACTCTGTCAATTCTGGTATGCACTCGGTGGAGACCCGAGTAGTATGAATATTCACTAGACGTTGGGTGGTGCATTCGCCAGACGTCCGACAACCCCCACGTGTCCAGCCACTCACTCAGCCTTCTGGCTGTTTTGATTGTCGCTGCCCCTTGCAGAGGCGGGGTGGACCTGTCCAGATTTGTGTCTAGTACTGCATTGAAGTCCCCCCCTACTAATAGCTCCCCAGCGCTTTGGCGTGTGAGGTGTCTCGATAGGCTCGTCATAAAGGGGACCTGGTCTTGGTTGGGGGCGTATATGCAGCTTAAGACTATCGGGATACCTTGTAGCTTCCCTTCCAATATCACAAATCTTCCCTCCCGGTCTATATTGGAAGAGGTCATTATGAAGGGGACCCCCGCTCTGATCCATACTAAAGCGCCCCTTGCATAAGCTGAGTAGTCTGTGCAAACACCTGCCCCCTCCACCTGCGCCTTAGCTTCTCTCCCTCTCCAGACGCCAGGTGTGTTTCCTGTAGTAATGCCAACTGTACCCCCCTTCTCTTTAAGTAAGAGAGTATTTTGTGCCTTTTAGCTGGAGTGCCCATCCCCCTAACGTTCCAGGTCAATAAATTATAGTCCGCCATTTCATGATTTCATTCTGGTGACAATACCCCCGCTTCTCCCCAGTCGCGAGGATATTTTCCCACATCATCATGTCTTTGCCGCAGTCAAATTCCGCCACCCATATTGCCATATTAACTTGTAACTGTGTATCCCAACTCCCCATCCCCAGGGCACCTCCTAACCTGTAGGCTGCCCAGTAAACTGTGCAACCGTGCAACTTGTTCAACTTTTGATCAGCAGTACTCGCCATTTTGAATGGGCGAGGTTCTGTTCCGGGGGGTGGCCAAGTCCGGAGGGGCCGCCATTACGCTTGACATGCCCAGTCCCCGGCGCCTTCCGCAGGCCCTGGCTAGCCAACTTCGTCAGCTGTTTGTGGGGTCACCTTCGGGGCTCGGACCGAATGCTCCAGGTCTTCCGCAGAGGACACCAACGTGTCGTCCGTTTCATTCCCAGAACCTTCCTGAGGGGATGCCTCCCCACCCATGCGTGCTGCCGCTTCCAGTGCTTCCTTCCTGCCTTTCTCTTTCTGTGTTTGTGTGGGCGCCAGTCGTCTGCGGTCTCTGGTCTTCCTTCCCTTCAGGGCTCGGCGAGCATTGCCACCAGTCGGGCCCTCTCCAACGGGACCCCCCGCCTGGGGGCCACGTGACTCAAGCCATTCCCATGCCTCCTCAGGGGATTGGAGAAATGTTGTCTTCCCTTCCAGCATCACTCTCAATCTGGCTGGGTAGAGTAGCGAATACTGGATTCCCTCCTCTCTTAGGGCTCTCTTAACTGCCAGAAACGAAGACCGCTTGTTTTGCACCTCCAGGGTAAAGTCCGGGAACAGTGTCACATCCCCATTTGCGACTTTAAATGGGCCCGTCTCCCTGGCCCTTTGCAGGAGGGAGTCCCTGTCTCTGTAGTGTAAGAGTTTAGCTATCACGGCCCGGGGGGGTCTCCCCGGGGCACGGGGCCTCGCCGGCACCCGATGTGCTCGTTCCAGCGTGTAGAATGGGGTCAAGCGCCCCGGCGCCACTGCCGTACTGAACCATTTCTCCAGAAATTCAACAATGTTCTCCCCCTCAGCCCCCTCCGGGAGGCCCACCACGCGCACATTGTTCCTTCTGTTCCTCCCCTCCGCATCTTCAGCTCTTTTTTCGAGTCGCGCCACTCTGTCGGCCAGGGAGGTCACTTCAGCCCTCAGGTCTTTCTGCTTTGGTGCTATCTCGGCCAGTACAGTTTCTGTCTCTTTGACTCTGTCTGCCAGTTTATGGTGGTCCGCTCTCAGTAGGCTCACCTCCACAGCTACTTGACTGATCTCCCGTTGCAACGTTGTTTTGGTGTCTTCGATCGCCCCGAGTATTTTATCTAAAGTATCCTGGACTTTGATCTGCATGTGGCCCTGTGGGTCCGAGTCATCGCTCCCGGACAGAGCTGCAGCGGCCATGGTTCTGTTCTTGTGGCGGCTCCTGGGGGGCATCTGATCAACAGCGGACCTCGCCCCCGGCCCCCGACAGCTGCTCCAGCTGTTTCAGTTGTTCCGCTTCGGAATGCCTCTCCCCAGGCGCTCTACGTTTAAGCGCTATCCATTTCAGCTCCGGGTCCTTTAGCCCGTCATGGACTCTCAACTGTCACTCTTCATCGTGGCACTAAATTTCCTCCCGCTTGTCTCCCTTGTTGCACCAGGGACGCTTCTGTGCTCAGTCCTACTCCTTTATGGATCTCCAGTACTCCAATGCGCCCGGGGGAGTCCACGGTTCTACCTTTTAGGCAATCCACCCCTCGCTCGCCCCCGGGGGCGCGACCCGCCACCCGCCAGCTTCATCAGTCGGCCCTTTTTTCTCGCTTGCTTGATCCTATCTTCTGGGTTCCTCAGCCCCGGGTACTCATTCAACCCCCATGGGTCACTGGCCACCTCCGTCCGGGGCCACCCCGATCCGGCCCCCGGCTCGGTCAACCAGCCACCCTGCATCTAGCTCACCGGTGTCTGCAGGGGTCCACCAGGTCCCGTTATCCCTCGTTCTCTCCGCTTCTTCGGTGTGTACCAGGGCCCAAAGGCCCACCTCAAGTCAAGCGGCCCCGCAGTTTGACCCCGGGTCACGTCGCTACCTCGAAATCGTTCCACACTGCCTCTCTCTCGCTCTTGGCCTCGCTTCGTCCCCAATCCTTCCTAGGGGCCTCGTCCGTGGCCCAGAGTAGCACCACTTCACCACCCGTCAGAGTGCGTCTTCCGCTGGGCCACCAGAACCCAAACGGCATCTCCACCCCAGCTCGTAGTCTCCGCCGGCAACCTCCGCTTTCTTCAGCCTCCGGGTCGCCTCAACCTGCAGCCCTGCCCGTGGCCGCGGCCCCGATCTCGGGCCTGCCCCCTGTGTTCTTCTGGGGTCGCCCGTATCCAGTGTCTCAGTCTCCGTGCGCCTCCACAGTGCGCGATCTCACCTGGGCCCCCCCAGGTCCCCGCCAGCACCTCCGCCTCCGCCGGAGAGCCCGCTTGGTGCCTCCCGCTGTTCTGTGCCGTCCGCGCACTCACCACCTCGATTCGCGGCACCACGCAAGGCCGCGGCCTCTGCCGCGTGCCCAGACCCACGGACTCCGAAGTCCCCGATGGGCAGATCCGGCACCCCCGGGGTCGCCGCAGGGGCCCACACACGCTCGGCCCTCTCCTCTGGTCCACGCAAGGCCTCCGGGCCGCCTCAACCTACGGCCCCGCCCAAGGCCGCGACCTCGATCCCGTTCCTGCCCCCTGTGTTATTCCGGGGCCGCCCGCTTCCAGTGGCACAGTCTCCGTGCGCTTCAGCTGTGCGCGATCTCACCTGGGCCCCCTGGCCCCCGCCAGCACCCCCGCCGCTGCCGGAGAGCCCGCTCGGCGCCTCCCGCTGTTCTGTGCCGTCCGTGCACTCACCACTTCGGCTCTCGGCACCACGCAAGGCCGCGGCCTCTGCCACGTTCTCAGACCCGCAGACTCCGAAGTCCCCGACGGGCAGATTCGGCACCCGCGGGGTCGCCGCAGGGGCCCACACACGCTCGGCCCCCTCCTCTGGTCTCGCCCCGCAGCCTGGACCTCATTCGGCCCGGGGAAGGCACGATTTTGACTTTCTATTCGCCGGCCCCTCCGGAGCTAAGAGTTCAGGCGTGCGCCATCTCCGGGTCCTTGGCCACGCCCCCCCCAAGCTCACCGCCTTGATGTGCCCATTCATTAGCCTGCTTGGGAGGTGGGAGGAGTGACCTCCTTCCTGCCCAAGCCTTTGTTCCCTACGCCTGGGAGTGATCACATTGCCTGGCAGGAGGCCAGAATCTTGCCTTGGCGGCAGCAGGCACAGGAAAGAGCAGGCTTGTCAGCCAGAGTACAGTGAAGGTGGGCCAACCAGGTGCGCAACCTCGAAGGTCGCCACCAGGGTGCATGCTATGTCACCCAAGGCAGGAGATTAACATTGGGGTGAGAAGGTATGTTGTTTGATACCAAACCTGACATATTTTAGAGGTACCATAATTGAACTGCCAATCGCAAGGATGCTGGGTTGGCAGCCCATGATCATATTGTCTGTAGGAAGTTGGCTCTGTATGCACTATTTCAAAGTAAGGAATAGTATGCACAGAGTCCAAGGGTTCCCCTTAGAGGTAAGATAGTGGCAAAAAGAGATAATACTAATGCTCTATTTTGTGGTAGTGTGGTCGAGCAGTAGGCTTATCAAAGGAGTAGTGTTAAGCATTTGTTGAACACACACAGGCAATAAATGAGGAACACACACTCAGAGACAATTCCAGGCCAATAGGTTTTTGTATAGAAAAATATATTTTCTTAGTTTATTTTAAGAACCACAGGTTCATGATTTACATGTAATCCTTCAAATGAAAGGTATTGCAGGTAGGTACTTTAGGAACTTTGAATTAGCAAAATAGCATATACACTTTTCACATAAATCACATATAGCTATTTTAAAACTAGACAGTGCAATTTTCAACAGTTCCTAGGGGGAGTAAGAGTTTGTTAGTTTTTGCAGGTAAGTAAACCACCTACGGGGTTAAAGTTTGGGTCCAAGGTAGCCCACCGTTGGGGGTTCAGAGCAACCCCAAAGTTACCACACCAGCAGCTCAGGGCCGGTCAGGTGCAGAGGTCAAAGTGGTGCCCAAAACGCATAGGCTTCAATGGAGAGGGGGGTGCCCCGGTTCCAGTCTGCCAGCAGGTAAGTACCCGCGTCTTCGGAGGGCTGACCAGGGGGGTTTTGTAGGGCACCGGGGGGGACACAAGTCCACACAGAAAGTACACCCTCGGCAGCACGGGGCGGCCGGGTGCAGTGTGCAAACATGCGCCGGGTTTGTAATTGAAATCAATGGGAGACCATGGGGTCTCTTCAGCGATGCAGGCAGGCAGGGGGGGGCTCCTCGGGGTAGCCAGCACCTGGGAAAGGGAGAGGGCCTCCTGGGGGTCACTCCTGCACTGGAGTTCGGATCCTTCAGGTCCTGGGGGCTGCGGGTGCAGAGTCTTTACCAGACGTCGGGATCTGAGGAGCAGGCAGTCGCGGTCAGGGGGAGCTTCGGGATTCCCTCTGCAGGCGTCGCTGTGGGGGCTCAGGCGGGGCAACTCTGGCTACTCACGGTCTCGCAGTCGCCAGGGAGTCCTCCCTGAAGTGATTGTTCTCAACAAGTCGAGCCGGGGGGCGTCGGGTGCAGAGTAGCAAGTCTCACGCTTCCGGCGGGAAACGCAAGTTGTTTCAAAGTTGCTGCTTTGTTTCAAAGTTGCAGTCTTTGGTGAACAGGGCCGCTGTCCTCGGGAGTTCTTGGTCCTTCTAGAGCAGGGCAGTCCTCTGAGGATTCAGAGGTCACTGGTCCCTGGGGAAAGCGTTGCTGGAGCAGTGTCTTTAGAAGTGGGGAGACAGGCCGGTAGAGCTGGGGCCAAAGCAGTTGGGGTCTCCGTCTTCTCTGCAGGGTTTTTCAGCTTAGCAGTCCTCTTCTTCTTAGGTTGCAGGAATCTAGTTTCCTAGGTTCTGGGGAGCCCCTAAATACTGAATGTAGGGGTGTGTTTAGGTCTGGGAGAGCAGTAGCCAATGGCCACTGTCCTTGAGGGTGGCTACACCCTCTTTGTACCTCCTCCCTGAGGGGAGGGGGCACATCCCTATTCCTATTGGGGGAATCCGCCATCTGCAAGATGGAGGATTTCTAAAAGTCAGAGTCACCTCAGCTCAGGACACCTTAGGGGCTGTCCTGACTGGCCAGTGACTCCTCCTTGTTTTTCTCATTATCTCTCCTGGACTTGCCGCCAAAAGTGGGGGCTGTGTCCAGGGGGCGGGCATCTCCACTAGCTGGAGTGCCCTGAGGCATTGTAACACGAAGCCTGAGCCTTTGAGGCTCACTGCTAGGTGTTACAGTTCCTGCAAGGGGGAGGTGTGAAGCACCTCCCCCCGGAGCAGGCTTTGTTTCTGTCCTAAGAGAGCACAAAGGCTCTCACCACATGGGGTCAGAAACTCGTCTCTCAGCAGCAGGCTGGCACAGACCAGTCAGTCCTGCACTGAACAATTGGGTAAAATACAGGGGGTATCTCTAAGATGCCCTCTGTGTGCATTTTTTTATAAATCCAACACTGGCATCAGTGTGGGTTTATTATTCTGAGAAGTTTGGTACCAAACTTCCCAGTACTCAGTGTAGCCATTATGGAGCTGTGGAGTTCGTTTTGACAGACTCCAAGACCATATACTCTTATGGCTACCCTGAACTTACAACGTCTAAGGTTTTGCTTAGACACTGGAGGGGCATAGTGCTCATGCACCTATACCCTCACCTGTGGTATAGTGCACCCTGCCTTAGGGCTGTAAGGCCTGCAAGAGGGGTGACTTACCTATGTCACAGGCAGTGTGAGGTTGGCATGGCACCCTGAGGGGAGTGCCATGTCGACTTAGTCATTTTCTCCCCACAGCACACACAAGCTGGCAAGCAGTGTGTCTGTGCTGAGTGAGGGGTCCCTAGGGTGGCATAAGACATGATGCAGCCCTTAGAGACCTTCCCTGGCATCAAGGCCCTTGGTACCAGGGGTACCAGTTACAAGGGACTTACCTGGGTGCCAGGGTTGTGACAATTGTGGAGACAATGGTACATTTTAGGTGAAAGAACACTAGTGCTGGGGCCTGGTTAGCAGGGTCCCAGCACACTTCTCAGTCAAGTCAGCATCAGTATCAGGCAAAAAGTGGGGGGTAACTGCAACAGGGAGCCATTTCCTTACATTGTCCACTAACACTTATAGTAGTTTCCAATGGGAAACACCACTATAAGGACACATAGGCTTGCTCTGATATGCCCACACCTTTAATATAATGCACCCCACTCCTGGCCTGAGGAGGCCTACCTTAGCAGTACCTGATATATTATAGGCAGAGCAATTGACTGCGCCCCACACGGTGAGGGCACAGTTGAGCTTGAGCAGTTAGCACTGTCAGTAGTTTGCTTGGGTAGCCCAAGAAGGCACAGAACCATGCTGCAGCCCTGGGGATCCTTTTGCCACCTATGCCCGAGGTACCTCTGGTACCATATACTCGGGACTCATAAAGGGTGTATAGTTCTTGCAAATTTTGGATTACCAAGTTGAACATAACAGTTTTTGAAGATGGCACTGGGGTCTGGGCAAAAGACTCCTTGCACTTTAAGGCTCATAGCCATAGTCATTTGGAGCAAAAGGTGGAGGGTGACCATACACAAAAGGGCACTTTCCTACATGTAGCTCCAGCCTTGGACATCTGCAGAGAAGGACAGCTGTAGGGGGGATATTCAAAGAGATAGACACAGATAGAGAGTTAAGGTATTGACTGCCAGAGGCATGGGTGATGAAGCAGTGGAGGACAGATGAGGAGACCTGCTTTTCTGGGCAGCCAAGTGCAGCTGCAGAAATGTGAGCTGGAAGGGATGGACAGCCACCGCAAAGGACAGCCACAATGACAGACAGCGTTACTGTGACGTCAATAAAAGATGAAGGGATTCACAGCCACAGAAATGAAAGGTGACGGAGTGGACAGCCACAGGGATGCCGTGTGTAGACTCTGTATTGTTCTATATTTAGTTGTAAATGGTGTAGAAAGTCCGCAGGGGACAAGTCAAAAGCATAATGTCTGTGGTAAAAGAGGGTTTTAGTTATATCTCGTATTGCTCTAAATTTTATTTTAGCTGTGCAAGTTTGACATAAGTGAATCCAATCTGCAAGCAAACATTGAAAAGAGATGTGTTTTCAGATATTTTTTGGATGCTCAGAAGGCTTTGTCCTTACTCCTGTCCCAGAAGAAAAACATTCCACAGCTTTTCTTCATCACTGTAAATGATCTACTAATGTGAATTCTCTCCTGGGGCATGCTGCCTTATTCATTAGGAGTCTAAACCAGGGATGTGCAAAATTCACGCAATTTGCTTATGTGTAATTTACATGAAATTTCTGAAAAATTAACCGAAATTATTTGAAACTATGCGGAATGCAAAACTGGAACTTGGTGCTATATTTTAGCACGAAATGCGTCTTTGCATCCATTTTGGATGCCAGGAGGCATTTGGCTATAACAAAAACATAGCAAGAACATACATTGAGCGCAGAGAAAAGTATGTTGCTGAAATGTGTCATTGCTTCGCCTACTTTTGTAGGTGGGGGCTTCATTACACCCCTAAATTTATCAGCATTATTAGGTGGGCGTTAATGGACAATCCTGTGTAAAATGAAAATTGAGGTTGTTATTTATGGATTCCTTAACTTGATTGGAGAATCTGGTCTCGAAAACGCTCACAAAATGACCTCTTGCACTGGAATGGAGGGGTGAAAAGAGGGAGAGAGATGAAGAAAAGGATGGACGGATGCAGAAATGGGTAGGTGGAGAGAAGAAGGAGGGATGGATGGTGGTAGTTGGAGAAAAGGATAAATGGATGGAAATAAAAAGATGGACACTTGAAAGAAAAAAGGAAGCGTGGATGGATGGGTGGATTGATGGTTTGTTGGATGGATGGATCGTGAAAAGGAATTATTGAAGATGAATGCAAAAGGATGACAGGAAGAAGACAAAGGAGAATGGACAGAAAGAAGGGCGGATAAAAACAAATAGAGTTGGATATAAAGAAGGATGTGTAAAAGGCCACAGACGGAAAAAAGAATGGGTTGATAACAGAGCGGGTGAATGGATGGATGGAATGAATAAATGATGGAAAAGTGAAAAGGAAGCAGGAATGAAAAGGAGCTGGATGGGTTGATGAAATTAGAGGTGGATGATGGAACAATATGGAAAGAATGGAACGAAAGAAGGAAAACAAATAAAAAAAGACAAGAATGGAAAGAAAGAAAGAAAGAAAGAAGGAAACAAAGAAAGAAAGGAGGAAAGAGAGAAAGATATAACACTGAAAGAAGGCTGGAGAGAAGGAAAGGAGAAAGTAACTGTAAGAGATTCATAACTTTAAGATTTCCTCAACGACTGCCAGATTTGCTTGTCTCACCACTTCATTCAGAGCTCCTTTGGGACATGATCACATTGAGAGGTATTTTTTTTGTCTGCCTACTTCCTTGTTGGTTGGCTTACTGTTAATGTTCTGCAGTAGACCCTTATAGGCAACATTAAGATAGTCTACTCTGGACCTGATCATGGCATTGCTTTTTCCATAAGACCCTATTTCCATCCTCTTAACAGTTTGGATTTGAAATAATCCTTGATTATCTTGAAAATATGATATGGAACCAGACCCCTGGACCAATAACCAAGTCTTGTGTGATTCAAGGATTTCTGAGAAACGTACCCCAGTAGATGTTTCTTGAGGTATCTTTTTTTTTCCTTTGAATACAATTTCAGGAATACATTCTATTACAAATCTTGCCTTTTTTGAGGGGAAGATAATTCTGTGCGATCGTGGGAAAGTTATTATGAGCATCTGTTGTGGGGGATATATCCATGAATCCACTGTTGTAGGTAAAACTGGGAGGTCTTGAGGAATAGTTAACGTCAGTGTCCCTGATGCATGGTGTAGTGCTTGAGGACAGGGTCAGGTGTTAGTTTCGGCTATATATGGGATTGCACTGTAGGATAGATTGTGTTGGGATTCCGCTTGGGTTCATGTGTTTTGGGTTTTTGTGTGTTTACATGTGGATTTTTGCTTGGTTGTGGATGGCTGGGGTCGGGTGTCTCTGGGATGAAAACTGAGTAGGTTGAAGTGATGGCAGCAGGATTTGGCTCATGGTGAAAGTTGGGGAGGAGTGGGAGTTATGCTCCTGTGAGTTTCATAAGGATTGACTAGGTGGTCGAAAGAGGCCTGTTTCTGAAGTGCGTGCTTTTAATGTTATTGAATGGGCCCGATTTGGCATGTGTTTGAGGTTGAATGCTAGTGTATTTTGGCTAGTACTAGGTTGGTTTGGCTACTGTTTCTAAGAGCTGGGATGTGAAATATTAGTGCGATTTAATGGAAGAAAATCCAGCCACATGAAGTGGTGTTTTAGGCTTAGTGTGTTAATGCGATAATGCGTAGTTTCGGGCCTAAAGGCAGCGGTTTTGCATGTTTCGCGCTGAGGTTGAAGGGTGTTCCTGTTGATTCTGAGTGGATCTAGTTTGAAATGCGAGGTGGTGAGATATTCTAGTTCTTTCTGCAAGTTATTTGAAGAAAATCGGTCAATGGGAAGGTGTGTTTTGACCCTAGTTTCCAGTTGCGACGTCGGCGCTATTTGAGGCCTAGTAATGTTGCCGGTATTGCGTAATTGGGGATCGAATTGTAGGGTGTTTCCCTGGTTAGGAGTGGATGTGAGAGCTCGGGACTTATCAGAGGAATGTGTTAAAGTAAAGTGGAATTTTGGGGGTTGTGTGTCACACAAGGGGAAGTTTGGCAATGTTTTCAGAATGCACTTTTGGTGCATATAGGCCTGTATTAAACTAATGCCGTCATGGGTTATGAGTGCTGTAGGGGGTCTTTTTGTTTGCCCTAGACCACGTAATGTATCGGAAGCCTTGCTTTAAATAGGACGGGCCTTCCTATGCTACTCATTCGTCTGCCTTGTAGCAGCCATTCAGCTGCAAAAGGCTTCCTGATGAAACGGCCTCAAAGGGAGGGGCGGGCAGGTTCAGCGACAGGGGAATATATATAATTTTAATACCTATCTTTTGCCGTCACGCTGCTGCCGGCCGCGTTGCTCCTCTTCCCTCAATGGGGTGTCCCAGCCTTCACTGGGACACCAGCATAGTTGTCCCAGCAATCCTTGCACTGCGTTCATGCTAAACCTAGCATGAATGCAGCGTCATGGTTGGTCTGAGCGGCTTGGACTACCGCTCAGACTCAACCCTAGGGTCTGTCACTGATGGTAGGGCTTGCTGAGGATCTGCTATTGAAAATTTAGCGGTACCTACAAATCAGATGGGAGAAACCACGAGGGTGGATGGGACATTGACTAAATTTTGACTGATGATCTGGTATCCCTCCTCTCCCTTGCTCTAAATGACCACCTTAATTCTTTCTTCAGCTTATTGTATATGAGCCTTTGTGAATTTAGGACAATCGATTGGTAATCTTGCACTAACTGTACGAAAACACTGCCATTGACACGTATTATCCCCTAGAGGGCGCAGCGAGACTGGATTCCGTGCCAGTGTAATGTAATTGTTGAAATTCCTGAGATTTGAAAGAGATGGAATTCTCCCGCGCCTTCCTCGTCCCCAAGAGAAAGAAAGATGAACGTAGAGAGAAAACAACAGAAACACTTGAGGGCACACAGAAAGAGGAACGGCGGGGAACGGAAAACGAGGGCAATAGGGAGAATATCATACATATTGAGAGAGATGGAGGGCGGAGGATAATGGCACACCGAGCCAGAGAAAGAAACAGACCGGGGTAGGGGCGGGTGAGAGACAACATCTAAGTTTTTGACCGCGATTAGAGAAAAACGGTAGTCATGCCTCTCAGCTCACCCACATTCGGATGCTATAGTCAGGGGCGTAGCTGCAAGGGTTTGTGCGAGGTGTTATACCCGCCCAAAAAATATATTTTGTAGTAAATAGGTACAAGTGCTTACACTTGGGTGTGGTGATGTGTCTGTCGGGTATCACTAGGGATTTATACACAGACAAAAACACACTTGTTTTCTTGTCTCAGTTTTGAAGGTCTTAGAAAATGTTGGTTAGTTTGAAAAATATTGGCCCAGATTTTGAAGAAAATGACGAGAGTGACCCTGCACCAAACTTGGGACTGCCACGTTCCATCATTTTCAAAGTGCACGTATGCGCCGTATTTAATAGAATACGGTGCACCCCTCCCTGTGTTGCGCACTGTGCCAAGTTTGCTGCCGAGTGCCAATGCAGCCACCCTTGTGTCATGGTGCCAGGATGGCTGCATTGTGGGGCAGATAGTTTTTGCGCAGGAAGAGACACCTTCCTGCTCAAAAACAATCTTCAATGGTGATTTGCTTTTTCTGTGTGTGCTGCAGAATGCACAGAAAGAGGAAAAACAAGTGAAAATGCTTTTATTCCCCTGAGGTGGCATTAGATTTTGGTGCTGCCTCAAGTTTACGGAAACTCATAAATCTGGGGCACTGTCAATATACAATGGGTGTTGCTGTGGTACGCCCACAGCAACACCCATTACATGCCCCTTTCACGCAAAGTGCTGTATGTGAAGGGGCCCGTATTTACAAGGTGGTGTGAAGCCACAGAAAGTGGCTTAAAGCTACCTTGTAAATACGACATAGTGAACAGCGCCTCTGGAGCGTCTCAAAAAGTGACGCTGCGGTGGAGATGGCCCTTGTAAATATGGCCCACTGAGTTTTAAGTGGTAATACCCATTGACCCTTAGGCCCCCCTTTATGTCCTGCCTCTCATTTAGCGTACATTAGCAAGATATGACAGCGTGATTGTTGGTAAACCTGAGGTTCACCCCCCGCCACCCACCAAAAAATAATCTATTGACCCAGCTGTGCCCCTGGCTGCTGTCACCTTTTCCCTCCTACAAAACAAACTCCCTTCCATGGGATCACCTGTCTTGCACCGAAACACGTCCTCGTCCCGCACAAACACGCTTAACTGTATTTCTTTCAATGGTCTCACTCTCCAATCCCATACGTCCTCTGCCTCATGGGAGAGTCAAAAGTCAGATGTTCAGAGGGATGTTTCAGCAGAAAGCAGCCGATTTACAAGGCTCAAGGGGAAGAATATAGAATGAAGGAACCAATGATGAAGAAAAAACTAAAACATACTTGTGGAATTTCATCGTTCTTCTTTGTGAAATGCTTTTGAAGGCCAGTTCCCACTTTTTATGTATTTTTTCACTAGGGAATTGAGGGTCTCGCTTCCATAAAAACTCTTCCTCATCCGCCATTCCGTGGCCGTGGTCCTCGCTCACACCTCAGCAGAAGGTGGTGACAGCTTGCTTCCCTCTTCTTTTTCCTTCAGTGTAACGTTCGTAAACATGCCACTTCGGTTTAGGTTGCTGTGTATTTTCAGCTTTTTTTTTTTATTTTTATTTTTTTTTATGAATTGTGCTGCTGTCCTTCCAGAACATAAAAATTTAATTCCAGCTTTTCTTTATTTTTTATTTCGTGTGTTTTTCATTGTTTGTTTTTTTAATTTTGAAGATGTGACGATTTTCACATTTACGTGCCTGCCGTACTTAAATTGTTAACCGTTGCAGGTAGAATTGGTTAATTTCAGAGAAATGTTAATTCCCTGAAGATTCTCCAACTTTATGTTGACTCAGAGAAACAGCCACGTGCTCAGGGAAGCTGAGAGGTGAGGGAAGCCAGACAGAGAAATAGAGAAGGTGTGGGAGGAAGAGTGGCAGAAAGGAAGACTGAAGGAGCCAGGCTGCCAGCGTGATGGCGAGGTAGGCGGAGAAGGTAGAAGGAGGGAGAAACCAGGGAAGGTACAGGAAGCTGTACTAATCCTGAGGAAGGCCATTGTTCCTTGATATTTGTATAATCCACGTGTGCCCTTGGTGTGACCCTCAGCCATCCAGTTATGTCTGAGGCTGCCCTGATCCGTGGTTGTGGCCTCCCCGCAGACCACAGCTGGACTAGAAGGATTTTCTGTATTCTCATGTCCCAGTGTTTCAAGTCTTGCAGCCCGGGGTGTTTTGAAGGCACCAAGCCCAGTTTCCAGTCTCCATGTCTAAGTGTTAACGCTCTCTCAGTCTGTATTTAATTGGTGCAGTTGGTGGCCCTGCCTCTCATACTTGGAGATCGGGACTTAGTTTATTGTCCTCAGACTTTGACACAGAACAAGAGACAGAAAAGGGCTTAAAGTGTAAAAGAAGGAGAAGAGAAAGTTAGTAAAAGTGACAAGGAGAGAAAGACAGGATGAAAAAGAGCCTAAATAAGAGGGGCGAAGAAAGGCATTGGGTGGATTAAGACTAGACAGCTTTGGCACTCGGTAACCGTGTCATCCAACTGCACCTACCACGCCATCCTAACAAAAAATTGGGGCATTTCTTTTTAACACGTTAAGCACTGCTCTCGGTCCCACTATTCTAGGGCACTACATGTTTGTCTTTCTGGGCCAGTGGTCCAAGCCCATGCTTCCTATTCCCAGAGTTAAGAGGCACCGTCTATCATTCTTAGAGTTCCAAGCCTTGCCTCTTGGTCTAAGACTTTTGGGGACGCGTATCCCTGTCCATGTGTGTCAGGTCCTTCTCCGCCAGTATTTATGTCACTGTCACCTGATGTCCTCTGAGTATGTAGTTGCTCCCACCGTTGTGTATTCCCCTCTGTCATGTCTACCATAATTCTGTTGTTTCTCCAAGTGCTTTGTGTCGCCCGATGCAGTGTCCCTGCCTTCCTGTCGCAGTGCTGTTCTTCGTTGTGCCGGTATGTTTGTGATCCTGGTTAGCATTCTTAACCTCTTGCCTGTCCTGTGACTGTCATCAAGCCTTGTGTCTCCAGGCTTTCTGCCACTGTTGCCTGTGGATTGCAATCTGTGTTTCCTGGACCAGCCTTCTTGCCTCTTTGAACATGAAGATATTTACGGTGGGTCTGTTAGGCCACTGTCGGTATCTGAGATGCAGAGAGGTGCCTATGTTTTGACTGCAGATATGTGCATGTGTGACAGTGCTTTTAATGTGAATTAGGGTGAGTTCTTGGCGGAAAATGCTATAGAGGTGTTAGAACGGGGTCATGGCACTTCTGTCGTTTTATCGGAGGCCCAGGATTGGGTGGCCCATCTTGCTTTTCATTTCTTTGAGGGAGATGGACGTTTTTCAAATGGTGCACGTGACCTGGAGCATTCTATGCAATCATGTATTTGTCCCATATTTACAGAAAAGTTGTGAGATCATTGATGGTGAGGCTTCTGTGAGGGGTTGATGTCAACTACTGTTATGACCCTCCATGAATGGTGACTATGCAATGTTTTGGTGCAGTGCATTGTCTTGTCCAATGTGTGTTTTCAGTGAACAAAGTCAAGGTATGCTGGTCTGCACAACTGATGGGACCGGAGGATAGATTAGCTGCACATTTGTTGCTGAAGATGATATTGGTGGTTTTATTCCTGCTCTAGAATTGACTCATGGTTTTCGAGGATAAGGGACCTGGAATGGTTCTGTAATACTCTAGTGGTGACGCTGTTGGGTTGCTCAAGTGAGGAGCTGCTGAAATAGATCTCTTAGTTCGGTGTGTAGTGGGTGTATATGGCCAATTAGAACACTGGAATGTGGGAGCGCCATTGAAGACAATGGAGTGGCTCTGGGCTTATAATGACTGGCATAAGCCCAGAGCTCCAACATTCCAATATTTGTCTCCATTTTCAATTTAGAACATTATGCCCTTAGTGGGTGGAATTTTCTATGGCCTTACAGCCCATCTGCCTCGGGCTATACTGGTTATTAAAGGCCTCTCCCTTGTTACAGGTCGGGTTCAGGGCCTTTTTACAACTGGTATAACCTTCAGAAGCTTCCTACAAGGTTTCATTGCAGTTTGGTTACTCTTGTTTGGTGGAACATGATGTATTATCTGTATTGTGACCAGGATATGATACGGGAACCTCATGTACAGAAATATCGCCTGGCTAAAGGTTATTTACAAAAATATCACCTGTAGGAGATAATATTAAAAAAGTGTCACCCAATGGGACAACATTTTTCTAAACAATATGAGAGCTCAATATTTAGATCAGACAGTATTCTGACACACACACCTGTGACCAGCACTGCATGCATCGCTATAGTTTTGGATTGTGGCTGAGGTAAATAGATGTCTGGTTAGCAAGTGTGCCCATCAGTGGTGTGCCTCCTTGTTTACCTCTGTTAGTGTAAGGGAGTTGGTCTGAGGATTGCATTGAAGATCTACATTCTCTGCTGTTCCTGCTTTGTATGCTGGAAGGTGCGGTGTGCTGCCTTTGTGCGTGCTGTATTTGTTTGGACTCTGCTGGAAGTTTTCTCTTTCGTGGTAACACGTGTGTGTGTGTTCACGTGTGCAGGTGTGGGTGTGTATGTGCAGGCGTTTTTTGTGAGGAAGCTTGCATTGCCATTACTTTGTTGAACATGTTCTCCATGCATAAGGAACGCCTGAATTGTTTACCTCTCTAATGTATCTGCTTTTCTAAGAGTGTTTCTTTGTGAATGTGTGTGTTTTGCTCTGCTCCTGATAGTGCCTTTCCGGTTGTGTTTGATTTCAATCGGGCAGCATTTATTGCCTTTTCATGCATTCTATCTTGTCTGCACTGCATGCTTTAGCTTTTCTCTGTGAATGAATGAACGTTGAGTTACAGGCCTATCTTTAAAGCACTGGGCTTGGTCCATTTTTTTAGGTGGGGCACGCAAGTGCTTGACCTGTTGTAAGAATTTCAGGCTTTTAACGATGTCCAACTCACGCCCAGCACTTTCACTCATTCGTGGGTCTGCCTTTAAAAAATCACTTGTTATCATTGGTAAATACTTTACGTTTGTCCCGCCTTGGGGCTGTTTTGTTACCACCTTGTAGACTGACTCTGTTACATGGATAATTGTACAATTGCCAATACTTTTGACTGTGAGCGAACTTCTTTTTCCTTCTGTGTCTCTCCTTTTTGCTCATGACGGCCATGGTGCTTAGAATCGGCTCACTAATTTCAACTAATGTTTACAGTTCATTTTAAATTTATGTGGCAAGAAAAGACCAGTTCAGAATTTACAATGCCAGTAGCTCTAACTTGAGAAAATGCGAGACCCCTTGCATTGTAAATGCTTATTTTGTACTTTTCTCATACTTTTTTTTCCCACCCAGTGTGTGCCTCTCCCTAACTGCTCCAAAACACTTCACGCCTACATGATTGTGATTTCTTGTAGGGGCAACTTAGGAAAACCACATTTGTAGAGAAACAGCTCTGTGTGCTGCTGCCCCAGCTGTCACTGCTTTCTCTTGTGTGGGTGAAGCTGTCCATGGGATATTCATACAGTAACCCTCGCTTGCAATTATTTTTATTTTTTTAATCCTTTCTCAACCTTATATCACACTAAACAAGACCAGAGTGTGTGAGAATTCCTGTGCGGGGAGCTTCTAGACCCGCGCAGAGCCCTGGCATACAAACAAGCAGTGGTATATGTAAGAAAAAACAGGAACTGCTTTGTTGTGCTCCTTTGGCCAAAAGGCCTCAATGTGAGCTCTTAATTACTTCTCTTTTAATAGCCTGAATTGACTCTGCTGGAATTGCTGGCAAGGCCAGGCAATGGAATCCTCTGGGCAAGGCCCGCTGTCACTGAGAGCCTTGGCATGGGTAAGGAGCTGATGTCTTGGCAGCGGGTCCGGTGCCCCTGCCGACTAAATGTTGGCAGAAACCAGAGCCTTAATAAGAAGGGATAATGGCTGCTGAATAGCAGCCAGTTTGAATAAAGCAAGGGGTGTTCTGTCCCACTAAGGAACAGGGAGATTCCTGTCTTTGACATTTGAGTTAACACTGCCCTGTCCTTACCAGCCTCTTCGATATAACTACCCATTGAGAAATTAGTACCTACCCGATAAATTCACGATTGGTGGTTAAAGACCAAATGAAACAAACAATGCGTTACTTGTGTGGTCTTTTATCCTCTTATGGCTGCCAATGACCTCATTTTGCACATTGACGGCTTTGTCCACCACACTCAACCTCCTGGCACTGGCAAGTTATTGTTGGACGGTGAAAGGGATTTGTGGTTTTTTTTGTGGTTCACGTAATACAGGTGTAAATTTCATTTTTTTCAATAATAGTGAGTAGCCTGGGAAGAGTATGTTGGACAGCTGCTTCTTTAAGTTAGACTATCAAAGGTGCCCAAAAGCAGAATAATCAGAGATCTCCAGGAGCTCTTTCTCTGGTGGAGCCTACAAGTCTTCACATTTGATGAGATAAAAGGAGGCAGGACGTGACATCTCTCTTCCTATTCTAAGATATGGTTGTACCTGGTAGCTTTGGGACCTCATGTGTGACATAACTCCGGAAGGAACTGTGGTAGGATCTGTCCAGAGTAGCGGGTACCTTAATCACTGACAGCCTTAGATTTGGAATGAAGAACAGATTTAATGGATGCCATTTTTAAAGGACAGCTAGGGTATCATATTAACCATCTCTAAATCGAACTTCCCAAGTAATCGATGCACATGGTGTAGGTAATAAGATTGTCAAAAATGTTTTCTAAAAAGGTTCTAAAAGCCTACCTGAATCCTCTCAGTCATGACTAATTCGTCTATGAACAAAAGTTAATTTAAGTTATATTGTGTATGCGATGGCCTGTGAGATGGGAACATATCTCCATTTGACTAGAGTTTTGAAGGGACATGAGAGGAGATGTTGAGGAGGACATGGATTGAGATGGCGAGTTATGGGCTGAGGGGCTATACTCACATGACTTTTCCTGAACACTTGGGTCCCCAGTTGCACTTGTGATATTCGGCCTTCACGTAGGTCTCAGTCCCATCCTGCTGGGTGCAGGTGACGTTACGCTGCACCACGTACACGCAGTAATTCCTGCAAGTAGGAAATAAAAGAAGCTTTGAAACCTAAGCATAAGACATGACTGTGTGCAACACAAAACAGCACAACAAATGCTCAAATAATCATGGTAGCCTAACAGCTTAGTGGAAAAGGCCATCATCATGAGAGTTCTGGTAGGCAGCAAGTAACAGAAGTTACCAGTAATGCAGTGAAACCGGGGGAATGCCGAAGCTTGTGAATTTTGACCTAAATATTCATCTCCTGAAAGCATGCGAAGGGTGAAAATCTGCCTGCAAATGGGAAACAATGTACAGCAACCATAGTGGGAACCGATTCCAGCAGTCATCCCACATTCCACACTGGCATGTAATGAACCCACTTGTGATCCCACTGTAATACCTGATATTAGTGATTCTCCTGTCATCTGCAATCTAGGGACGCTGTTACTGCCAGTAACCACCAAACCTCTCATACCGGTTTAATAAATGCCCTACAAAAGACCCGAAAGATGCAGAATCCGCCGTGTAGATGTAAGTCAGTCTCGCATCTCTAGGCTGGGTGAGGTATCCGGTCAAAGAACTTCTACACAAGAGGATACACCAAGCTGCCGGGCTGACACATTGTATGCTACATAAGCGGAACAAGATACGAGTACCAGGAAAGACTGCGATCACGTGGAAGAAAGAAATACAGTAAATGATGGAACTCTCCCTCCCTCCTACAGTGAAAAAACACTAGAAAACCAAACGCGACTTAAAGAGACACGCAGGACTGTGGCTTGAATCAGAGAGGAATTGTTTAAATTGTGTGCCTCTACTAAGATAGGAGTTCTTGTACACAGTATTGTTGAGTAAGTTTATCACGCCTCATTGTGGTGGTACCAAATTATAATGGCAGAGAACTCACATTTTTTTTCAGTGTATAAGAAGCGCCCCAGCTGGCAAGATGATATTTGGCTGGAATGCTGAAAATCTTTGCACCATTTCTGCTGGATCAAGAATGTTACTCTTTGATGCGTGCCCCTATGGTTCTGTTCTGCACTCCATTTTTCCCTTATTTTTGACCCTTGGCAAGAGACCCATGGACCTAAAACCGATTCTGCTGTAGCCATTTAACTGTATAACACATATAGCACCTTTGAGATGTAAATAGGAAGCACATTCAGGAGCATTATTTCAAGATGTCTAGATCATGGAGATGAGGGGCTTGTATTGTACTGTAGGGAATTATCTGCCTCTGTGAGAGAGATGCCTGTTTCATGTCAATTAACCCAATTCCATCCCTCTCCCTTTTACTTTAAACTGACTTTTTTCTGGAAAATTAACCCCTAGCATAAGAATTTATTCTTGTCCTGTGTGTATCTCAGTGACGTTATAATCCGGCTCTGACTAGAGAAAGTTAATACAGGCCCAGCCTGCACTAGGTCAGGCCTCCCACCAATACCCCGGATGTAAACTGCCCTAAGAGAGAACATCCATATTCAAGACTCCATTACTGAATTTCATGGTCGTTTTCTAGGGAAAAAAGTGTCTCTGACACAATTAAATAAATTATACTCTTAAAAATGAAACATATAAAGTAATGTTCAAACTTGATTAAAGAGGATGTCAACAGTTTTTCTTAAACTAAACACTTCAAAGTGTTAAAAAGGTAACCAATATTCCTTAAAGGTGTGATGATATTGAAAATAACTGAAAATGTACTTGTAAAGAATTTGTACTGTATGCACTTCTTTATTTGAAAGTAATAGATCCAACAAAGTGAAAGGGGGTAATTTAGAGATGGGTGGTAATGTAAAATTCTCTGATTTCTAAAGGAAGGGTTAACGTGTATTAGAATCCCCAACAGTAAATTCCTTCACCCCACTATGAGTAAGCTTTGGCAAATTCCACCCGGATTTCCATTCCAGATATAGCACCTCTTTCAAATTTTTTGCGTTAAAATCCAACTATAAAATAGGTTCAAAGGGTCAGATAAAAAAAGAGGTGCTGCACCCAATGCAGCGCCACATTTTTTGAACCCTTTAGCGTTCCCCCTAACACCACCATGTGTGTGCCGTATCTAAGATATGCCGCACCATGTTGGTAGTTACGGAACTAGCGTCAGAATGGTTCAGAGCTTTGCAGTATTAGCATCAAAATTTTTATGCTAATCCTGCAAAGCCAATTGAGGCCAATTATAAACAATGGTGTGCCTCCTTTTAACGCCTGCTCTGAGCAGGTGTTAAAAAGTGGCAAAAAAAATGATGCGAAGAAATCTCTTAGATTTCTTTGCGCCATTTTTTCGGCCCTACTAACAGGAGAACGCCCCCTTTCCATACATTATGCCTGGCGCAGGCATAATATAGCGCAAAGGGATACTAAGTGGCACAATGCATGCAATACACTACTTTGTAAATTTGGGGGCTTTTTTATACCCTGTTTGCACTGAATTAGCGTCATTTTCTTTTACGCTAATTCAGCGCAAACTCAACTCCATATTTATATTTTGGTGCTAGACCCGTCAATGAGATGCAAGGTAGGCGTTCCTGGGCAAAAAATGACTCAAAGGCCTGAGCGCCTTATTTACCCCCCTGTGCAAAAATGGTGCATGGGAGGTAGGCGGTAGGCATGCTTAGCGCCATTATTTAACGCCTGGGTCAGGGCAGGTGTTTGGGGACCTGTGAGCATGTTTCCATGGTCAGAGACGATGGAAAGAGCCCACAGGTGCTCTTCCCTGGGCCCAGGGACACCCCGCCCACACCAGGAGGACAGCCAAGGATGGGGGGACTGCATCCCAGGTAGGTGCAGGTGAGTACCGGTGTTTATTATTTTGGAACGTGCCACATGGGGGCCTAGCTGGGGCCCCCCTACATGGCACTGTGTCCAATGGCCATGCCCAGGGGACATAAGTCCCCTGGGCATGGCCATTGGGCTGCGGGGGGCTTACTCCTGTCTTCACTGAGACAGGAGTCATGTCCATATGGTTTTAACGTCAGAAAATGACACTAGTATGGGTAGAGGCATATTTATTTGATGCTAAACCCCCGTTCCCCTTACGTCTCCCCCACCCGGCTAGAGTCCTTTTTCAAGACCCTAGCCGGGCCTTACCACCGGCTAATGTCATACCATAAATATGACGCCTGGCCGGCGTCTTGGGATGACGCTAGCCAGCAGTATACTTTTTGATGCTAAACTGCGGTAGCACAGTTTAGCATCAAAAAGTATAAATCAAGGCCTTGGTGCGGCTATTTTGGCCTTGTGGGCCACATTAGCATAAAAAAATGATGCTAACGTGGCGCAAGGAGGCGCTGGGGCTCTTAAATCTGCCCCAAAGTCTTTAAGAAACCCATCATGTTGATTTACATGCATGGCTGAAGCATTACTTGGGACTTCCAAAAAGCTTAAGTGTGAGCCTAAAACGTAGGTAAGGATGGAAGGAGGGACGTCATCTCATTGTGTTTCCAGATGCCTTCAAAAGTATTTGAGTGGGAAGAAGTGGGACTACTGTAGTCTAGTTCTGCTTGAAGGTCCTACGACTGCACCTTGTTGTTGCCAATTTATTAGAATCACTTGTCCCTTGGGGGTCGAAAACAACCCACTGACCTCCAGCCTACAGGGGATTTCCTAGAGGTAATGAAAGTTGTAAACTTCTCCCTTAAAGGTGGTCCATGCCAAATAATTTTACATTTCTCACATTTTTGAAATGTGCTAAGTTTCCATGTTTGGCTATTTGCCTGTGGGAGAAGTTTTTCTCAGAAATGTTTTTGCAAGCGAATTCTCTCGCAAAAAACTATTTGGACCAAATTCTCTTTTCAGAATATATATTTTTTTAAATTGGAGTGTTTTGCCTACCCACCCATCTCAGCAGAAATGTAATTATGCATTTCGATTTTTTTTTTAAATCTGCAAATTTGATGAGGATTAGGAAGTTAAAAAAAAACAGATAACCTTGTATAGGACAAAGCTTCTTTTCTGTGCACACCACTAGTTTTCCCATGCTTCGCATCTGTCCCGTCCAGTCTTTGATCTTGCTTTTCCCTAAAATGGCAACCGCTAAGGAAGGTCTTGGTGCCACCAATGGCCATGACAATAATTCCTCACACAGTCCAAGAAGCATTAATCTGCATTCTTTCAGGATAGAACGAAAGGAGTTTCTTGCCTGTTAAAGAGGGGAAGAACATGATGATAGTGCCTTGAAGCAGCTTGAGGATGGGAAAGCGTAAGTACTGTGCAAAAACATAGAACCGAGAACCCTGGGGTTATGAGGCACAGAATGACGATTTCTGTGCCAGAGCAAAACATGGCACAGCAAACTTTAGCAATTATTCATCACGATTTTGCCAAGTGAAGGAATCTAGCCTGCTCCTCTTTAGAAGCACCTACATAAATACTATTACTTTATCACACCCTGGGTGAACATTTCTCAAATGCTGTCAATTCGAAGATTGCTTTTATCCTGTTTCATGTTTTTAAGTATATTACAACCACTTACAAGTCCATGGTTTCTTTCCTGTTCTAAGTGGATTTAACACCCTTGATTTTGGGGTTCTGCTACAAAAGGCAACACTGGAAAAATAATTTACTCTTAGGCAAATGGCAAATGTGAGTCCTGTTAAACCCTCCCATGTGTTTTTCATAAAACTTTCAATCTAAGTGACCAAGAAACATATTTTGCTGAAATTAGCGTACTTTGGGACAGAAGTCTGATTCTGAGGGGAGTTCCTTATTATGAATACACCCGGGCATAATTTGCACTCTTGTAGCAACTGCTGAGCTGAGCTCACTATGGGGGTTATTACAACTTTGGAGGAGGTGTTAATCCGTCCCAAAAGTGACGGTAAAGTGACGGATATACCACCAGCCGTATTACGAGTCCATTATACCCTATGGAACTCGTAATACGGCTGGTGGTATATCCGTCACTTTTGGGACGGATTAACACCTCCTCCAAAGTTGTAATAACCCCCTATATCTTTCAGATAATAAGCAAGTGATACAGTCTAATTCACAAATTATTTCACAAATGATGTCCTCGTAACCTCTTCCGGTGTCCAAGTGCGAGTTAAAAATTACTAAAGAAATTATAGGCCACAGGCAAAACATTCCTCATTTTATTAGCTGTGTCTCAAAAATCACTATTTAACTACTTGTCTGTATGTCTATGAAGATATGTTAGCATCATATGGCCCCTGAAGAAAAGACGTTCAGAACATCTTAAGGACATATTGAATGGATCCAGCTGCCATATATTAGAGTGAAAATCATCCATGCAAGAGACTTCCATTAATGGTTGATACATCCTATTCACCCCTTAAAGAAGAAAGTAACTGAATGTTATTTCTGAGAAATAAAGAATTAAAATTGATTTTATAGCTGAGCATAGTGGTGATGGGCTTAAATATAGATACTGAAAAGCAGCTTTTTTGGGAAGACTATATATCTTACATCAAAAATAACCTTCTCAAGTGTAAGGTGATTTCTGAATATATTTGACATCTCATTTGGATTATAATGAATTGTATACCCAAGGAAAGTGTTCCCTCAGTCCCCTTTTTTTTTTTTACATCGTATTAGGTGAATGATCATGGTCAAGTCATCATGTGGTAGAAAATTTCAGGTGGCAGGTAAATGGCAGGGTGTCAGATGATCCACTCCTGAGAATCATCGTCTGTTTACCAAAGTGTATGGGGAACCATCTTATAAAATTATGTTATGTTACTGTTATATAGTAAAAATGTGCTTGCTTTTTTCGGACCTCTGTGGACATAAAAAGATCACCAATTAGTTATCTTATTGATCACACAGCCTTGAAAAATGCTTACTATCAGTGCAAAAGAGGCAGGCTGTACAACCTGTGAATATTATCTCATGTTTTGCAGGGATCTGTACCCATCTTATCCAGCTATGCTTAAACAGTGTATATAATTGGATTTGAGTAATCTGAACTATATATTGATTAACTTGATTCAAGTAGCATGCATTTAATTGGAAACAGTGACCACAAAAGTAAGCAAGTAAATTATAAGGATAAAATGCTCCTTTAGGCTCTTAGGGGTAGAAGCATCTTCTCTGTTCAGATCCAACTCACTCAGTCTCCTGCCATGGATATTGGTCAGATGACCTCTCAGCTACAAGGGAGGCTAGCACATCAGCAGTTTGTCCAGTACACCTTAGTGCTGATGTCACCTTGCTTCCTCTGGTTAGCCAGGCGGTGTTTTGAGCAGGCAGTCATCTCTACAGCCCGCCTGAACGTCCCACACCTAAGAATCCTAGAGATCCTGAATACCTTGATTCTCTGAAAATCGCCTTTCCAAAGGGTTGCAGGCAGCCCCTGGAAATATGGGAATTTCAAACCATTTCCTCACAGTACTGTGCATGTGTGGGGTACATCAAAGGAAATCCAGCCGTTTCCGCTATTTCCTGTTGTGCCTATGCTTTGAGGTAGGCCTAGGGATTTCCAAGGGACCCCACAAAATGTGGTTACATGGTAGGCTAGTGGAAGCCCTCACAGCCTTCCTAATGACCAGGTTGGGAAACACAGAGGCTAATCCCCAGCTAAGAGCTAGCAGTGCCCTGCTGCCTATCAGTGAGGAACTGGATGTGAAATACCCCTCTCACTGACTCCATAATTAGGGCTAGATTCGAAAGTGAAATCCAAAAGAACAGCGTGACCCCTATATTTGTTTCCATTTCAAATCTCTTTCAAGTCACGGCAAAATCATGTTCGGGTGCAACATATTGCAGTGAACCACTAAGATAAGACAGTAAGTTGATAGTGCATACAGACTACTTTTTACACTCATTTTCATTTCTTCACTCTTTCTAGGCAGACAGGTTGTCTCTCTTGTTTTACCTTGTTTTTCAATGAAGCAGAAGATTAGTGTATCTTTTTAGTTCATGTAAAATGTTTTCAAAGATAAGTTTTGGACACACCAGCCACATAGTTTGTTACTAAGGAGTCACTTTCATCATTTCTAGTTGGAGTGGGAGGCAATGTGTAACCAATCTAAACACTGGTTTAAAATGAGTTTGCTATTCTGATTTATTTCAACACAAATGCATTAATTGTGTATAATACCTTGCTAAGAAGTAGCCCAATGGGCGCAAATTCTCCTGGCACAAGCAATACATTTGTAGCCTTTACTTGGTTAAATCATTTTAGATAAATAAGTTGCAAAGATGGCTCTTGATAAAGTTAAAGATATGAGTTACATATTTACTTTGCATTCATTCCACTTTGTTGCTTGTGTTTAAAGGATACAATTCTACCCCATACAGAGAATGCGGCACTAGTTTGAATATATAAACATATTTCAGGAAAATAATTCTCCTAGAGCCTTAAGTAAAATGTATTCAAAGCTAAACCACCTGTGTTTGACCTCAGTTTCACCTGGCTTCTCTGGTGTATGCCTCTATCAACCAAAACAACATTTGAAAAATACTGCACCTTCTAAACAGGCCAATAGGAGGGGCTTTACCAGAGCACCACAAAAAGATGGCGAACTGTTAGTGTGGTCCCCGGAGAGCAGCGCTGCAACTTCCACTTCACCTTTGCAGGTGGGTGCAGTCACTCACTACAGCTGCCAGCTTTAGGTGGCTGTCACTCACTGTGAAACCTGGAGTAGGGTGTAATCAGCTAGTCCATATTTTATTGAATGTACTACCCAAAGGGCTGCATTGAGTTTGCAGCTGCCCTCAGGACACACGTTGAGTGTAATAGGGCACAGTATCCCTGTTTGTGCATGGCGAACCTGCTTAGAGGTGCTCCGCGGCACAACCAGGGACAGTGGGTCAATTACATAATATGGTGCCAGGCAGTCATCTTATTATTCTTCAGCATGCCATAAATATTCCCATTCCAGGTATGGTGGAGAGTTTAAATATCTTCCACAAAATGCAAACATTTAGCAACACCCCCAATCCCCCCCCTTAATAATATTCAATGTTTTAAAAAACCTTGATCAGCCCTTGCTAGGAAACCTAGCATGCCTGACTCATACCCAATAAGGAAAATAAAAAAGTAATGGGTGGAATAATTGGATTAATCTCAGCCACTGGTAATCACAGTCCATCTTTTTTGCCCTCCTCCCCATGAAACCTCAAACAGGAACCAGCCATATGCAAATCAGCCCTGGTCCTCATCCAATAGGAACATTTAACAGCGCTCGGGGTGCCGTCTTGAAATAATAGCTGATTTGAGAGCAGTGTTGTGGTGTAACATGGCTTTGCACAAATAATGAACCATAATATTGTAATGACTAAGAAGGAATCATTATTTCCACCCTTTTTAATATACTTTCATATTTGTGGGGTTTCTATCGTACAGCAGACAAAAACCCTTCTCCGGACCATCAGCCGGGGACATTGATACTGTCTTGGCAAAGTTTTACCATGTTGACAGCAGCTTAGTATCTGACTACGATCATCAACAAATGAAAGGAAAGCCTTGCAAAACGTCTGCCGCTACTCTGCATCTTGTATCGAGATATTTGTAGTAATTTTTAATCATTTTTTGCTAGAAGCGAGTATTTTTGTAGAAGATATGCTGAAAACGGTTTAATAGTTGACAGGAGCGGGTAGATGGATTATTTCGCAGAAGATTCTGCAGCTGTACAGTCATATTTTTCCAGTCGACATGCTGTATACCAAATCCATATGTAACAATGTTCTCCGGTATCACTATGTTGATAGCTCTGCCTTTAGAAAGAAATCAGTTTGCCCCCTTCAAAACGAGGTGGGAGCACAAAAAGCTGGGTGGACGTGGCATTCTGTGAATTTTGGCATGTGCCCTCTTACGGCTCATCTCTAATTAAAGGCTGTAGTTTTTAAATTTCAGTGTAGCTACAAGTAGCCAAAATTCCAGAAAAGTACTTATTTGGAGGGCGAATAAACTTTTACATGATTAGTGCCAGCAGCACGGATGTGACCTAGACAGTCAGTCTTTCATGCAAGTAAAATGAGGGCAAATTTACAAAAAAGTGTTGATGCGCATATTACATCAACATTTTCAGCACAGTGGCAATATAGAAATGCACCCCGGTGTTTCCCCCTTCGCTTGTGCTAAATTTTGCTGCCTGCACCAACACAGGCATTCTTGCACCATTGTGCAAGGGTATCTGTGTTGAGGACATTGATTGTTTATGTGCAGGAAGGGACACCTTCCTGCACATAAAAAATAATTCATGGCCATTTGCTCCTTTTTTTTGTGTGCTACAGAATGCAGTACACATGGAAGAGGCAAAAAACGCGGAGGAATAAAAGCATTCCTCCTCGTCGTGCAATGCTAACTCCACCCCTGGTGTGGCATTACTTTTTGGCGCTGCCACAGATTTACGCCTTCTAGCAAATCCAGGGCAGCGTCAAAAGCAATGGGTGTTGTGATGGAACGCCCACAGCAACACCCAATGCACTCACCTCTGCCGTAGGAGACTGCGTCGAGGTCACGTTAAGCCACAAAAAAGTGGCTTAGTGCGACCTTGTAAATGTGGTGCACTGCACAGCGCCACCGGAGCTATTGTAAATCTGGCCCTAAGTATGCCTAAGACAGTTGGTGAAAAGACTCTTTCTGCAGTCTCTGTCTACTGAATATGAGTTTATCAGAAGGTAGTAGATGAACAACTGCTCAGTCTTAAACGGTTTCTGAGAAAGGGATCTGGATTACACCTCTGACAGCCTGAGAAAGGACTACCCTCGCAGGAAGTGCTGAGTTATTCTGTGGAGTTACCAATGAGGAGTTTTATGTATTTGGCTTTGTCAACATGGATGCTATTAGTTTGGGAATACTAACGAAAGAGGGTGACTTCACTGCCAAAAGAATAACTTAAAATATGAACATTCATTTTTTACTGGAATATTGAAATTGTTACTTAGGGAGTGCATAAAAATACTGAAGCGAATACATATTATAGGAAAAAGCCGGACAAACACTTAGAATATTTGGGATGAAATGCATGGCACTTTTTATGGAAACACATAGAATGTGTCTTATGTGTCGTGTGTCGTATGTCATTGTGGCAATTTTGTACGACCATGAACTTTAAGAAGGTGAACTCACTGACGAGGAGTAAGCTCAGTGCAAGACATACACTCAGTGGTGAAGGTGAATGCGGCTGTTGTGCCTTCACTGCAGCCCGGTGCCACAGGTCATACCTGACGTGCCCAAAGAGCCGTCCGGTGCATGGACAGGAATACACATGCGGCAGCGTGGCAGGAATGCGATAGCCCCTGGTGCCACCCATGATATGCAGCAATTAAGAGGGTTCAATTGTGTTTTCAGGGCTCAGGTCTCTGTGCCACTGCGCCTGCTGCACCAACGGTAGCTACGCCCCTGTTTACATGTCTACAGATGGTAAGAGGGGCTGGGAGGAAGAGGTGCTGTCACAGTTCTCATGAGACCCTTAGTGGAAGGGGTCGATCTACATTTATGGGGATAAAGTTGCCCATTTTCTGCTTGGTAAAGCTGTATAGGATGAAAGAGACAGATACAGAAGTAAAACAAAAGAAGGAAATGGGCGGAGGTAAGTGGACAGGGGTGTAATTTGATCATGTCTGATCAAAGGGCTTTTTCATGTGGCCAACTAAAATTAAATTGAAACAAATTAAAAGGAAATTAAATGTAGGAAAATATAAAGGGCAAATCATGAGATGGCAGGGCCAAGTCTTGGGAAACAGTTTGGCAAAAATTTAAGAATGGCCTTGCGCTATCTTACTCCACATTAGGGTCATTTTTCTGACTCTAATGTGGAGTTACATTACCAAAAACACCGCACCACATCTGCAAAGTGGTGCAATGCATGCATTGCGCCTCTTTGCCACCCTTTGCGCCGCATTTTGCTTGCGCCAACCATAATGTATGCAAAGGGGGATTTCTGGCGCAAGGAGGCCCGCAAAAATGGCGCAATGAAATCTACAAGATTTCATTGCGCCAGTTTGCCATTATTTTTAACGACTTCTCAAACCTGCCATTAAAAGGACTCACCCATTGGAATCAATGGGTCCCCTTGCACTTTGCTCCACTAGTGTTAGAATTGTTAACGCTAGTGGAGCAAAGCGCCACAATAGCGTAAAAACTGTTTACGCTATTGTTCTTAATACTGCCATGGTGCACTGTATTCTAAATACGGTGCACACATGGGGGCATCAGGGGGATGCGGGGGGCACAAGAAAAGTGGCACATCATTGGATGCAGGGGGTGCAAGAAAAGTGGCACTGCATTGGATGCAGGGGGTAACGCAAGAAAAGTGGTGCAGCACTGGATGGGGGGCACAAGAAAAGCGGCGCAGCATTGGATGCAGCACCACTTTTCTTAAATTCGGCGCTTTGTGTTTAAGATCACCTGTTAAGTAAGTCATGACTAGAAACGCATCAAGTGTTAAATTTCATGCAAATACGTCCCTGTTTTATTTGACTTTTATAGGACTTTGGGTGTCTGAGAATGAAACAATATATCTGCTCCTAACAGATATTCATTTTCAAGTCAAAGCATAAGTTGGAAGTTGAGAAGTAGAGAAGCAGGTATACCGGTTCTCAGACGGTCAAATGTCCCAGAATGTCATTGTAACAATATAGATTCGAGGGCATCTTTTCCCCAGGAGAATGTATACAACAGGGCTTCCTGCCTTGGAATGGTTGTGGGCACCACCAGCGTTTACAGACACAGCTGCAACACACACACTCATGAGACTTCACTCTGAAGAAGTATTAGCACCTCGGTACTGCTGAGTATCTCCGGGTATGTGCGAAAATCCAGATATCCTGGAGCCACTTTAAGCTCAAGCTCAAAATACCTTCTTTAAATATATATTTACCTCATTGAAAATGAAGAGTGTGACAATATCACCGAAGAATATTTTATCCTGTGTCAATCCCTGAATGTTCTTTCTGCAATCCAGTACAAGTTCCCGAACTCAGGAACCCTCCATCCCAAAATAGCCCCGAACCAATCCGAGGCTGTTAAGACGTCTCCAGTTATCACCTACAATTCAGGTAGATGTCGCCATATTCTGAAAACAGTTGCTTGAACCTCTAAGAATTCATGACGTAGATCTGGAAGCCGAGTATTGTGCTTTGCATCTGAGAGTTACTTATGCCTTCTGCTTTTTCTTCACCTCAAACCATCTTCAGCCCAGTCTCATATTCAGCTGATCTGAGGCCGTAGAACCTACTCAGGTCATTGCGTGTGACCAGGTCCAGCGTGACGGATTTATGCCACAGAATTTAATTTAAGTTACTAGGAGGCGTTTATGACAGTTATGCCTCCATCTTCTGGCCGGCCAAGGTCAGTGTGTTCAGTCTTTGCATTGCTAACTCCAAATTACTGCTGGACAGTTGAAGAATTTTTAACTTTTCTATTAATAATGATGAAAAGAATGTCACAAAAAGTAAAATTCGAAATGTTATGTGTGGGTCATGCTCTATAAAGTGGGCATGCCAAGCTAAGTCACACAAGCTTAGGATTGGGAAGGTTTTCTGGCTCACAGTTAGGCCTTGATTTATACTTTTTTACGCTAAACTGCGCTAACACAGTTTAGCGTCAAAAAAGTATACCGCCGGCTAGTGCCACCCCAAGGCGTCGGTGGGTCGTCATATTTATGGGATGACGGTAGCCGGCTATAAGGCCCAGCTAGCATCATAAAAAAGGACACTAGCTGGGTGGTGGAGGTGTAGGGGGAACAAGTGGTTTAGCGTCAAAGGATGACGCTAGTATGGTAGAGGCACAAATAATGCCTCTAACCAGACTAGCATCATTTTCTGACGTTGAAACCCCATGGACATGACTCATGTCTACGTTAAGACAGGAGTCATGCCCACCACCCCAATGGCCGTGCCCATGGGACTTATGTCCCCTGGGCATGGTCATTGGGCCCAGTGTCATGTAGGGGGTTCCATGTTAGGCCCCCCCTATGGCACTACAGAAAAAAAATGCTTACTTACCTATACTTACCAGAGATGGGGTACCCCATCCTCCGCTGTCCCTCTGGTGTGGGTGGGGATGTCCCTTGGGTTAGGGATGGGCACCTGTGGGCTCTTTCCATGGTCTCTGACCATCGAAAAAGGCCGACAGGTTCCCTAACGCCTGCCCTGACCCAGGCGTTAAATAATGGTGCTAAGCAAGCTTAGCACCATTATTTAGGCCCGCCTCCCTCCCGTGCACCATTTTTGCACTGGAGGATAAATAAGGCGCCTGGGCTTTAGAGACACTTTTTGCCCGGGAATGCCTACTTTGCATCTCCTTGATGCAAGGTAGTTTTCTGCAGGCAAAAAATGACTTTATCTCCAATATTTTGATGCTAGTCGGGTCTAGCATCAAAATATAAATATGGAGTTAAGTTTGTACTGAAATAGCATTAAAAAAAATGACAGCGCAAACAGAGTATTAATATGCCCATAAGTCTCTCACAATTTGTGGTCTGAATCTTGGACTGAGGTCCAGGTTTCATAAAGGCATCACTGCTTACTCCAGGCCTACAACTAGTTGTACTACACTTCTAGAGGGTGCAATCATCTTCAAAAATCTTGCATCAACAAGGGCCATTCTTGATCACCAGACCAGACGACAGGTACAGTGCACTCTTCATATCTAAAGACCTAACAAGCCAAGCAGCCTGCGCAAGCCCAGCCCATCCTTAAGGTCGAGGGCCCCACCCCTATGCTTTTTGGAAACATGAAGAGTGTCTGTCAGGCTGAACAAGGTCATGAGGGGGAGGACCTTGAAGCACTTTGTTGGGCTGAGGTGGACATGCCCATAGAGTTTTGAAATGCCAAAGTTCAGCTCAGGTAGCCTAGTGCCAGCGGATTTAGTGATTGTACAGCACATGGATGCCTGTTCAGCAAAGGCATCCATGTGGATGGGGTGGATTGTGGTGGATTTTATTGGATGGGAATGGGGTGGATTGTATTGAGTGTGGTGGACCTTTTAGAATGGGGTGGATTGGAGTGGGGTGAATTGGATTTGTGTGGGGTAGGGTGGATTGGACTGGAATGGGTTAGATTACGATAGTTTGGCAGGGGTTGGACTGGATTGGAGTGGGGTGGATTAAGGTGGACTGAATTGGATTGGAATGGGGTGCCTTAAGGTGAATTCCATTGGAGTGGGATGGATTGGAGTGAGCTGGGTGGATTGGAGTGTGTGGATTGGGTTGTGTGGATGGGACTGGCATGGGTTGGATTGGATTGAAATGTGGTGAAAGGAATTTCTGTGAGTGGGTTGGATTGGACTTGGGTATGGTGAGATGGTGAGTTGGATTGGAATGAGGTGGGTTGGATTGAAATATGTGGATTGGATTTGAGTGAGATTGACTGGACTGGAGTGGGGTAGGTTGCATTGGTGTGGGTTGGATTGAACTGGAGTGGGGTGGATTGGACTAGAGTGGGGTGGGGTGTATTGTGGTAGATTTAATTGGAGTGGGTGGATTAGGGTGGAGTTGGGTGAGTGGTTTGGATTGGTGTGAGGCAGATTTGATTGGAGTGGGGTAGATTGGATTGGTGTGGATTGGGTTGGTGTGGGATGATTGGAATTGGAGTGGGTGGATTGTGGTGGATTAGAAAGGGGTGAATTGGGATGCAGTGCAGTGGATTTGGGTGAGGTGGATAGGATTGGAGCGAGGCAGGTTGAGAGAGGGGCAAATTGTTTTGGACTAGAGTGGGGCAGATTGTTTTGGATTGGAGTTCGCAGAATATTTTGGATTGGCATGGGGGAGATTGGAGTGGGGCTGGTTGTTTCAGATGGAAATGGGGTATATTGGTTTGGATAGGAGTGGTGCAGTCTGTTTTGGATTGGAGTGGGGCAAATTGTTTTGAATTGGAGTGGTGGAGATTGATTTGTATTGGAGTCAGGCCGATTGATTTGGTGAGGAGTGGGGCAGATTGTCTTGGATTGGAATGTAGCAGATTTATTTGGATTGGAGTGGGGCAGATGAATTTGGTTAGAAGTTGGGCAGATTGTTTTGGATTGGAGTTGGGCATATTGGAGTAAGGCATATTGGAGTGGGGTCAAATGTTTAAGATTGGAGCAGGGAAGATTGCTTTGGATTGGCTTGGGGCAGGTTCCAGTGAGGCAGATTGTTTTGGATTGGAGCGGGGCAAAATGGTTTGATTTGGAGTGGGGCAGATTGGAGTGGGGAAGATTGTTTTGGATTGGAGTGGGGCAGATTGGGGTGTGGCAGGTTGTTTTGGATTGGAGTGGGGGCGTTTGTTTTGGATTGGAGAGGGACAGATTGTTTTGGATTGGAGCGGGCACGTTCATGTGGGACGGATTTTTTAGATTGGAGTTGGGAAGATCGGATTGGGGACGATTGTTTTAGGTTGAAGTGGACATATTGCTTTGGATTGGTATGGGGCAGATTGGAGTGTAGCATATTGTTTTGGATTGGAGTGGGGCAGATTGTTTTGGATGGGAGTGGGGCAGATTGGTTTGGATTGGAGTAGAGCAGATTGCTCTGAATTGGAGTGGAGCAGATTGATTTGGATTGGCATGGGGCAGTGTGGGATGGGGCAGACTATTTTGGATTGGAGTGGGGCATATTGTTTTGGATTGGAGTGATGAAGATTGGTTTTATTGGAGTGGGGCAGATAGTTTTGGATTGGAGTCGGGCAGATTGGAGTGGGGCAGGCTGGAGCGAGGCAGATTGTTTTAGATTGGAGTGGGGCAGATTGTTTTAGACTGGAGTGGGGCAGAATGTTTTGGATTGGAGTGTGGCAGGTTGATTTGGATAGGAGTGGGGCAGATTGTTTTTTTTTATTGTAGTGTGGCTGATTGTTTTGGATTGGAGTGGGAAAGATTGTTTGGATTGGAGTGGTGCAGAATGTTTTGGATTGGCGTGGGGCAGATTGGAATAGGGCAGGTTATTTTTGATTGGAGGGGGCAGCTTGTTTTGGACTGGAGTGGTGCAGATTGTTTTTGATTGGGGTGGTGTAGATTGATTTGGATTAGAGTGGGGCAGATTGATTTAACTAGGAGTGGAACAGATTGTTTTGGATTGGAGTTGGGCATAGTGGAGTGGGGTAGATTGTTTTAGATTAGAGTGGGGCAGATTGTTTTAGATTAGAGTATGGAATATTTGGATTGGCTTGTGGCAGACTGGAGTGGGGCAGATTGTTTTCAATTGAAGTGGTGCAGAACTGTTTTATTGGATTGGGGCAGATTGTCTTGGATTGGAGTAGGGCAGAATGTTTCTAATTGGAGTGGGGCAGCTTTTTTTAATTGAAGTGGGGAAGATTGTTTTCGGTTTGGGGTTGGGCACACTGGTGTGGGACAGATTGTTTCAGATTGGAATAGGATAGAATGGAGTGGGGCAGATTGTTTTAGACTGGAGTGGGCGAATTGTTTTGGATTGGTATGGGGCAGATTGGAGTGGTGCATATTGTTCTGGATTGGAGTGGGGCAAATAGTCCAGATTTGAGTGTGGTGGGTTGGAAGGATTGGAGTGTGGTGGATTGGGGTTAGGGGTTTGATTGGATTGGTCTGGGGTGGATTGGGTTTAAGTGGATGGATTAGTGTGAGTGAGATGGGGTGGATTGGCACGGATCGGAGTGGGATGGACTGGCTGTACTGCACAATTATGTGTTAAAACATAATTTCGGATATTACACAAAAGAAAGAAATAATGTCACTTTGCAATATTTAGACCAAAATAACAGTCAACTTTTGAGAACAGCGCCCACAAGCAAAAACAAAACATGAGTGTAAAGTGAAAAAGAAGACTTGGCAAAATAAAAGAAACGAGTTAACTATAGGAAATAAAAGTTTGCAATTTTGTTTGTCCTGAGTTTTTTGCCAGTTACCCACCTTCTGTTTGCAGTGCCCCAGAAGTTAAAAAAAAGTACATCAATCACATTGGGAACAGTGGACAGGCACTGATTAAGTTGAATCAATAAGTGTTTGGTCCCTGCTCCACAGACAGGAACGGAAATGATGCTAGGCATGCAGTAACCAATTACGAGGCTATAAAGACAAGTGACATGCAAGCCAACAAATGGTAAGCAACAGACAAGCTCTAAGCCCACTGTAAGATTACAATAGTCTCAAAGAGACAGTGTATGCAATGTCTAGCCGAGACCTAAACATCATTGCAGATAGACGGCAACATGCATGGTGGCCTGCTCAATGTTTTGTTTGTATTTTAGAAACAAGCACCCAAAGCTGATGTTTGTTTCTGAAACAATAACAAACAATGATCTTGACACATACTGAGTATTCTGTCAGTGCCATTGATGGAGTCTCCTGTTCTGGCTTCTACACATCCCATGACAAACCCAAACTGACAAATCTCTATTGGACGCCCTGCCCTAAACAGTGAAGGTCCTCTGATGTTGTGAACAAGGCAGCTTTATGATAGAATACAGTATTCCTATGCAATGGTTCCCACTGACTTGTTTACACAAGGTGCTAATTCGTACAATTAATCCTCCAAGAAGAACACACAATGATGTATAGAGAATTTAAGCAATCTCTGACTTTTGTGTTGATAGTTACACAACCCTTGAATTAACCTAGTAGGTTCTCTGTGTGACGGCGCACTGCAGGTTATAAGTAAAATAAAAGTTGGAGTGTGAGAAGAAATTAGAGAAAGAGAGCTCCTAAGCCACTGTTAACCTCTTCTTGCCACTGTCAGCATCACCCCTGACACGTGAGTGGAAAGGACAGTGCCAGGGTTACCAAAGGAAAACCAAGCACTGTACTAGTTACATTTGGAGAGCTCTCATACACTAGTGGTCGTCTTGGCCCCGTGTTTGAAGAACTAAAAATAAAAACATCCTACTCAGGAAAAGGTAGAGTCTCTATTCCTGGGTGGTCTATAGTGAATAGTTCTAGGTCTGGTCTGTTTCTTGTTTATTCTGCAGTGAGTAGGGCTGGGCCTTGTCTCCCATCCAGGAGGTATGCACTAAGAAGGGTGTTTCTAGCGTCTGCAGTGAGCTCGGTGGGCCGAGTCTCTGGCCTTAGAAGGTCTGCAGTGAGTATGCTGGTTCCTGTGTGCTGTTTCTGGAGGAGTCTGCAGTGTCCATGGTGGGTGCTGTATCTGGTTTTGGAGTGTCTGCTGTGATCAGGTGGGTTGCTGGTACCATTTACTTGGTGTCTGCAGTGAGCAGAGTGCCTTGGCTGGTTTCTTTTGTAGAGTTTGCAGTCATTAGTGCCAGGCCTGGCTGGTCTGAAGGTCGGAAGTGGGCAGGATTGAGCCTGGTCTCTGTTTTTGGAGAGGGCCTGCACTGAGCAGCACTAGTTTCTGGGCTCTGTTGCTGGAGGTCTCAAGTGGACAGGGTTGGGTCTGGTCTCTGGTTTTGCAGGGAGGGACTAAAGGGAGTAGGGCTGGTTCCTGGGTTCTGTATCTGGAGGGTCTGCTGTGGGCAGGGCTGGTTTCTCCTCGTTTTTGGGGGTCTGTAGTGTGCAGCGTTGGCATGGCTGGTCCCTGTTGTGGAGTATGCACTGCTATTACTGGCTCATCTCTATTTGTGGAGGTCTGCAGTGAGCAAAGCAGGTTTCTGTGTGCTATTTCTAGAACTGCAAAGGGAGGGGTTCGAAGTATCTTTTATTCTGGAAGGTCTTCAGTGAACAGAGCGGATTGCTGGTGTCTGTTTGGGGTCACGATGTGGCTGGCTGGTTTCTGTTCTAGAATCTGCAGTGGGCAGCGCTGTTTCCTGCGGGTCTCTGTTTCTGGAGGTCTGCAGGCGCCAGAGTTGGGTCTGGTCTCTGGTTTTGAAGGCACTAGAGTGAGTAGGGCTGATTCTTGGGTTCTGTTTCTGGAGTGTCTCCAGTGTGCACGTATGGGTGATGGAATTGTGTTACCCCCCTGCCCGACAATGAATGATGCTAAAAGAGCTCGCGACCAGTCAGTGGCGGCGAGTGATGACTAAGGCACGAGCGCGTGATAGACTGCTGAACACATGACTCAGCTGAGGATACGCTCACGTCCAGGACAACTGCTGAAACAGGAGAATGGCAGGTGCGGGCCTCACATCTTGGAAATGGATTCACAAGAAGCAGCAGTTCAGAAGTTCAGCTGCACAGAAGCCAAGCCAAGCCCTGGAAGTCTGGCCTGATGCAAACTCTTATGGATTTTGGATGCCGCAGGCAAGAAACCCTTCCGGGGGCCTGTCTGGAATAACTTTGAATTGTATTTTCCATTTTTTGGTAATTCAAGCCTTATGTTGCATAACATTGAATTATATGTAAAAAATTAAGTCACAAGAATACATAGGAGTGAGCTAAAGCGAAAGTTCATTTTGCCAGTGGGCCCCTTTTGAAGGTGCCATTTACCCACTTTTCCAAAGCTCTAAAGCATCTCTGCTGTGAGGTGCAGGTGATTACACTCTGTTCAGAGCCAATGGCAGATCCCCAACCACATCCTTCAGTCTTGTGACGTTTCAGGAACTTATTTGATGGAAATTTAGGGAGTTTGGGGAACAGCATTTCTCTACCTGTAGTCACCTTATTAATACATAGGTACATGTGGTACAACCACACCGAACCAGAGACAAGAGGACATTGCCTAAATACCATAAGGCCATAGACATTTCCCACTCGCACTGATAGTGTGGTCTGCAACACAAAAACCAAGGCCCATATTTATACTTTTTAGCGCCGCATTTGCGTCGTTTTTTGACGCAAAAGCGGCTCAAAATTACAAAGTACAATTGTATTTTGTAATTTTGTGCTGCTTTTGCGGCAATAAATGACTCAAATGCGGTGCTAAAAAGGTATAAATATGGGCCCAAGACCCTCCAAAGACCTCAATGATTTTGATTTCACGAAACTCGGAAGGTTAAATTCCCCTTTAGTGAAACATTACCAGCTCAGTAGCCTTGTAACCACCACCACCAACTGCCAAACCTAGGCAGCAGGAAGACCCTGCTGAGGTGACTACCATACTAATTGAGATTTAATTCCGAGATCCATCACTCCTGTAATGCACTTGTCCATAAGATGAGCATAGGCGTGATCTCACTATGTGCATTATCTTTCTATAGAGACCTCACTATTCTAAACATTGCTGTTCAATAGCTGCCTCTAGGCACCTATGCATTTGGACAATTGGTGAGAAGACCGTTAAATCAAGTCAAGGAAACAGCAGTAGTAAGTTAAAGTGCTAGAGTTAAAAAAAAGTATTTAACTCTATTGGGATGGGGGTGCATGGCTGGCAAAATGGCAGCCTAGATGGGCCTGCAAAGAGCTCCCGCTGTGAAGCTAAGAATCCTGAGCCATCCTGCCCGACCCGACCGCTACGGATTGGATATGGCTTTATCATACTGCTCCCCGACACGAGGGAATGCATAGGGCCTGAGGATGCCCCGTGGTCCAGGCCTGTGGCTCGTGGTCTTCTGTGATGAGCTGCAGGGCGTCTCTCTTGCCCCGGTGTGTGCTTGTCCTGCCTGTGACTGCCTCACCCTTCAGCAAGCGGAGAGCCGAAGTCGCCTACGTTCGGGGACCCTGCAGCATTGGAGATAATGAGGTAGCAACTATTCCTCCAGCTTCATCGTCTTGTGGGGCACCACGCATTGAGGAGGATGCGCTACTGATGGCGATGCGGTGAAGGGGCTGCGGGCCCTGGTGACTGCTTGCCCCTGCTCTGCCCACAGATGGAGACCCTCCAAGACTGCCTGGTATGTGCTGGTGGTGGAATAGGTCCCCTGTCTCCCCTGAATGACCTGCTGACAACTTTCTGCCTAAGATGCACAGGAGCATCGTAGGAGGGTGAAGCGGCTGAGGCTGCTGGACCACAGAGCCTGGCGGACAGTGGAGCCTGCTGTGATCAACCAGGAAGACAATATATAAAGGGGGGGGTCCCTGCCATCTCAGGGTTCAACACCCATGTCGGGGTGTGACCTTGCACCCCATTAAGGGATCCTCATGGCACCTTTGCGGGGGCCTCTTGCACATTGGCACACTTCTACTAGGACGTTTTTTCTACCTCTACAGCATACCCTGAGCATTGCTTGGTGTGAGTGCCTGTGCCCTGCACTTCTGAAAAATGGAGGGTGACATGTGTTATGGTTTTAGCCTCCGGGAAGCATAGGATGCTGGAACCAGCTATATGATGCATTGACTGGGAAGAGGTTGCAGGAGTGTTTGGGGCCCCTGTTTGCTCACCTGATAGCTGTCCTGCCCTACAATGAACAGTGCTGATGTGCCAATCTGAGAGTTTTTGGGTTACCCTGGTGACCTGGACTACAGTGGCTGAGCTGCGACCTTGCCAAATGATACTCACCTGTGTTGCCCGTAAGGGGGGGAGAGCACCTGTGTCCCTGGCTGCCTCAGAGTACAGATTGTGTGCTTGGATTGACGTCCCCTGCTTTCCTTCACCTCCTCGCACTATTGGAAAGGCTAACGGCCCAAAGATGACTCAAGCCAATAAAAATTACCATTATTCAATCCTTAGCCGGAACCTGATGGAGAGAATCCCGGTCCACACCTTGCAGCACAGTCGGAGGCGACTGACCACTGAAATCCTGGTGGCTATATAGGGCACCAGGGAGGTCCAGAGCATAAAATGGACACCATAGCTATGGATGTCAATCACCTTCGACTCGATCTCCATAAAGTAGCCAACAGAATGATGGCAGCAGGAGACAATATTGCCACTATGCAACAAGAGATAAAAACACTCCAGCCACTGTTACCAGACTTAAGTGCAGTGCTTCACATATGGAGGATAGGCTTGAGGATGCAGAGGGCCGCTCTCAGCGCAATAACATTCACCTGATTGGTTTTACTGAAAAGGCAGAGGGTCCTTCTGCAGAACTCTTCTTGGAGGACTGAATCATAAATACCGTAAATCGTGAAACCGAAACACCTATCCAATTTCTTCTCCATTGGACGTGCACATCGTGTGTTGGTTGCCGAGCTGCATCTTGGTGCTCCACCTCAGTCTCTCATAGCCGCCAATTTAATTATAGGGACCGGGATGTGATATTCCAACATGTGTTGGCTCACAGCCCCGAGGGTTTGAAAACAGACCAATCCTTATTGTTACAGATTACACAAGGCGTTTTCAAATTCTATGAAACAACTTCCTCCCAGTTAAGCGGCGCCGCCAAGAATGTAACATGAAATACAGCCTACTGTACCCCACCAAACTCAAGGTTCAACACAATGGTACAGTACAGTTCTTTGAGTCTCCTTGAAACGCCACTGCCTGGATGGACATGCAGGGCTTTGGTAAAGGTACTCAGTCCTCAGAGTGGCAGGAGCGGAGGGGACGGGGTCTCCGTCGCTCTGCAAGGAACAAGTCGAAGCTTTGGAGCTTTCCCAGCGTTCCATGGGGGCTGTGTTCTAGTATGCCTGGATGGCAGGTTTCAAACTGAAGAGCCCATGGTGTTGAGGCAAAATTTATTTTCTCAGCTCTGAGATCTGGCAGACACGCTGAGTGACAGCAGTGGAGTTGAGTGATCAGCTCTAGGAAACCTTGAGTCCGATAATATGTAAGTGATTTAGGAAAGGGGGGTGAAATGCTGACACTCTGGGCATAATTGTGACTGTTTGGCCACTACTTTGGGAAGGTTCACAGGGGGTTGATCAGGTAGCAATTCACATCTATTGCTGTTCAATGTTGTCAATCACTTTTTTATACTTAAATTTGACCACAAGTTAAGTATAATTGCTTATTTTTAAATGTTACTTCACAGTGGGGAAAGCCTGGGGCCCCACTTCCAGAGAATTTCTGCACCCTTCTTGTCGGCTGCAGGGAGCTACGGTCCCCGGTCTAGAAATGTCATTCTACGTTTGCTGGGTTTGGAGTTTCGTTTTTCTGAGAGGGGTCTGTGGGAGAGCATTTGGGACGGGTGGAGGAACCCTAATGGTGGAGGGTTGTGTCATGGGACTCCATCTGGTCCGCCTGTGGGTGGGTGTAGGGAAGGGACCAAGATGGGTAATGTTAAGTTACAGTTTACAGCTGTATGGTAAGGCTGCTATGCTCATTTGGCACTATTAGGAGGACCTGGGAAATGTATGTTTTCTGTGACACTGCACCCATTTATGCAATGGTTACCGCGATCACTACATATAGGTTCTTAACTTGGATCATTAGGGCCTTGAACAACCCCATGAAGCGAAACAGAGTCCATCCTTAAAAGGTATAGAGTACAAGTGGTGTTCCTACAGGAAGCACATATTTGGGGAGACTGCAATCAGGCGATACACTGCAGATGGCGTGGACAGCTCTAGGCCACATCCTATTACGGCTATGCCAGGGGGACACTTATTTGGGTAGCTCCAGGTACCCCGTTCAAGCTGGACACGACGCACACCGACACTGAGGGCCAGTTTGTCATAGTGATGGGGACCCTAGATGGCCATGACCTCTGTCCTTTTGACATTTATGCTCCTCATGTTGATGACTGGGCTTTCTTTGGGAGAGTGCTAACAGCTGCTGGATTGACTGATGGGATCGGGATCCTACTAGCAGTAGACTTCAATTGCCCCCCCGGACAGTGAACTAGATAGGACTCCCCCATTCGCTCTGAAGTTACCTATTATGTTCAGGGAACTGCCCAATTGCAACATGGACTGGGGATGGTGGACATCTGGTGACTTCAACACCCCCATACCAGTAAATACTCCTACTATACACCAGCGTCTGATAGATATAGCTGCCTGGATCTCTTTTTGGTCTAGCCCTCAGCCATGCACCGTCTCCTTGACTCATCCTACTTAGGGAATTACATCTCAGACATTCCCCACTGCTAATGCGATACTGCATCAGACAATCATGGCCTAGAGTACCACCATGGCGACCTTGAGTGGAGGCACTGACAGACCCGGCATTCCTTGCCACCCTGAGAGATGCCCTGGACCAATATATTGTTGCCAACTGGGAAACAGCAAGTAGTAGAGAGGTCAAATGGAAGGCACTCAAGGTGATCCCAAGAGGATTCTGAATGTCCAGTTCGCTAGGCCTTAGGCAAACTCTGGAAAAGGACATATTGAGAGAGGAAGTCGAGCTAGCTAAATTAGAAAAATAATATTCTGCTTCACCCGAGAACAAAGCGCAATAGAACTGAATACAACACAGTGTGTGTGCACTGAGGGATAGAGTTGAGAAACGTGCGAGCTGTTAATCGTCTGAGGCTGTATATGGAGGGGGACAAGGCTGGCTGCCTCCTGGTGTGCCTGATATGGTCTGAGACTTTGGTGCAGCCGGTCCTAGTGCTCACCACTAGAGAGGCATCACCCACCCACTGAGATATCATTAGGGTATTTGAAGACCACCTAAGGATGGTGTATACTGTGCCTTTGCACATGGACACCTATATACTCTGAACACTTAATTGGGCTGCTGCTGTCAACTTTGTCAGAAGCAGACCGGGAAATACTAGCGGTCCCCCTCACCCCTCAGGAACTCAGGGTAGTGATTAATTCCATGAAAACGGCTAAGGCACAAGGTGGAGACGGGCTCCCAGCAGAATTTTATAAGGTCTTCCCAGACATTTTAACAGTGTACCAGGAAATCTACTCTACAGGGATACTTCTAGACAAGATGCCAGAGGCCATGATTGTTCTCATTCAGAAACCTGACAAGTATTGGATGTTAGCAGGTTTGTACCGCCTGGTCTCCTTACTGAATGTCGACCACAAAATATTAAGCCAGATACTGCCGACATGACTACTCCCACGACTGATCCACACTGACCAGTCGGGTTTTAAGCACAGCAGAAATACGCTGCCTAGTACCCTCGGCTAATACATGTGCTCCACTCCCCAGGGCTGTAGGACGATCACTTTGCGATGGCCTTTCTTGATATTGAACAGGCCTTTGACTCAGTAGGTTGGGACAATATATTGGGTGGTGTTAGACCTGTCAGCCTTAGGGTGGTCTTCTCCCAAACCTTTTGCCTAATTGCCTTTATTTTGTCTGGATTTTTGCTTGGTTGGCCTAAGGACTCTGAGCACCTTACCACTGCTAACCAGTGCTAAAGTGCATATGCTCACTCCCCTAAACATGGTTTGATTGGCATATACCTGATTGGCATATTTAATTTACATGTAAGTCCCTTGTAGATTGGTATGCCCCTGTTTGTCTGCCAGAGGAGGTGGATGGTGCAGCAGAGGATGCCACCCCAGAACCCAGAGTAGGACACTGCCTTCCTTGGTGACCTGCTGAGCTTGCTGGATAACAAGCAGAAGGAATCCACCAGGGAGGATTTCTGGCAAGCGCAGAAAGAGTTCACAACCCTGGAGGGCATGAGGTGGCAAGCTGAAGCCCAGGTGGCTGGTGAAACCTCTGGAGATCACCACATTTATTTGGTGATTGACCTCCTGTACAGTGAACCCAAGGCCACTTTGCATGGGGCAATAAGAGTCCTAGTTATTCCCCAATGATACAGGGCTTTTCTATTAAAGTTAGCCCATTAGATTCATCTAGCAGAACATCTTGGGCAGGACCTTTGCCAGGCTTGTCCCCACTATTACTGGCCCAGGATGAAGATGTCCTGAGATGCATTCTGTAGGACTTATATGACCTGCAGGCCAGTGGGAAGTTAGGGAAGAAGCTGAAAGCTCCCCTGCAACCCTTACCTGCCATTGGCACCCCCCTTTGAAAGTGTGGGCATTGACATCATTGGGCCCCTGGACTCCAAGACAGACTCTGGCAACAGATTTATCCTGGTCTTGGTGGACTATGCAACAAGATATCCAGAGGCCACACCTCTGAGAACTGCAACTGCACCTGCAATAGTGAGGGCCCTAATGAGGATTTTCACCAGAGTAGGTTTCCCCAAAGAAGTGGTGTCTGACAGGGGCAGCTTATATGCAATCTATGTGGAAGGAGTGTGGTGTTACCTATACGTTCTCCTCACCCTATCATCCACAAACCAATAGTCTTGTTGAAAGGTTCCACAAGACCCTGAAGGGTATGACTGGGGGCCTGCCGGACCCCCTGAGGTGGAAGTGAGATGTAAGTTTGCCCTGCCAGTTCTTTGCTTACAGGGAGGTACCACAGAAGGGGTTGGATTCACCCCATTTGAACCTCTGTATGGTCGCCCTGTAAGGGGACCTTTTAGTCTGGTTAAAGAGGGTTGGGAGCATGCACCCAAGAAACCTCCACAGGATGTGGTTAGCTACATGCTAACTGTCAGGAACCTGGTGGCCAAGTTCTGGAAGAAGGCTTCTGAGAACTTGGAGGCAAGAAGGAAGTGATGAAGTAGTGGTATGACCTGAAGTCTACCTCTGTGGAATTCCAGCCTAGACATAAAGTATGGATGATGGAGCCATTAGAGCCCAGGGCCCTCAAAAACTATTGGGCTGGGCCTTAAGAGACAGTTGAGAGAAAAGACCTCAAGACCTCAACCCTCCAGACCCCTCTAAAAGGCCTTTCAAATCAACTGTCTCAAAACCCACTTTGAGAGCTCTGAGGTAACCATAATGTTAATGACCGATGATGGGGAGGAGGATGAGAGGGAGCCTCTCCCTGACCTCCTGTCATCAAAAGTGCAAGATGGGTCAGTGGAAGGCGTGAACCTTGCCCCTATCCTGACCCCAGAGCAACAGAGGGACTGTCGTCAGTTATTGAGACAGTTTTCCTCTCTGTTTCCCTCACTCCTGGACTTAGATACCTGTGTACCCATGATATTAATACAGGAGACAGCCCACTGTCAAAAACAAAATGTACAGGCTGTCTGGCAAAGTGAGGGCCAGCATCAAATGGGAAGTCTTCAAGATATTGGAGCTGGGGGTGATTGAGCCTTTCCAGTAGCCCCTGGTCCAACCGTGTGGTGCTGGTACCAAAACCTGCCCCACCGGGTGCTGCCCCAGAACTCAGGTTCTGTGTGGATTACAGGGGCTAAACTCAGTCACCAAGACTGATGCTCACCCCATACCTAGGGCTTATGAGCTCATTGATAGGTTAGGGGCTGCCAAGTTCCTGAGCACTTTTGATGTAACCTCAGGCTACTGGCAGATTTAACTGAAAGCGCTGGGGGGGAAGGGGTATGTTTTCTTCATTCCAGAGGACCGCTATCAATTCAAAGTGATGTCCTTTGGATTAAAGAATGCCCCTGCACCTTCTAGAGGATGGTATGGAGGCCTTCAGTGCTGCCTACTTAGATGATACAGCTGTCTTTAGTAGCACCCCTTAGAACCACCTCTACCACCTCCAGAAAGTGCTTCAAGCCCTGCAGGATGCAGGCCTGACTGTCAAGGTCAGTAAGTGTCAGATAGGGCAGGGGTCAGTGGTGTATTTAGGACACCCAGTGGATGGCGGTAAGGTGCAGCCCCTACAGGCCAAATAGAGACCATTGTGGCCTGGGAGCCCCCGAAAACTCAGGCAGAGTTGAGGGCCTTCTTGGGTCTCACAAGTTATTACAGGAAGTTTGTCAAGAGGTATGGCACCATTGTTGCCCCCTTGACTGAGCTAATTTCAAAGAAGCAGCCTAGGAAGGTGATCTGGACAGAGGTCTCCCTAAAGTAGGCCATGTGCACAGCCCCTGTGCTCAAGGTCCCTGACTTTTCAAAATAATTTGCAGTCCAGACAGATGCTTCAGAGCATGGTGTAGGGGCAGTACTTTCACAGCTCAATGATGAGGGCCTAGACTAACCTGTAGCCTTCCTCTCTAGGACGCTACTTCCCAGGGAAGAGAGGTGGTGTGCTATTGAGAGAGAATCCATTGCTGTGGTCTGGGCACTGAAGAAGCTGATAGCATACCTGTATGGGACTCACTTTAAGGTTCAGACTGACCACAGGCCCCTCAGGTGGCTAATGCAAATGAGGGGTGAAAATCTAAAATTGTGGATGTGGTCCATTTCCCTACAGGGAATAGACTTCACGGTGAATATTGACCTGGGTCAGACCACGCCAATGCTGATAGTCTATCCAGGTTCTTCTGCATTTGTGATGAGAACTCCCAGGAGGTTGAGTAGTGCACCCCACTTTCAGCTGGGTGGGACACGTGTTAGACCTGTCAGCCGTAGAATGGTCTTTTCCCAAACGTTTGGCCTGCTTGCCCCCACTTTGTCTGGATTTTTGCTCTGTTGGCCTTAGGACTCTGCATTTTACCACTGCTAACCAGTGCTAAAGTGCATGTGCTCACTCAGCTAAACATGGTTTGATTGGCATATACTTGATTGACATATTTAATTTACATGCACGTCCCTTGTAGAGTATAACATATAGCCAGGGCCTGTAAATTAAATGCTACCAGTGAGCCTGCAGCACTTGTTGTGCCACCCACTTAGGTCCCAGTTCTGTCATTGCAGCCTGAAGGCAGTGTGCTCCTGCCATGTTGACCTGGCATTTAAAACCCCTTGACAAGCCTTAAACTCCCCTTTTATTTCATATATCACCCCTAAATTAGGCCCTAAGAAGGCCATTGGGCAGGGTGCTGTGTAATTAAAAGGTATGACATGCACTTTTTAGTTTTACATGTCCTAGAAGTGAAAAACTCCCAAATGTGTTTTCTCACTACTGAGAGGCGTACCCCTCCGTTGGGCATCCCATATTAACATAATAGGCTGTAATTCTTAAACCAGAGGTAGTAGATATGTCATGTTTGGTACCGGTGAACTTGTAATGGTAAAGTCAGATATATATCACAAGCTTGAAAATGCCACTTTAAAAAACTTGCCATTTTCCTGCCCTTAGCCCTCTGTGCCTGTAACCTGCCTTAGGTCACACGAACGGGTGCAACTGACAGTTGGGACTTTGTGAATTCACCCCAGTCACACAATAGGGGGATTAGCAGAGCCTGAATCGGCAGTGGACTCACTTGATGGGGGCGGAGCTAAGCACAGCCCCACTTGCAACTGAATAGGTTGGGCTCGGCCACCACACAATAGGTTTAACGATTCTGTATTGTTAGTGCAGCAAGCTTGGAGTCAGGGCAGGGGAGGCAGGAAATTCCTAGAACTTCAGAGAACCCTTCTAGAAACTTCTCAAAACTTCTAGGAGCAGGGCACACAGGTATAAAAAGAGTGCTCTCAGACCTGCTCCTCAGTTCACTACTGGACCTGTGGAAGGGCTCTTAGAGGACCGCCTGCTGCTGTGACCTGCTGTGCTGTGCAGTCTGCCAGACTGCTGCTATACCTGGAATTACTGCTTTTCTGCATGGAGGACGGTTGGGACCTTCAGTGACCAGTCCTGCTGCAGAGCTCTACATCACCACCTACACCCAGGACTCCAGACGTGAATACATGGGCTAGTTCAACTGGTCTCCTGTTTTGAGCAACAGGGACATAACAGGCTCCCACCATCTTAAACCTCCACCTGGACCCGGCCTGAGTGATTGTTGCAACTTAAGAGGTCTCCCTCCACTCCTGGACCCTTAGTTGTGGTGCTAAAGGTGCCCAGGTGGCCATTTTCTAAAACTGAGGACTTGCTATTTTGAACCTTAAACTTTAAAAAATCATAACTCTGGGTCGTCCATTTGGATTTTGATGGTTTTGGTGTCAAATAATTTATTAAAATGTTCTCTATTTTTTCAATTCCTTTGGGATTTTTATTGTGTTGTTTTTCCACTGTGTTGCTGTTTGGGTACTGCATAAATACTTAACACATTGCCTCTAAGTTTAGCCTGGCTGTTTTTATGCGCCTAGCTACCCAGGGTTAAGCACAAGCTAATTTAGTGACTTTTTGTGGTTCAGTCTGCAACGGATTGTGGCTGTTGCTTGACCAGAGTTCACACCCTAATCAACAAACAACCCAATTTCTTCCAGGGGGGTGTTGTAAGTGATCAGCCTGGGTTAAGTGTATATAAAGTGGGTGAAATTACTGTATGAGGAATCCTCTACAGAGGTCCGAACAGGTCGCTGTCTGTCCACCACCATTTCTCTCCAACGTGGCACATGGCAAGGCTGTCCACTATCCACTGTCCCCCCTTCTGTTTGCCTTGTCAATGGAGCCCCTTGCCTGTTGTCTTTGTCAGATTCTGGGAGGCTGGGAAATCTCAGTGGGGCGCATGGTACATGTGGTCTAACTACATGTGGACTACACATCAGTGTTCCTGAGACAGCTGAACCTGTCTGCACCACTCCGCCTCTATCTAATGCAGGAGTTTGGGGAATTCTCAGACCTGCGGGTCAATGCATCTAAATCTGCACTATTCTCCATAGGGTTATTGGGTACTCTGCCCACGGAGCAGCTCCCAGAGGTGGGTGTTCCATGGAAACATGATAAGGTACGATATCTGGCTATCTACCTCACTCAAGGAGAATAACAAACTCATGACTGTCCGGAACCCCTCCTCCTCAATCTAATGCAGGAGTTTGGAGAACTCTCTGAATTGTAGGTCATTGCATCAAAATCTGCACTGTTCCTCATAGGGGGTGACCTCCGAGCAGCTTCCAGAGGCAGCTATTCTATAGGAACGTGATAAGGTTTGATATCTGGCTATCTACCACACTCAAGGGGAACAACAAACTCATGAGTTTAACCTGGACCATGTGATGAGGGTGTTAAGCTCCTCTATAGACTTCTGGAATACATTGAAGCTGTTCTGGGTGGGGAAGATCGCCCTACTGAAGATGCTGGCCTTTCCACAATGCCTATACACTCTCTAGGGAGCTATGTATGAGTCCTCCTGACTGGTGTTTAAGGACCTAGAAAAGCTCATACCGCAACTATTATGGGCTGGAACATCTTCTACGGTTGGACCTGTCATGCTCAGGAGGGAGTGGAGTAGGGGAGGCCTTGAGGTTCCAGACCTGGAGCTCTACTATGTGGCTATGCATTTCCAGCATGCCTTTTATAGGATGGATGGGGAGAATTATTGAAAGAGGACACTCTTGGCTGGCTCCCATAACGGCTACCAGCTGAGAGAACTCCTCAGGAGGGACTGGGATGTCCCAGTCACATTGCCTCACGTGATTGGTCTGACCTGCCATTTGTGGGACCACACTATCCGACAGGTGATGAAGCGCACACCCTTCGCTCCTGATCTGGACATATGGATTGTTTGTCCATTCACCCAGATAGCCCAAATAATGTCCACTGAAAAAGGGCGGGAGGGTGGCTGCATAACACTCTCTGATCTGTATCCTGACAGTTGCTTTATCACCATGCAGGATGCCTTTGACATGTTTAGGCTGGGCCAATGTCAATTTTTTAAATATATGAAGATGGCCACCTCTGCCCGCCGGCTCTGGACATCATTCACCGAGGCCCCAGCTCCCCGCAGACACTGGTCACTTTACTGGCATTTGCAAGTGGACAGTGATTTATTATCCATTTATTTAGGGCACTTCATGCTGAAAGAGACTTAGGACAGTTCCAGGCAGAGGAACGGTGGCCGGAAGTGAGTTAGGAACGCACATCACACCAAAGGAGTGGGAAAAGATACATGCAGGAGTCAGGACTGTGTTGGCGAGTGCGCGGTTCAAGCTAGTTTAATATAGTTATATTAATATGATCTACCTCTCACCAAGGAAACTCCATGGTATAGGCCCATGGAGAAGCCCCCATTGTGCACGCTGAGGTGTGTGCAATGCAGATATTCTACATGTCTCCTGGGGCTGTCAGGTCATACTACGGTTCTGGGAGGAAGAACTGACACATCTTAAGACAGTAACTGGCCAGACGGTTCCCAGGCAAATAAAACCATGGACCTAATTACTACCTTGGCGGAGGGGATTATGTGACGGATATCCCGCCCACCGTGACAAGTTTCATTGTATCCTATGGAACTTGTAACACTGCGGACGGGATATCCGTCACATTTGGGACTGAGTAATCCCATCCGCCAAGGTCGTAATCGCGCCCCATATCTCCCAAACAACCCCAAGAAAAAGCTTAGTAGGAAGGACACACTACTGGGTTTCCTAGTTGCCAAGCGGTGTATTGCGATACACTGTCTGAGTGCCCGACTCCCGCTGATAAAGAGCTGGTGGGATGAACTCGTAGAATGGGCGGGAGCTGAGGAAGTGCATATTTTCGCACCAGGCACCACGACAAATTGCCAGACGTCCTGCTTGCCTCTGGAGGGATTACCTACACTATAACAGTGCTAGACGCCCCAGTGAGCCTCCAGTGCGGGGAACCGTATGCTGAGACTCCCTTGGATTGTCCTCCCGAATGATTGTTTTGTTACAGTATACTTTGTTAACTGTGTCCTGCTCTACACACTTTAATTATCTGCTATTATGATCCTCATGCTGTACATCCCGCCTTCCTTCTTTTTTTTCTCTTCTGTAAAGCCCTAGAGGGGAGGGGCAGGGGGGGGAGTTGGCATTTGTTGGGGCTGTATACAGCACTACGGTCCTGATCCTTTGCTCACTTGTAATTTGGCTCTCATTGTGCGGGGCTACTGTGGCTTGTGTGACATCAACTGTTTCACGGGATAGGCCAGTGTTCGACAGAGAAGCGCTGAAGTTAGGGTGCCTGTGACTTTTTTACCTCCGCTGCTGATGGTGTACCTCGCTTACTCTCCTATCTTTTATGTGATCCTGATTTTTATTGCTGAAAATGTTAATAAAAATACTTTTTAAAAACCCTGTCTCGATGCTACTAAATTGCTGTTTGTACTGTAAATATCTAACCAGTGCCAAAACAGATGCATTCACTAAATACAGATGTTGGGGTCTGAAATAGGATTTCTGAAATAGGATTTCTGTTTCCAAACCAGCTATGTTCAAATTGCACACCAACTGGTTTGCGAAAGCGCATACAAGTTGCTATGTGACCTATGTACTAATAGATGTCGTCACAAATTGTCCATTTACATTGGCAAAACAATTTTCCTATGGAACTAGGCAGATTGCAGTTTGCAACTCCCTGTGATTAGCTATGAATGCCGGGATGGAGCCCTGCAAGGGACAGCAGACCTCCACACCTGCACTGACAGTCACTAACAGAAAGCATTTTAAAGTAGCCCATGTCCATTAAAGGGACAGGAGCTGCATTTAAATAAATGTCTTCCCATTTGGTATAATTTCTTCTGTGGACCACTGCTTGTTGGCTTTGAGGTCACTCAACATGATTCCTACAGGGAAAACATTCCCCTGTGGAACAGCTTTCCGTTTGCGGATCACTTACCACCCTAAATCAGGGGTCAGTAACTCATCAATGAATTGCAGGCACACACCATTAAAGTATACCTTTCCAACTTGTAAACTGGAGGTGGATGCCCCTTTCACACTCCCTCCTGTTTGTGAATTGGAAATGGTTGCAGAAGCCCTTTTTCAAGAACAAAAGACTTATGTTACTCACAAATAGGTTCCTGTACATTGTAAATAGCCCTTTTGAGGTTACAAACCATATAATTTGGCGAATCATACAGTTGAGGCTCGCAGCGCGGTAAAATGGTGGGACAGCGCGTGATGCGGCGACGACAACAAAGCAAAAAAAAATTACATTAAAAAAATAAGCTTACCTGACTCCCCGTGGCATCGCCGGTCTTCAGGCTGCATTGAAGGCCCAGGCTCCCAACCTGTCCTACGGCCAATCCTGATGCTGCCCTCATACTGCTGGCAGCATGAGAGCAGCATCAGGATTGGCCTGAGCGCCCTGGCTATGCGCTCCCAGGCAGACTGGGAGCCTGTGCTTGCTGTCTCCAACCCGGCAACACAGTGCCGGGTTGGAGAGAGCTCAGTGCGCATGTATGTTTGGCCGTCCTGAGACAGCCGGCCAAATTCACATGAGCACTGAGGAGAGTGCGCACCACTCCTCCTATTATCCCCCTGACCCTGCCTCTTTAAAAATGAAACGATAATAAACATTGTTTATCATCATTTATTTTTAAAGTTTTGCAGCTGTTGCTGCTGGCAGGGTGGAGACTCTCCTCCACCATAGAGGAAGAGCCGACGCTGATATCACATAGTTTGTGAGCACAAAAGGACTTTGCATATCAGGCCCTTTGCGCCGAGAGGACAACATCCATAGATCTTGAGGAGAAAAGATATGTTTTCTTCCACAAAATTAATTCTGATTTATAAACACACACAAAGTATTTTTCTTCAAACTTAAATATGTCTGCATAATTTGTGTACAGCTGGCATTAGAGTATTAATATTATGCTCCTAGAATACGTGCAGTAAACGTCTCCCATTATTAGAGAATCATGTGGGTTTAATACACAGAGCAAGTATCTACAAAGGGGAGATATTTTCTTAGCTGTTGATATAGTGCATCAGTACCCCGAACGTAGGATAATAAACCACTTTCCAGCATATCTCCAATATGTGGTGCGTCGATGGTTAATGCCGGTTTATTCACTGAGTAAAATCATATATACAATTTGCTCAAGAGGTACCAGACATGACATTAGGTATAGGTTTATGAGTTCTTAAAAGAGCAGTGTAAACGAAATGTCCCAAAGAGTATAAATCATTAAGTGCCTGATTTATACTTTTTTAGCACTGCATGTGCGTTCTTTTTTTAAGCAAAAGCGGCACAAACATATAAAATTAAATTATATTTTGCACGTTTGCTCCACTTTTGCATCAAAAAATGACGCAAATGCGGCGCTACAAAAGTATATATCGGGCCCTAAGTCCCTTTGTAACTCCAGGTTGACAAGAGGCGCACCTCAACCAAAAGCGTGTCAGTGCACTGTGCATCAGAACAACATGGGGCTTATGGTAACCCCTTAAAGAATTAGCATATACCGATGATATATGGGATGAAGTACATTATAAGGATACTGCAAGTCGCCAATGAGTTTTGTGACCATAGATAGGAACGAGGAAGAAGGCTGATTTCCTTTATAACTGCATGTAACCCATGGAAATAGCACGTAAGGAAAAGCCAGTATTCTTTTCCTTGCTTAAACTGCAGCTCTAATTATGCTCTGTAATGTGCCTTTCACCTTGGCTGCTAGCTCTGGAAGAAGGCATTATACATCACCACGCAACTGTAATAACTTATTACAGCGGTGTCATTTTCTTACTACTAGAAAGGACACAACTTGACTAATAAGGAAATTAAAGATAGGCTTTTATACGGGGATTGGAGGCTCCGGTGTATTAATAAGACCTACGAGTTCACAAAGGTGAGCCGAGTAGATTCGAGCTGCATTGCTGCATACTAAGAGCAGCCTTACCCTTGATTTGCACGTCACTCTCATTCCAAAGTACATCCAAAACACCAGTTGTAAACAAACACCAACTGCAAATAGTTTAAAAATCAACAATTCCGAACAGACGGTGCAGCAGTCTCTGATGGGGAAGGAAACGTTTTGTCCTGAATGACAACACACAGCATGAAAGTTGGAGAGGTAGGAGACTTCTAGGTCCACCACAAGCAACGCCCTTGGAAAAGGAACATTGAGGTTATTCTACTGTGAGTATTTTGTTGTGGAATTTAGTTCTAAGAGTTCATAATAACAAATTAGATCCGCAATAAACAGAATTGCAGGAAGCGCAGGCTACCTATTAAATTCACTTTATTAGGAACTGGACAGAGTTGAGTCAGTGTAGGAGATGGGTGTGGGGAGCTTCTGATGGAAGGGTTGGAGAAACAATGAAGCAATGTTGGAATGAGAGGGGGAGACCAAGGCCATGGCAGCTGGTGATTTTTCAAACATGGTGGACTGTAAATACTATGCTCAAACTGGGCAGAGCGAGCAGGTGTGGGGAGCGGGTTCCAGCCTCATCAGAGGGATCCCGAGGGGTCTCCTCCAGAGAAAAGTGTGGTGGGAAAAGTGAGGGTAGATGGATGGTGCACTGGACATTAATTATCCAAGAGAGCAGATCAAAAAAGCTATGTTTCACTGGCTGTTCCAAAGTGTCACCCCGTGCGTATTATTCCAATATGTCAAGATCTAACAAATCAGCTTAACATGCCTCAAGGTTTTTGAAGAGCTTAGGTCATCTTGCCATAAGCTCCTTTAGAAAAAGGATTCTCGCACAATTGGTGGCAAATATTGTGTTTCACAGAAACTCCAAAGTTACTGGCTAAAAACCCAATTTAAAATAACTTGGATATGCAGTTTTTTTCAATTTGACACAGCTTCGTATAATTTTTAGGTCAAGCCCATCAGACAGTTCTGCTGTCTGGTTGTGAAAGAAACATTGTGGGCTTACCAAGAACTGATTACCAATGCTTGGCTTTACTGTCACTCTCATATTCCTGCTTCTTATTCCATGGCTTTGCTTTTCCATCTTGTGTCTGCCCCTCCACTGGAGCATTGCCAATTTACTTGTGTTCTTCCACTGCTCACTTTTAGGGAACTCCTTTCCTACACAATCAACGAGAGCGCATATGTTTTCTAGTTGTCTTCATGAAGAATTTCTCTTCCCCGCTGCCACCGTGTTGCTGTTTCTCACCACTGTTCTTCTCCTCAACACCCCTCCATGATGCGCTCATCCCGTGCTTCTCCATGCCCTCCTCCATAATCTACTCACCCTTGTGTACTTCTCCCTACCCCAGCATTTCTTTCTCACCCTTGTGCTTCTCCCCAGCTCCATGCTGTTCTCGCTCGCCCACCAGCTTTTTCCCTCCAAACTCCACATTGTTCTGTATCTCGCCTGTTTGCTATTCTCCAACCCCACCTGTGTCCTTCATGTTGTTTTCCTCACCAGTACCCTTTATGTTGCTTCCCCCGCTGTCATCCCCCAATATTACTCCCTCACCAAACTGAGGTCGCTAAATCAAAAGAAAAAAAAGGCATCCTCATCATTTCGTAGGTGTACCCATGTGGTGCGCGTACCTACAAAATGACGCTGAAGGCCACATCATATGCTTTTTTTTATTCCTATTTAGCCATGCTGCACAGCATCAGGTATGTTGTACGGCATCACTAAAAACCATTGTCAAAACCAATTGGTCCCAAAGGCAATAGCTTTTGGGTTTGCCAATGCTTGTTTAAGTAGAGCACTCATCTAATAACTTATGCCTTCAGTTCTCTTTACTTTTGCCACACTGTTCCTAAATAGATTCTCTGTTAGATAATATGATGGTAAATCTACTCATAAAGGGAAAAGCAGCAAAATTACACAGCTTGCAGGTCCTCAGGCCTTAGACATAATATGCATGTATCAGACTAGACCCTGCTTATAGTGCCAAACTACTGAGATAGGCTCATCTTATACACTGTGCTTTGGACAGCCGATATATAAAGACATAATTAGGTTGTAAAACCTGTTATAATAGGTAATTGTGAAAAATATGTCTGCCTCAGCACCTTCCTACTGCTTTTTTTTAAACTCCGGATTTCTTATGTCACTTACAGACTGCAGAATGCTAAATAGAAGTTAACCATCAGTATTTTATATATGGCATGCCTATGTCTCCCTGGTGCCACTCCCTCCATGCCATGTCAGGACACCACGTTGATATTGAAACTCACCCAAACAAATAAGTACTAGCCCCATCAAATACCATCAAGTGTTGCAGCAGGGCCCTGCCCCTTAGGAGACAGTTATGAAAACTGTGCATCTGGGTGAATTATCCCTACAGCTTGGCACTTATCAGGCAACTTAGAGGCTGAAATGAATTGTGACAGTTATGTTGCAAAGCCTAGTTCTCAGTCAGATAAATATAAATATTAATTCGGACCTAGAAATTTTAAAATGTAATCAAAATCACAATTACAGTGTAATTCTGGTGTTGCTCATATTTATCAAACTCAAGGTCAGCTGCAACCACATTTTAGTTACATATTTAAGTTTTGATGCTTTAAGACATGCAATATGGTTGGCCGAAGCCATCTCCCGCAGCTTAAAGATATTTATCTTTGTGACTGTAGGACTTCACGCTTTTTTACACCTCTTTAAAAATCCTGATTTGGCCTTCCGCTTTAGGCAAAATTTAAAAGAAAACACACAAGATACCCAGGAAATTAATACAGAATTAGATCATATGAATTGCCTGTCCATTTCACAAAGGATAGCCCAGCCCTAGTCAAAATGACATTGTGTTGTTTGAGTGCGTCTCTCCTGTAGCAAAAAGATCATGTCGAGGTCCTTTTTCTTAAATCTGGCACCCTCTTGGTGTCTCTTGAGTGTGCATCTTTAGGCAGTTGGCTACCTTTGACTTAATGTGTTGCTTGCTCAGCACTGATAAAATCTATTTTTTTCAACAGAAGGACGGAGTGAAGCTGACTGTATCTGTGGGCTGGGCTGCTGGTGGATCCTTCCAGGTTAGTTTCATACAGTCAAGGCATGACACCAAAATGGGTCTAGAAATTACTGCCACAGCATCAAACAAGCGCCATCTACTAAGCAAATTACAAAACTTCAACAAACATGTTTTCAAATCAGATGCCAGTCCGAAAGTATTTTAGGTACACTTTAGTTTGTTCTAAAATATCAGTTTGTCATTTTCTGAAAATGTATCCATTGTATCCTCAAAAAACAATTTTCATTTTTAATAAAATTATCTAATTTTGTCCATGAACAGCACCATGACATTCTCTTAAAATACCCTGATTAATGCCCCTAAACAAGATTTTAATTTTAGTAATATGTGTTCTAAAATGTTGGCTGGTCATTTTCTGAAATATCTCTGCCATTTTCATTGTTAGTCATTTCCATCAGGTGCTCGGGTACACCATCATATTGCAGTATTTGAAATTATATGCTTTAAATATCCCCAGTAGGCTGGCCCTGCCGTGATATTTCCCTGCCGCCACATATGCCAGCAATGACATGATGAACAACTTCTCTAGTTATGTCCCTGGCAAAGCATGACGGATCCTGTTCCCTTTATGCTGGTCATAATATAATGTGCTTTTTTTCCTCCATATCCTGATATCCTATTTGTGTGCCCATTACCGCAATGGTCCTGCAATCCCATGATGTGCACTCTTTTTTGCCATCACATAACTGTAGACACACCGCTCAAACTCACACTTACATAAACACACACGTTCATGATCACAATCTGCCAACCTCCCCTTTGTTCATTGGACAGGGCCCCTTTTGCAGCAGTTGTGCTTTACTGAGTCTTGTCTTGGTGGGTGGGAATTACGAGGCCTTTGTGGCAAATTGCCTCAAGGCCTTAATGACTCCTGCAAGAAGAAAGATGCAGGAAGTTTAATCGCTCAGTGCAGTCAATCAACATGTTTCAAAAATATGTTCAAACATCATACATATCAGTTGTAGAAGAAATACAATATTTATGTTCATCTTGGAAACATTTCTACAGCTATGAGGTGCTATTATGGGTGCAGGTTTTGCTTTTTTAGATGCCAAACCTTTTTATGGCTTTAAATGAGAGATAGAAAAAATAGACTGACAGCTAAAATTGCAGAAAAACTGGAATTTTAAGGCTACTATACCATCATCCTTATACTTGTGTGTGAAGAATGCCAAAACATTCAAACAATATCACAAAAGTTTAGATGATTGTTGGAAAAATGTCAAACTTTCCCATAAAATGAGCAAAGCAAGAATAGAATTTATTGATACCATTTTTTTTTTAGAATATTGGAAAGCTTCAAACACTCCTCATGTGGACAATGCCTTTTTAATATATGAAAATTATATTCACAAACTGGGGTTTGTTTGGTTACAATATAGTTGCAAAATACGTCACGAATTTGATGCAGAAAGTGTCCCAGAAATTGTATTAAGTATTACAAAATGACTGAATATGGTCAAATTGTTTGGTAGAAATTGGAAATTGATTTCCACAATGTCACACAGGAAATAAAAGCATCTCCAATAAGTATCACCGAATCTGATGTTAGAAGTGCAGTAATTTGCCCATTTTTTTATTAAAGAGAGAACGGCCTTTTAGTCAATTACAAGTTCGAATGGTTCTAAAGAAATAAGTCCAAAAGCATTGATAAGTGAAAACATGCATGAAAATGTTACAGAAAACAGTGAGTGATCATGTGCACTCACACCCAATTCCATGCACATACAGGGGCATATTTATACTCTGTTTGTGCCGATTGTGCGTCAAACATTTTGACGCACATTGGGCGCAACCCGTGCACCATATTTAAACTTTGACGCCCGAACCCGCGGACATCAAAATTCCTCTGTGTGCGTCATTTTTTGGATGCGGGAAACAGCCTCTGCGTTTATGACCTGCAAGGTAGGCGTTCCCGCCCAAAAAATGACTTTAAGACCTGTGCGCCTTATTTATACTCCAGCGTCATTTTGACGCATAGGAGGGGGTGGGCCTTAAAAAGCGGCGTACAGCCTGATGTGTGCCGTTTTTTAACGCCTGGGTCAGGGAAGGTGTTAAGGGACCTGTGGGCTCACTTCCATGGTCTCTGACCATGGACGGAGCCCAGAGGTGCCCTCCCCTACCCCCAGGGACACTCCCTGACCCCCTCGCCAACCCCTTGGGGACACTCATGGATGGGGGGACCCATCCCAGGTAAGTACAGGTAAGTTGAGGTAAATAGTTTAAAAATGTTTTTAAAGTAGCATGGGGGGGCCTAATTTGCGTCCCCCTACATGCCACCAGCCCAATGACCATGTCCAGGGGGCAGAAGTCCCCTGGGCATGGCCATTAGGCAAGGGGGCATGACTCCTGTCTTTGCTAAGACAGGAGTCATTTCAATGGGGGTTGTGTGTCAAAAAATGGCGCAAGTACGGTTTGAGGCATGATTTTTGCCTCAAACCTGACTTGCACCATTTTTTGACACACAACCCCCTTTTTCCCCTACGCCGGCGCTGCCTGGTTTGAGTCTTTTTTTGTTACTCAGACCAGTCCGCAGCACCAGCTAACGTCATTCCTTAAATAAGGTGCCCGCATGGCGCGTAGGAATGGGGTTAGCCAGCTGTAAAAATGTTGACGCAAACTAGCGCCGGCACTGGTTTGCGTCAAAAAGTATAAATATGGGCCACAAATTGTCCGAACCAGGAAGGCAACAAACTTACTCAAATAAAATACACAGAAAACATAAAGAAAGAGGAATTACCCTGTGGTACATTTGAGGGCATGTTCTTACAACCACATTTCTGTTGGGGGTACTCTAAAACATTGTTGAACTTTTTTAAGGCATAACACACAGGACCATTATGAAGGGCTTTAGGGGATATTTTCAATGCCTGGATCCAACACACAAGGAATGCTAGACAAACAAACATTGGACCAGATGAGAAGAGAGAATTTTTCCTGACCATCGTTACTTTACTTTACTTTACTTTTAATAAACTCCTGCTGTTGGGGGGTGTTTCTGAAATGCAAACCAAAGTGACAAGTATATCAAGAAAACAAGGTGGCCAGCTTGGCAATGATCTATCATGAAAGTGCATCTGCCAGTGCAGAACATCAAGTTTTATTGCACAGATCCCTGCCAGGCTGGAGAGATCTGTAAATGTGGAAGCCAATCCCTTCTCAAGCAGGCAGGTGGGCTACCTGCCAGGCTTTAAATGTTTGGTAAAATGTCTAAATAGCTAGATAATGATGGAACAGTGAGTGCCCATTCAATTTCCTTTAATCACATAATACTCCACTTAATGTTACCGTTCCTTGATTCTTAATTTAGGTAAACCTCCACAGGTTTGGTCCACCATTGTCACATATGCCAATATTTCCAAATACCATTGAGAAATGTAAGTGTCCCTGTGGAGCAAGAACAGCGTGACCTGTGGGACTTTTGGCACTGCAGAACATACATTTAAGTGTGATTAATTTACAAAGGTAAGACTGAAAGTAAAACACTTCAAGCATTGGCCAGGCAGAAGTAAACTAATGATGATGAAGCTTGTCATTCAGCTGCTTCTAATGTGGTTGTGGGTTCTGCAGGGGATTGATCTACGCCTCCCCTTTGTGGCAGAAAAGCAAACTAGGGAGGACACTATGATTACACGTCGGTGTCACGTTCAAACTCCAGGGACTGATTTTGCAGCAAGAAGTTAAAACAATAAACTTTTAACACTGATTCAATGTCATGAAAGTGGCAATAACACTCAACACAGAACATATTCTCAATCCCTTCTCCTCCACTAAGAGGAAGCTATACCGCTAAAGAACAGAGCAAAAACCCTTTGGGCAAGAGTTACTAACATTTGACGCAACACAGCAAGAAAACTTGCTGCTTTGCATCAAATAGAGCAGAAATGCACCATCTTGACTAAGCTAAGGTGCGTTCCTGCTCTCTCTGTGCTGGCACAATGAGTGCTGCCTAGCTCCGAGGCAGGCACCCATGTACCATGATGAAACAGTGCCTGTGTTACAGGCAGGATTGTTTTGTGCAGGAAGGGGCACCTTCCTGCACAAAATTTATCCACAAAGGCATTTTCCTCTTTCTGCATGTGCTACATATTTCTCCTTGTTATGCCTCTGTTGGTATAGTGTAGCATTTTAATGCAATCCCAGGTTTATTACCCTTAGTAAATCTGGTATTGCTCCAAAATCCATGGGTGGAAGCTTGGGTCCGCCCACATTCCACCCATGGAAAGCCTTCCCATTGCAGAATAACGGAAAACACTGATTTGCCCTGCCTTCCGTTACTCTGTATTGACTAAGCCATGCACAACACATATAAAATGAAAGTAACGAGGAGAAATAAATATGCTTCTCCTCCTAACACCTGGGTCTGGAAGGAGTAACAATTTTGACACATTCCCAGGGTAACAACTCTTTGGAAATCTGGGGATGTGCAAAGTACTGATCTGGCACCCGAACAATTAACCAGATACCCATTGTACAAATCTATAAGATACAAGACAGAAAGAACACCTCGTCACTGAGATGGTATGAAGCCGAAACCAGAATCCAGAGCCTCCCCAAGAAATGGGGCTAGAACCCCAAAACTGTGAGGCGATACCAAAACAAACCGGAATCTAGCACACCAGGGAACCCATTTGAAGTAATAGGGTAGGAAACTAACCACAGGTAACCCCAAGACTTTTATTAGGGTTGCTGGTGATGTGAGAAGTTGTGATGTGTGGTGTATGTGGTGGTGGTTGTAAATGGGTGATATGGAGAAGGTTTTTGGTGATCATTTTGGTGGTGGTGTAGGTTGCCTAGGGTAGAGTGGCGGATGTAGGGCATGGTGCTGGTGTGGGTTGGTTGTGTAGGTGTAGTTGAAGTGTAAGATATTCAAACCAAAAGATGGAACCAAATCGAACTGAACTTGCCCCTTTAAATGAAGCCACCACACCTGAGGTGCTGAGTTCACAATGAAACAAGAAGCATGAACCTCAAAGAATATAGCAGGACTCTTATTTGGTATCCAGGACATCAAGACACCCAATAGGCCTTCTAAATTGGAGCTTGAGCTGATAAACGAAAGGCCTAGTTTACAAGAAACTGGTGCATCATGATTGATGGGCCAGTTTTCTTGCTCAACTCTGCGCCCCCCTAACGATGCTATGGGAGTGCTGCATTTACAGTACAGTGCTCCATGGCACAGTGTCCGCAGCTGCCTCAGAAATTCTGATGCAGTTGTGGCGCTAAACCGTAGCATTGCTGAACTAGCGTAAAAATGTGAGGCTATTCCAGCAATGCTGGGTGGAGGGCCATTGAAAATAATACAGCGTCACTTTAATGCCGGCCCTGATCAGGCATTAAGAAAATGACACTCTGATGGAGCAGAATGGTGCAGTGAAATTCTATAGATTTCACTGCAAAATTTCTGTGGCCCTTTTGCGGGGGAACACCTACCTTGCATACATTATACCTGGTGCGGGCATAATGTGGAGCAAGGCTTTAAAAACTGATGCAATGGTACCATTGCGCCAGTTTGTAAATGCGGCGCTGTGTGGGGGACTGTTTGCATCACTGTAGTCTAATAAAAGTGAAGCTACAGCAGCGCAAAGGGCTTGTAAATGAGCCCCAAACGGGCCTATTTACAATACAATGGAGCATCGGTCATGATGCGCCACTTTTCTTTCATTACCCCTGCCTCATCTAACAACACCATGGTTGTGCAGTATTTATAACATGGGGCACCATTGTGGTTGTTAGGACAATAGCGTCAACATTTTTGACGTTATTGTGGCATTTTGCTGCACCAGGGTCAACAATTTTGATGCTAGTGCAACCAAGCACAGGGATGCCCATTCATTAAAATGGGTGTGTCATTTTAATTCCTGCTCTGAGCAGGAGGTAAAAATGACAGAAAAAGTGGCGCAGTAAAAGATGTAAATTTCAGGTGGTGCTAGGAGCTTGTAAATATGCCCGTAAGCAAGGCACCACAGTAAGGGACAAAGGAGCAAGGGAACCAGAAGGTTACTAGGAAGCAGTGCCCCCCAGTCATCAGGGCTGGTATTGTAACAGGAAGCTAGCGCCACAAGGTACTGATCTGATGAAGCTAGAATACGAGGAAAGCGCTATACAAGCAAACTACACCTCACACATTCTTAATAAGAATATAGATGTCCAATGCACTGAATATATGCCTTAACATGACACTAGCACCTTATTGCACTGGGTAAGAACCATGCAAAATATCAAAAACTTCAAAACAAAACAAAGAACTTTCATTACTTCAGCTGCTTTTACATTAAGCTATAATCCTAGAACACTGATCTAGCACCTAACAGTAAGCTAGGACCCTGAGAGCACTAGATGAGTGCCCTGACCAGACTGACCCAAGGCACATATCTGACTCTTTAACAGGAAGGTAGAGCTGTATGGGCCAGATTTACAAGAAGTGGCGCAGCGTGGCTGCTGTGCCAAAATTGGCAGTGCTGTGCTACATCGCATCTAAAACGCAGGGATGTGCAGTATGTATAATGATACGGTGCACCCCTGTGTTTCCTCTTGCGCCTGCGCTAATGTTTAAGCCGAGTGTGAGGGGGACATTGTTTTTATGCAGGAAGGGACACCTTCCTGCACAAAAACAATCTTTAATGGCGATTTGCTCTTTCTATGTGTGCTACAGAATGCAGCATACATAGAAAGAGCAAAAATCAAGGAGAAATGAAAGCATTTCTTCTTGTTGCGCCATACTAACACCACCCCTGGGGTGACGTTAAATGTTGGTGGTGCTTCAGGTTTACGAAATCTCGTAAATTTCGGGCAGCGTCAAAATGCAACGCGTGTTGCTGTGGCACGCCCACAGCAACACCCATTGCATGCCTCTTCCAAGCAAAGTGCTGCGTCTGAAGGGGCCATGTTTACAAGGTAGCGCTAAGCCACAAAATGTGGTTTAACGGTATCTTGTAAATACGGCGCAATTGACAGCGCTACCGAGGCATCAAAAAAGTGAGTCTCCGGTGGCGCTAGGGCCTTGTTAATCTGGTCGTAAGTGACAGTCAGTCTCACGGGCCATTATAGCGCCACGAAACACTAGAACCCGGCTTTACTGATGATGCCCCCTTTTATAGGATCCTAGAAGAGCAAAGCATGGAACCGAGCAGTGACCTCTGGAGCACCTACAATATCTCCTCCAAAGCGCCTCTGGCATGGGGAGCAGAAACGTACTGGGGAGCAGGTGTAAAGTATGTAAGTAATTTCATTTAAAAGATAAAGTTACTCCCAAAGCCCCGTCGTCTCCAGATTCGGAGCTCCAGAAGCAAACGGCCCTGTTATGTCTGGGATTAGAGATAAATCACTGCATGGAAACGGTGCCAGCTGGACGGTGCCTGAAACGGGAGCGCTGCCCCGCGAGACGAGCTGGGAGGGAGCAAGCGCTGCCTGCCCTCGGAGTGACCAGGCGCTGCCCAGGTCACGCGAACAGAAAAGATAAGCTGCCTCTGGCTCCAAGTGGCCTGGCACTGCCCACGTTACTCAAGGAGAAGAGATAAACTCCCTCTGCCTCTCAGTGACCAGGCACTGCCCAGGTCACGCGAACGGAAAAGATAAGATGCCACAGGTTCCAAGTGAGCAGGCACATTCTATAGAGTGGGCAGGATGGAAGGTGCCCTGAGTGTGGGCAGGATGGATGGGCATTCGGTAGAGCGGGCAGGATAGACAGGTTTCCAGAACAGTGGGTGACTTCCAGAAGAGCAGGCAGGCGTCCTGGGTCTGGCGGCGTTTATGTGATATGTTTTATAATTCTTCTGCAAACAGAAGAATTCTTCCCACCTCATAATTAGTCGCTATTTTAACACGCAATATATGTTTGGAAGAGACCTTCTGTTTCATAAGACTCCGCCCTCACTTTCTTACCCCAGTGCCCCTCCTCCGGTCCTCCCCCGTCTACTGACTCCGAGACGCCTAAGCGCTTCTGTTTTTAGAATAACAACATAACTAAATGAACAGAGTTAGACGGCTGACGGTGCCTCTCATTGTTCTGTTCCTTGTAGCGCCCCCTTCTGGTGAGTCACACTTTAGCTATAAGGAGACATAATTATTAGGGCTCCTACTTCTATGGTATTTTTTTTTACATTTCCCTCTGTTTTTATCCATATTTATTTTTTGGTCATCTTATTGATATGTATCCATAATTATTTTGAGTTTTTTCTGCATCTTTTTAACGGACAAACATGCACTTATCCGTTGATTTCTGCACATTACACAGCCAAAATCGATAAAATAATAAACCAATATTTAAAAAAATGTATACATGTTGAGGTGTGCGGTCATTTAAGCAAATCTCAATTGAGCTTTTTAACTCCCTATGCTGCCAATATGCACAGCTATTTGACTGAAAGTCATTAATATCACCATGGTGAGTCACTCAAAAAAATCCAATTTATCTCTATCTTTTTCCTTTTACAAATAAATACAGACAGGGAAGAGATGTTTTCCTTCCATATTTGACTGTACAAATCAGTAAAAATGGAAAACAGGGAGGCCTAATGATTATTCCCCACACGCTCTAAATCGATATCTTTCTCTGTGGCCGCAGCAGGAACCCGTCCTCGGACAGGCACAGAGCCTGCCCTTCCTCACTGAACTTTCTTCCTTCCTCACAGAGGCACTTTCAACTCCCGAGAATCTCCTTCTCCGGGGACTGTTCCTCTCCCCGGGCTTTCCCACTCCTCGGGTTCTCGCACTCCTCATTCTCTTCCTCTCCACCTCACATACTGCCCCACGCCGTAGGTTATCTCAGCTCTCAGACTCTCCCACTCCTTACTGCTCACTCCTTAGACTCTTACAATCTACAGACTCTTCCACTTCTCAGACCTTCCACGCATTGGATTCTCCCACAAGCCCCAGACACTTCGGCCCGTATTTATACTTTTTTTGCGCCGCATTTGCGTCGTTTTTTGACGCAAAAACGGCGCAAACTTGCAAAATGCCATTGTATTTTGTAGGTTTGCGCCGTTTTGCGTCAAAAAGCGGCGCAAATGCGGCGCTAAAAAAAGTATAAATACGGGCCTTCTATTCCTCGGCCTCTTCCAGACCCTGACTCTTCCACTCCTTAGACTCTTCCATTGCTTGGCTTTTTCAACTCTACAGACTCTCCCAGTCCCCAGACTCTTCCATTCCTCAGCCTGTTCCAGTAGCCAGAATTCACCACTCCTCGGAAACACCCAGACTCGAAACTCTGCCACTCCCCGGACACTTCCACTCGTCAGACTCTCCCACTTACCAGACTCTTCACTCCCCCGACATTCCCCCTCCTCAGACTCTTCCACTCCTCAGCCTCTCGCAGTCCCCAGACTCCCCCAGGGCCTAGAATCTTCCACTCCTCAGAATCTCCCAGGTCCCAGGCTCTTCCATTCCCAAGACTCTACCCCTCCTCACTGCTCAATCCTCAGACTTTTACAATCTACAGACTCTTCCACTTCTCAGAACTTCCACTCCTCAGCCTCACACAGTCCCTAGACTCAACCAGGACCCAGAATTTTCCACTTTTCAAACTCTCGCAGGCCTCAGAATCTCCCAGTACTCCGACTCCCCTAGTCCCCAGACTCTTCCATTCTCCAGACTCTTCCACTTCTCATACTCTCCCAGTCCCCAGACTCTTCCAATTTGTAGCCTCTTCCTATCCCCAGACTCCCTCACTCCTCAGACTTTCCAACTTCTTAGCCTTTTCCAGGCCCCAGCCTCTCCCACTCCACGGACTCACCAACTCCTCAGCCTATTCCAGAACCCAGACTGTTCTAGTCTTCAGACGCTCCCAGTTCTGAGAGTCTAACACTCTTCAAATTCTCCCAGTCCCCAAACCCTCCCACTGCTGAAACTCTTCCACTCAGAAACCTCTTCCAGTCCCGGACTCTTCCATTCTGCAGCATCCTTCAGCCCCAGGACTCTTACCACTCCTGAGATTCTCTCGGTCCCCGGACTCTCCCATTGCAGATACTCTTCCTGTCTGCAGTCTCCCAGGCCCCCGACTCTCTCCCTCCTCAGCTCTTCCTGTCCCCAAATTCATCTACTCTGCTGCCTCTTGCAGTCCCCAGACCACCCCCCCGAGCTCTTCCAGGCCCCAGACTGTTCCCTTCCTCAGCAGTGGCATAACAATAGCCCCCACAGTGCAGGGTGCCGCAGAGCTCCAGACACCCCCCACACACATCCCACCCAACCCCTCCACACACATCCCACCCCACCTGCACCCCCCTCCAGAACTGTGCACAAACGTGGGGGCAAGGGGCACTGACGTTGGTGCAGGCGCTGTGTTTAAAATTAAATTATGGGTTTAGAAGCACTAAAATTGCTTGTGCGTCTAGCAGTTTTCAGGCAACATTAAAAATGTCAATATAACTCTGGCGATTGATGTTACTTCTGGTGAGAGATCCCAGTTTTGTCTAGTAGCAGTTTCTACTCATCATAAAGTAGAGCTGATGGATAATGTGCCTGCTGCAAACAGTGTGTACCATGCAGATCACAAAACATGTGCGTGAACTATGAGTGGTGCTTCAAAAACGAAAAATAAATGGTTATCAGAGAGGGGCTATAGATAAGAGAGAGGCCCTGTTGGAGAACGGTAGAGAGGGAATTCGAGGAGAAGGTGGTCATGAGGGGTGCCATCAAAGACTGATGCACCAGGTGCCGCCAGCGCTAAAGCTGGACCTGCGTGGAGATCCTCTTCATGTATTTTGCAGGGGGCCCCCTCAAGGTTTGTTACTCAACTGGATCCCATTCTCCAGACTCTTTCACTCTACAGACTCTCCCAGTCCACAAACTTTCCAATTGCTGAAACTCTTCCACTCTGGAACCTCTCCTAGTACCCAGACTCTTCCATTCTGCAGCCTCTCCTAGTCCCCAGACTCTTCCTCTCCTCAGACTTTCCTACTCCCCAGACTCTCCCTTTGCTGATACACTTCCATTCTGCAGCTTCTCCCAGTCCTCAGACGCTCTCACTCCTCAGCTCTTCCGGACCACAGAGTCTTCGACTCAGTGATGCTCCCAGTACCCAGACTCTTCGATTCCTCAATGCTCCCAGCCCCCAGACTCTTCCACTCCTCAGGCTTTCCCCTTGCTAATACTCCCCCAGTCTGCAACCTCTCCCAGAGCCTAGATTTCCATTCTGCAGCCTCTCCCAGTCCCCAGACTCTAACCCTTCTCAGCTCTTCAAACCTCAGCTCCACCCCCACCTCAGCTCTTCCAGGTCCCAGACTTGTCCACTCATCGGACGCTCCCGTTCCCCATACTCTCCCTCTGCTGAAGCTCTTACACTCTGCATCCTCTCCTAGTCCCCAGACTCTTCCATTCTGCAGCCTTTTACAGTCCCCAGCCCCCCTCAGCTCTTCCATGCCCCAGACCCCCTGCCAGCTCTTTCAGAACCCAGGCTGTTCCACTCTTCAGATGCTCCCAGTCTCTTTTACTCCTCAAAGTCTCCCAGTCCCAGACTCTCCCACTGCTGAAACTCTTCCACTCTGCACTCTCTTCCAGTCCCCAGACTCTTCCATTCTGCATCCTTTTACAGTCCCCAGCCTCCCCTCTAACTCTTCCATGCCCCAGACCCTCTGCCAGCTATTTCAGACCCCAGACTGTTTCACTCTTCAGACGCTCCCAGTCTCTTCCACTCCTCAGACTCATCCCACAAACTCCTCACACAGACTCCTTGATTCCACACAGGGACGGCTCTTGTATTTTGGGGCCCAGGCCCGTCTAATATAGGACTGTTTGCATCTCAATAGACGGCCCTGCTCCTGAAGCTGCTTTGTGCAGTCCGTTCCTGGGCTGCAGCCCCTCCCTTTCAGTACCTCTTCTGAATCTGGTAAAGGGCTGAAGGTTTGAGGGATGCTTTTCATCTGAGAGAGTTTAACTGGGGACAATGGCGGTGCCTCTGAATGGGCAGCAGGCCTGATGCAAGGACAAACGTGTCTCCTTGTAGCTAGGGCTATAGGAGGGACCCCCCACATACACACCCTAGGACACGCTGCAATACTCTATGGCTGCAAACCCTGGGGAGCCCCCCCCCCCCCACACACAGGGGAGGGACCCCCGCCCCCAACGGGCTCAAATACAACGAGACACCTCTCTTAATTGGACTGGCATGAGCACAAGAGGACCTGTGCATGGCTGTGGCGCACCGGTGCGGGGCCCACATTGGTGGGCTTAGTGCAGGCAGCTACCCACACCGCCTAGCCATGCCTAGCGCCTGCCCTGGTTCCACGCACACTTCTTTTCTCCGGACACCTCAACTTTCAATCCTCTCAAACCGTACTCTTCCCTCCAAAATCTTAATCCTAACCCTCCACCATCCTCGCGCTCTCTTGAAGAGGCGGTCCTCTTGCAAGTGAAGCAAAGTCTCCACTGCCTACATACTCACATGGGAGCGCTTAGTGGTCTTGTCAGGAGTATAAAGCGCTATATACATCGACAATACAAACTTCTCTGTTTTGCGCTGCATGAGGGCAGACACAAAATGTTCATCTTCAGTGTCCTGGCTATATCCCAAGAGGCAGAAGGACCCCGTCCAGCCATAAAACCCACGTGAGGACACGAGCTCCCACCCGGCTCTCTCTGCCGGACAGTGCACTCGGAATGAGAGACCTCGTTGCGCTTTGGGGAGCCGATCCTTCAGCTCAGCAGCGTGTTTCTTGAAGGCGTGTAGTGCCTGCTGTCTTTTCTAGTCTCGTCTGGTTGGAGCAGTAATAATACATTTATTCAGACGTGTCCATAAAACATACATAGCAATGTCAATGAAACACATAACAATCACATAAACCATCATCTCAACATACATCATTAAAGAGTAACAATTGATATTTAATAAACATTTTAAAAATGGGTCTCCCACAACTGGTACCCGAGCTCTCTACAGCGCACGGACGCCGCAGGGGGCCGACTCGGGCTTTACAGAACCTACATCCCTTTTTTACTATAGGAAGGCACAGGCAGGTCAAATTTGACAATCGCGACCCGAGCCCCTGAGAGCGGTTCTAGCAAGCGCCTAGACGTAATTAGGTGACGCAGTGCACCCTAAACAGCCAGAACGATACAAATAAATGAGTACGTGTACTTATCTATTCAAATGAAATGTGAGTCTAGTTTTGCACGCCCAGCATTGTTAGCTCCCTTGGCAAGAAGCAAAATGAAAATGATTTCTCCACTGTAGCACAGAACAGAAATACTACTAGTAACAACTGTAATACGTAGGTAGCTTCATAGCGCTTGCTCTACAGGTCGACCGATTCGTACCGCTGTAAAAAGTAAAGCATATTGTTAACGAGGAAGATCTGAGCCGGCCCTGGTGCCAGGATTTCAATCTTCGAACCGGGAACTGATGGCGACAGGCGCCGAAGCTAGTTCTTAACTCACTGAGCTATCTCACCGAGCTCAGGCTGGGAGGAGGCAGAATAGGTTTGAGGTCCTAGTCCGGTTCGTAAATCACACTCCCTGATTGATGTACATTTTCCTTTTCAATAGTGAAGAGTACACTCCCAAACTGAGATACGTTTTTTGAAATCTCACTCCCTCCTCACTATTTCCAGGGTCGCGGAGCTGAGGGTGACCGCTGCACGATCTTCCTCTGTCAACTCTTGGGACTTAGTGGGACCTCCCCACCCGGGCAACCTATTCTGCACCAGGGATCAGCCCCGTGCCTGACTCCAAGCCTCCTGACACTCTGTGTGATCTGCGGCACATCACTGTGCATTTAGCCATCACATAGAATATGAAAAAAGTCAGTCTTCCGCTCTCTGCGCACACTTTCAGCTACCTCACCCTCGTGCCTCGTTCACCACCACCCGCCTCCTTATTCGTCGTCTTAAAGAAACACAGTATTATTTATTTCACCTCTTGAGGTGTTTTCTACTGCGCACAAACACAACGAAGCCTCTACCAGACAAAAACAGCAAGTGTACCAGGGCTACAGTGTACAGGACTGTCGGGGGGAACGTCAAAGCTGGGGGGGGGGGGGGGGTGGAGGGGAGAGGGGAAAAAAAGAATCACCGTTTCAGAGGATTAAATACAGGCGCTGGAGGACGTTAAAATACTGTTATTAATACGATCGTCATTGTTGCATACAGTATCCCTTCTGAGGCATCAATATGTTGTATTGCATCAGACGCAGGACTTCTGGTACGTATTTCTTTGTAGTTTTTGCATCGACCCTGGAAAGCTGCTAAATCGATTCTCTCAGATTGGAAGTGGAACATGTGACTTCTAAGATCTCAGCACAAGACGCACGAGACATCACTACTGAGGTGGGTTCTGCGCCCCATTAGCGGACCATTCTGCACCTCTCGGCACCTTCTACCCAACAGGCCGAAGCCAGCCCGCGGCCACACATCTGCTTTCCAAGTTCCACGTACTGCTGACGGCGGTCACACGCTGAGGCTGCACGCTGCACAGCTGCGCCGTGCACAATTGTGTGCAAAGTGCCAAAGTCGGTTCCAATCTAGTTCCTTTCATACAGCCCCTGCCCCTCTCAAGTATCCCTCGATTCGAGCGTCATTCACCCTATACTCGTCTCCAGTCTCTAAATAAGTGAGATACTTCCCATAAACTTCGGTGGGATCACTCACCTTGAAACCCTTCCAAGCTCGCCAAAACATTTTCCTATCCCTTGAGTCCAGTGGGTCGCCATCCAAATCACCCTCCTTCACCCGAGACTCAAAACAACTGCAAGAAATGCGAGTTTTAATGTATATCACATTCTTGCCCACGTGCCTGCTTCGGTTCCCATCCTGGTTGTTACTGACAGACAATAATTCCCACAGGGACATCAGCGGCTAGCAAGGGTGCCAGTGTATTAATGCTCACGCGGATAATGTGCCCCTGCTGCTGTATGTATGGGTATAAAATGCCCCTATAATTGAGGATCAGTAGGCCCCTGAAGCCTCTGGTTCCACTGCATCCGATGGGCATTGAGATCTATGTCATGAGATATCTATTTTCACCCAGAGTTATACCTGTTAGGCAGGGCCGTTAGAATTTATGCTTTTTTTGTGGCCACGGCGTTTTCCGCATACTTATGGATTTGTCCAATTTGCCACATAGTCGCTTTGTCACCTGCATAATTTGCAGATTGAAAAATGTTTCTAGCTCACGCAAACCAAAAGTTACCCAAACCCCGAGAGGCGTATTGCTGAGCAGTGGAAGACCCTTTGCAATGGTTAACTATTTCCCTACCTGATGCTTATTGTATTTTGGTGTCAAACTGGTACTAATGAGATTCACCATTTGCTCTGGCAGTGCTAACGTGTGAATATGACAAAATAAGGAAGTACTATTCTCACAAAATGCACCATTATCACGAAATGCACATCGGTACGCATCATAGAGTGGCTTTTCTTGCACATAATTTAGTCAACCTTGCCGCATAATTTGTTCCTCCGCTGCCGCATAATTCGAGTGCCTCTGCTGGAAAGACATAGAGACCGGCGCGAGCAGGGGCGCGGGAACGGGCGCAAGGACGGGTAGCAGGCGCAGGAGAAAGGAGCTGTCTTACTTGTGCTTCCCCATGGGTTTGCCCGGGTGGTGCTGCGGGCTGCTGCCCGATGTGTACAGGTTGTAGCGGCTACCGTAGGTCAGGGGGCGGTGGTAGTAGGTGCCCTTGGCGTCCCCCATGGACAGAAGCGCCCCCAGCCAGGCGAGGGCCAGCAGCAGCAGGGCGGACCTGCGCGGGCTCCGCGGCTCCATCTCGCTCTGGCACGATTACAGTCCTGCTAGGGGTCCCTTACCCCCGCCACCTGAGGCGGAGGGCGTCCGGGAACAGCGCCCTCTGTCCACAGTCCCCTCAGATACCAGCGTCCCTCGGTCTCAAGTTCTGTCAAGTGAAGAGACCGAGTGACGGGAGAAACTGTGAGAAACAGGCAGCCGGTGCACAAAAGTCTCTTTTCTGCAGGTCCAAAATGTCCTTTGCCGGTCGTCCCCCGGTTAAATAACGCGCAGTCCGAGTAGCGTCGGGGGGGCTAGTGCCGCGAGCCCTGAAGGGAGCCGCGGGAGTCTGGCCGGCCCGCGGATCTCTGGTCCTCTGTTTCTACTGTTAGCAGTTTAGGAAGAGTATGCCGGGGAGCCCCATTCCTCCATGTGCCCCCCTGCGCCTCTGAGCTCTGTGCCTGCCCGGCCGGGCTTCTTATGTACCTCAGACCCCCTTGCTGCCTGCCGCCTGCCCTGTGCATCTGCTGCCCCGGGCAGGGGAGGCGGATCCTCCGCCATTAGCATAATATCTCACCCACCCCTCCCGACCGGGAACAAGACCCCCACTGTATCACACCAAACAAGAGGTTAAAGAAAGTAGGGGACGCGCACACATGCTGTGCTGTAGGAGAGCGTCGGAGGTGGGGGCGGAGGGCACGAAACAAAGTGAGGGAGAAACACACACTGGCAAACGAGGGAGATGGGATCAGATGAAAGGGGAGAAGAGGAGATTAAGGGGCAGGGGCATCCATGAAGGGGCGCGTGGAGGAGAAGAAAAGGAGAGTCAAAGGAGGTGGAGATGTGGGGAGAGGTTGGCGAGTAAAGGAGAAGAGTGGCTCGACCAAAGGGAAAGAAGTGCACGGAGATTTGGGAAAGGACAGAAAATTTATAGAGCTAAAAGAATGAGGGTGGGTGATGCAGAGAACAAATAATATGAGACGTGTGGAAAGTAGTGGGGATAAAAGCGGAGGGAGAGGAGAGGGGCACTGCGGGAAGAGCAGAAAGGAACAGCAAGACAGTCGTAAAAGAAAAGGAGCTGTGGGGAGAACACTAATGGGAAGAGTAGACCTCCTGCAGAAGAGCAACAGGGGAAGAGGGAAGCTGTAAAAAAAAGAGGCGATTTGTAGAAACAGTTAAAAAAGGAGATTCAAGAAATGTGGAGATAAGGGTGTCGTGAAAACCCCAAGGAGACGAACGCTGTGGTGAGAACAATAGAGATGAGCCGTGGAAGCAGCAAGGAGTTGTGTAAAGAACGAAGTCAAGGGAGCTGACGAAGGAAGAAAGTGAGGAGGGAAAAACTATGGTGAGAGCAAGAAAGAAGAGGAGAGCTGTAGAAAGAGAGGGGGGGGGGTGAGGAAACAAGCGGCAGGGAAAGATGAAGAAGGAAAGGGAGCGGAGAGCTCGACAGAGAGTCGTGGGGTTGCGGCACTGGGGGTTTGGAAAGATGAAGAAAGGCCAAGGATAACTGAAGGACCAGCAGTAAAGACACTGACTGACAAGGTGTGGGGGATTGAGAGAGTGAGGGAAGTGTGTGGGTGAAGAGCGGAGAGGAAAGAGTAATAGAGAGACAAGGAGAGTGAGGCACATGGCGAGGAGGGAGACAGTGATTGAGACACAGGAAAGATGTGAGAGAGAGAAGCTAGAGACAGAGAAAATGGACAAGTAAGGCAGTGACGAGATCAGAGAAGCGAGTGTGTAACAGAGAAGGTTCTGGGAAGAGTCTGTACATTTACAGGATAAAAGAGACCCTTTGAGCTGAAAGGACGGAAGGGGCAGAAGAACCTGGCTCCCGAGAAGGTAGAATACATAGAAAGAGACAATAGAACCTGTCATGCACATCTAGCCTCCAATGTGTCTACATATTTTAGCATTTCCCAGGCACCCAAGGTTCTCATTATGTGCGATCACACCACACCAATAACTACCAGTCGAATGGGTGCAGTATTACGTGCAAAACTCAGAATCCATTTCAGGGTCCGAACTTCTATTTGCCCCTGTCTTGGAATTACAATGAGATCCCTAAAGAGGTCCTTAGTACCCGCTCCCACCGCACCTCTTCTCTGACCACTCATTGTGAGCCTTTCGGCTGTTAAAATTCACTTTCCCTCCAGGCTGTTCCTTTTGCATCAGCTCCGGGTACCTTTTACCACTCGGAATGTACCTTCTCTTTCTAGTCTAGGCCGGACACGCCAATTCGTGGTGGATTACTCTTTCTAACCTGTCTTCTCTATTCCTAGATAAAACTCCAGGTGCAGACACTCTCTCACATGGATGTGAGAGACTGGATTTGATTTGATTGGATGGTATGCACCCATATTTGGGCAGAAGCGAGACGGTGAGGCTTGGGAAACTGAGAGGGAAGAAGATAAAAACGAATCAGGCCACTCTCAGGTCAACCAAAGTGCCACCATCCTGCTTCAAATTCACAATCATCCCATTGCCAAACCCACTAAGAGTAGGACTTACCATGCGTTTAGGAACAGCAACTCAACTTTCAGAATAAGAAACTTTTGTGACCCACCTACCTTTAATGGACATGAGACGAAGGCCATTTTTAAGGCAATAAAGGCAATTGTTTGTAAATGTCACTACTTTATTAACTCCCTTCGATATCAGACTGTGACCAAGATATTGATCTGGGCATAAAAGTGTACAATAGTGAATTGCACTGAAGTCTGGATATGGAACACTTTTCAGAGTGGGATGCTGGCCTGTGGCATGAGTTCACTGAAATCACAAGGCATGCTATAAATGTTTTTTAAGCAAATATATATGTGAAAGTGGTACATGAGTGGAATGGTTGTGTATGATCATGTATAGTGAGTACCGTTCTGTTGAAATAGTCTTGTTACGTTAAAAACAACAGCAACAAACACTGAGAGTTTCACCCGAAGTCTTGCTTTGGAATTCTTGCAAGCCTTTTTTTCAAATTGGTTTTACAGACATAGTTCAGCATCTATGTGCTGTTGCACAAACAGGGCTCATCATTTTAAATATTACATATAGACCAGGACTTTCACGATCTACCAAAAATCAGCTTAGGAAATGGTGCCTTAGAGCTGTCTCAGGAAAATAAGCAATGCACACTGAGTTCCCCACCTATTCTCTTGTTCTAAACAGACAAGAAAAGTGGGTGAGAAGAAGGAACCTTAAAATAACTTCTACTGACCTTAAATATGATCCACTAGATTGCAGCATATGGCTTGCTCAGCTACCCTCTGCCACCATTTCTCCTTCTTCAACCGCTCTGCCCTCATCATAGCATAAGCAAAAATTTAAATAATCCACTTGGAGAAAGGATTCAATTTTAGTCATGTCAGAACCTGCTACATCTGATTATAAGTGTAGCAAGGGAATTATCAGCATTTTGGAAGCTTAGAACAGCAGCAGGACAGTGGAAGCATTAGAGAATGGTTCTCTGAAGGCTGGGGCACAATCTAGGGGTGGAGCTCAGAAGACGGATCAAGAAGAAGGTAACCAAGGAAAGGATTCACAGCTATAAAGGCAGAGTCAGCCAGAAACATCTTGCTTAGCATTTTCTGCACATTCTAAGGGTCCCACTTGTAATAGTTCACACTCTGCTCTGCTTCGTTACATTTGATTTTGTTTCCCTTGGGTATTTGCATGTTACTTGTAAGGAAATGCCTCCTTGGCATGGTTGCCCCCTGACTTTTTGCCTTTGCTGATGCTATGTTTACAATTGAAAGTGTGCTGGGGCCTGCTAACCAGGCCCCAGCACCAGTGTTCTTTTCCTAACCTGTACTTTTGTATCCACAATTGGCAGACCCTGGCATCCAGATAAGTCCCTTGTAACTGGTACTTCTAGTACCAAGGGCCCTGATGCCAAGGAAGGTCTCTAAGGGCTGCAGCATGTCTTATGCCACCCTGGAGACCTCTCACTCAGCACAGACACACTGCTTGCCAGCTTGTGTGTGCTAGTGAGAACAAAACGAGTAAGTCGACATGGCACTCCCCTCAGGGTGCCATGCCAGCCTCTCACTGCCTATGCAGTATAGGTAAGACACCCCTCTAGCAGGCCTTACAGCCCTAAGGCAGGGTGCACTATACCATAGGTGAGGGTACCAGTGCATGAGCATGGTACCCCTACAGTGTCTAAACAAAACCTTAGACATTGTAAGTGCAGGGTAGCCATAAGAGTATATGGTCTGGGAGTCTGTCAAACACGAACTCCACAGCACCATAATGGCTACACTGAAAACTGGGAAGTTTGGTATCAAACTTCTCAGCACAATAAATGCACACTGATGCCAGTGTACATTTTATTGTAAAACACACCACAGAGGGCACCTTAGAGGTGCCCCCTGAAACCTATCCGACTATCTGTGTAGGCTGATTGGTTCCAGCAGCCTGCCACACTAGAGACATGTTGCTGGCCCCATGGGGAGAGTGCCTTTGTCACTCTGAGGCCAGTAACAAAGCCTGCTCTGGGTGGAGATGCTAACACCTCCCCCAGGCAGGAGCTGTAACACCTGGCGGTGAGCCTCAAAGGCTCACCCCTTTGTCACAGCCCAGCAGGGCACTCCAGCTTAGTGGAGTTGCCCGCCCCCTCCGGCCACGGCCCCCACTTTTGGCGGCAAGGCTGGAGGGAACAAAGAAAGCAACAAGGAGGAGTCACTGACCAGTCATGACAGCCCCTAAGGTGTCCTGAGCTGAGGTGACTCTGACTTTTAGAAATCCTCCATCTTGCAGATGGAGGATTCCCCCAATAGGGTTAGGATTGTGACCCCCTCCCCTTGGGAGGAGGCACAAAGAGGGTGTACCCACCCTCAGGGCTAGTAGCCATTGGCTACTAACCCCCCAGACCTAAACACGCCCTTAAATTTAGTATTTAAGGGCTACCCTGAACCCTAGAAAATTAGATTCCTGCAACTACAAGAAGAAGGACTGCCTAGCTGAAAACCCCTGCAGAGGAAGACCAGAAGACGACAACTGCCTTGGCTCCAGAAACTCACCGGCCTGTCTCCTGCCTTCCAAAGAACTCTGCTCCAGCGACGCCTTCCAAGGGACCAGCGACCTCTGAATCCTCTGAGGACTGCCCTGCTTCGAAAAAGACAAGAAACTCCCGAGGACAGCGGACCTGCTCCAAAAAGACTGCAACTTTGTTTCAAGGAGCAGCTTTAAAGACCCTGCAATCTCCCCGCAAGAAGCGTGAGACTTGCAACACTGCACCCGGCGACCCCGACTCGACTGGTGGAGAACCAACACCTCAGGGAGGACCCCCGGACTACTCTACGACTGTGAGTACCAAAACCTGTCCCCCCTGAGCCCCCACAGCGCCGCCTGCAGAGGGAATCCCGAGGCTTCCCCTGACCGCGACTCTCTGAAACCCAAGTCCCGACGCCTGGAAAAGACCCTGCACCCGCAGCCCCCAGGACCTGAAGGACCGAACTTTCACTGGAGGAGTGACCCCCAGGAGTCCCTCTCCCTTGCCCAAGTGGAGGTTTCCCCGAGGAACCCCCCCCTTGCCTGCCTGCAGCGCTGAAGAGATCCCGAGACCTCTCATAGACTAACATTGCAAACCCGACGCTTGTTTCTACACTGCACCCGGCCGTCCCCGCGCCGCTGAGGGTGAAATTTCAGTGTGGGCTTGTGTCCCCCCCGGTGCCCTACAAAACCCCCCTGGTCTGCCCTCCGAAGACGCGGGTACTTACCTGCAAGCAGACCGGAACCGGGGCACCCCCTTCTCTCCATTCTAGCCTATGTGTTTTGGGCACCACTTTGAACTCTGCACCTGACCGGCCCTGAGCTGCTGGTGTGGTGACTTTGGGGTTGCTCTGAACCCCCAACGGTGGGCTACCTTGGACCAAGAACTGAACCCTGTAAGTGTCCTACTTACCTGGTAAAACTAACAAAAACTTACCTCCCCCAGGAACTGTGAAAATTGCAGTGTGTCCACTTTTAAAGTAGCTATTTGTCAATAACTTGAAAAGTATACATGCAATTGAAATGATTCAAAGTTCCTAATGTACTTACCTGCAATACCTTTCAAACAAGATATTACATGTTAAATTTGAACCTGTGGTTCTTAAAATAAACTAAGAAAAGATATTTTTCTATAACAAAACCTATTGGCTGGATTTGTCTCTGAGTGTGTGTACCTCATTTATTGTCTATGTGTATGTACAACAAATGCTTAACACTACTCCTTGGATAAGCCTACTGCTCGACCACACTACCACAAAATAGAGCATTAGTATTATCTCTTTTTACCACTATTTTACCTCTAAGGGGAACCCTTGGACTCTGTGCATGCTATTCCTTACTTTGAAATAGCACATACAGAGCCAACTTCCTACATTGGTGGATCAGCGGTGGGGTACAAGACTTTGCATTTGCTGGACTACTCAGCCAATACCTGATCACACGACAAATTCCAAAATTGTCATTAGAAATTGATTTTTGCAATTTGAAAAGTTTTCTAAATTCTTAAAAGACCTGCTAGGGCCTTGTGTTAGATCCTGTTTAGCATTTCTTTTAGAGTTTAAAAGTTTGTAAAAGTTTGAATTAGATTCTAGAACCAGTTTTAGATTCTTAAAAAGTATTCCAACTTTTAGAAGCAAAATGTCTAGCACGGATGTGGCTGTGGTGGAACTCGACACCACACCTTACCTCCATCTACAGATGAGAGAGCTAAGGTCACTCTGTAAACTAAAGAAAATAACAATGGGCACCAAACCTACCAAAATACAGCTCCAGGAGCTTTTGGCAGAGTTTGAAAAGGCCAACCCCTCTGAGCATGGCAACTCAGAGGATGAAGATAGTGACTTGGAGGGAAATTCCCCCCCTCCAGTCCTACTTAGGGAGAGCAGGGCTACTCAAGCCCTGACTCCACAAATAATAGTCAGAGATGCTGGCTCCCTCACAGGAGGGTCCAACAACTCTGAAATCACTGAGGATAACTCCAGTGAAGAGGACATCCAGTTAGCCAGGATGGCCAAAAGATTGGCTTTGGAAAGACAGATCCTAGCCATAGAGAGGGAAAGACAAGAGATGGGCCTAGGACCCATCAATGGTGGCAGCAACATAAATAGGGTCAGAGATTCTCCTGATATGTTGAAAATCCCTAAAGGGATTGTAACTAAATATGAAGATGGTGATGACATCACCAAATGGTTCACAGCTTTTGAGAGGGCTTGTGAAACCAGAAAAGTGAACAAATCTCACTGGGGTGCTCTCCTTTGGGAAATGTTCACAGGAAAGTGTAGGGATAGTGTAGGAAGTTGGCTCTGTATGTGCTATTTCAAAGTAAGGAATAGCATGCACAGAGTCCAAGGGTTCCCCTTAGAGGTAAAATAGTGGTAAAAATAGATAATACTAATGCTCTATTTTGTGGTAGTGTGGTCGAGCAGTAGGCTTATCCAAGGAGTAGTGTTAAGCATTTGTTGTACATACACATAGACAATAAATGAGGTACACACACTCAGAGACAAATCCAGCCAATAGGTTTTTATATAGAAAAATATCTTTTCTTAGTTTATTTTAAGAACCACAGGTTCAAATTCTACATGTAATATCTCATTCGAAAGGTATTGCAGGTAAGTACTTTAGGAACTTCAAATCATCAAAATTGCATGTATACTTTTCAAGTTGTTGACAAATAGCTGTTTTAAAAGTGGACACTTAGTGCAATTTTCACAGTTCCTAGGGGAGGTAAGTTTTGATTAGTTTTACCAGGTAAGTAAGACACTTACAGGGTTCAGTTCTTGGTCCAAGGTAGCCCACCGTTGGGGGTTCAGAGCAACCCCAAAGTCACCACACCAGCAGCTCAGGGCCGGTCAGGTGCAGAGTTCAAAGTGGTGCCCAAAACACATAGGCTAGAATGGAGAGAAGGGGGTGCCCCGGTTCCGGTCTGCTTGCAGGTAAGTACCCGCGTCTTCGGAGGGCAGACCAGGGGGGTTTTGTAGGGCACCGGGGGGGACACAAGCCCACACAGAAATTTCACCCTCAGCGGCGCGGGGGCGGCCGGGTGCAGTGTAGAAACAAGCGTCGGGTTCGCAATGTTAGTCTATGAGAGATCTCGGGATCTCTTCAGCGCTGCAGGCAGGCAAGGGGGGGATTCCTCGGGGAAACCTCCTCTTGGGCAAGGGAGAGGGACTCCTGGGGGTCACTTCTCCAGTGAAAGTCCGGTCCTTCAGGTCCTGGGGGCTGCGGGTGCAGGGTCTCTCCCAGGCGTCGGGACTTTAGGTTCAAAGAGTCGCGGTCAGGGGAAGCCTCGGGATTCCCTCTGCAGGCGGCGCTGTGGGGGCTCAGGGGGGACAGGTTTTGGTACTCACAGTATCAGAGTAGTCCTGGGGTCCCTCCTGAGGTGTCGGGTCTCCACCAGCCGAGTCGGGGTCGCCGGGTGCAGTGTTGCAAGTCTCACGCTTCTTGCGGGGAGCTGGCAGGGTTCTTTAAAGCTGCTGGAAACAAAGTTGCAGCTTTTCTTGGAGCAGGTCCGCTGTCCTCGGGAGTTTCTTGTCTTTTCGAAGCAGGGGCAGTCCTCAGAGGATGTCGAGGTCGCTGGTCCCTTCGGAAGGCGTCGCTGGAGCAGGATCTTTGGAAGGCAGGAGACAGGCCGGTGAGTTTCTGGAGCCAAGGCAGTTGTCGTCTTCTGGTCTTCCGCTGCAGGGGTTTTCAGCTGGGCAGTCCTTCTTCTTGTTGCAGGAATCTAAAATCTTAGGTTCAGGGAAGCCCTTAAATACTACATTTAAGGGCGTGTTTAGGTCTGGGGGGTTAGTAGCCAATGGCTACTAGCCCTGAGGGTGGGTACACCCTCTTTGTGCCCCCTCCCAAGGGGAGGGGGTCACATCCCTAATCCTATTGGGGGAATCCTCCATCTGCAAGATGGAGGATTTCTAAAAGTTAGAGTCACCTCAGCTCAGGACACCTTAGGGGCTGTCCTGACTGGCCAGTGACTCCTCCTTGTTATTCTCATTATTTTCTCCGGCCTTGCCGCCAAAAGTGGGGCCTGGCCGGAGGGGGCGGGCAACTCCACTAGCTGGAGTGTCCTGCTGGGTTGGCACAAAGGAGGTGAGCCTTTGAGGCTCACCGCCAGGTGTGACAATTCCTGCCTGGGGGAGGTGTTAGCATCTCCACCCAGTGCAGGCTTTGTTACTGGCCTCAGAGTGACAAAGGCACTCTCCCCATGGGGCCAGCAACATGTCTCGGTTTGTGGCAGGCTGCTAAAACTAGTCAGCCTACACAGATAGTCGGTTAAGTTTCAGGGGGCACCTCTAAGGTGCCCTCTGGGGTGTATTTTACAATAAAATGTACACTGGCATCAGTGTGCATTTATTGTGCTGAGAAGTTTGATACCAAACTTCCCAGTTTTCAGTGTAGCCATTATGGTGCTGTGGAGTTCGTGTTTGACAGACTCCCAGACCATATACTCTTATGGCTACCCTGCACTTACAATGTCTAAGGTTTTGTTTAGACACTGTAGGGGCACAGTGCTCATGCACTGGTACCCTCACCTATGGTATAGTGCACCCTGCCTTAGGGCTGTAAGGCCTGCTAGAGGGGTGTCTTACCTATACTGCATAGGCAGTGAGAGGCTGGCATGGCACCCTGAGGGGAGTGCCATGTCGACTTACTCATTTTGTTCTCACTAGCACACACAGGCTTGTAAGCAGTGTGTCTGTGCTGAGTGAGGGGTCTCTAGGGTGGCATAAGACATGCTGCAGCCCTTAGAGACCTTCCTTGGCATCAGGGCCCTTGGTACTAGAAGTACCAGTTACAAGGGACTTATCTGAATGCCAGGGTGTGCCAATTGTGGATACAATGGTACATTTTAGGTGAAGGAACACTGGTGCTGGGGCCTGGTTAGCAGGGTCCCAGCACACTTCTCAGTCAAGTCAGCATCAGTATCAGGCAAAAAGTGGGGGGTAACTGCAACAGGGAGCCATTTCTTTACACAAGCCCCCCCCAGCCCACAGGCCAGGAGACTCAGCCCAAGCTGGGAGAGTCTTCCTAGTCTGTCAGGCGAGGAAGAGTAGGAGAAATAGGCTGGTTAGTTGCAGGGCCTACTCTGCCTTACATCCTTCTGTTCAGGTCATTCCCTTTGGGGAACTGACCTACTTCCACAGTGATAGGACCTAGTCTGAATTGCCTCTTGTCTGCCTCTTCAATGTCTCCACCCATTCTTTCTATTTTGGTCTTAGAGGTATCCACCTCTGCTAACCTTATCTTGGCCAGGGTTACCCCTAGCTTACCCAGAGAGGTTACCCAGAGCTGGAGTAACCCCACCATGACCAATAGGGTCAGGGGGCCTAACTTGCTATTTGGCATGGGGTCAGACCACCATGCTAAGGATAGTGCAGCCATAAAGGCTAACACCCAGCAGAGGCCACTGACAGCTGTCAGTGCCCAGAACCACACCTTTAGCTCTTCACCTAAAAGGGAAGGGGCTAAGTTACAGGCCTCTTTGGGTTCAGGTTGCCTGTCTGCTGTATTAGAGTGGGGGGTTACCACATCTTGTAGTAAACACCCTTCTTCCACTCTTTCTTCTGTTAGCTGAGGAGCCACCCACTCAGGTTTAACAGTTGCCTGACTAGCCAGGACTTCTTGTGGGTCAGGTTGGACTTTATCAGGGCCATTTTTGGAGTTCTCCCCTACTGGAGCAGAATCTCCTTGGCTTGCTGTAACCTTGGCTAAAGGTTGTCCACCCTTCCTACTCTGTTTTCTTTTCTTCTTCTTCTGGGGCCTGCTTGCATTTACTGCAGAGGCAGGACTTCCAGAATCCTTGGGAGAGGACTGGCACTGGACCAGTTCCTCTCTTGGGCTCTGACTAACCTCTGGGTAGTCATTTCCAAGGAGACAATCAAGGGGGAGGTCTGTACTGACTACTACCCTTCTCCAGCTAAGAGTGCCACCCACTTCTATGGGTACTAAAGCCACAGGCCTCTTAGTGACCCTGTCTAGGCTAACTCTTACCCTGGCAGTCTCACCTGGGATGTACTGGTTTGAGAGCACCAGCCTGTCATGCACAATAGTGTGACTGGCACAAGTGTCTCTCAGGGCAGTGGTTGGGATTCCATTCACCAGTAGGTGGTGGAAGTGTCTACTTCCCTCTGGAATCTCCAACTCACCTGTTGGGCCCTGTTTCCAGTTGAAGGCTATGAAGACCTCCTCATCTGAGGAGTCATCTCCCATGGCTACACTGGTTACCCCTGGAATTTTGTTCTGGGGTTTGTTTTTGGGACAAGAAGTGTCCTTGGTGTGGTGCCCAGACTGTTTACAGTTGTGGCACCATGCCTTAGTGGCATCCCAGTTCTTACCCTGGTACCCACCTTTGTTTTGGGTTGTGTCTTGGGGCCCACCCACCTGTTCTGGTTTTTGGGGGCCTACAGAGGACTCTTTTTCTTTGTTTCTAGTGTCACCCACTTTCTCCTGGGGAGTTTTTGTAACCCCTTTCTTTTGGTCACCCCCAGTGGAAGTTTTGGTTACCCTAGTCTTGACCCAGTGGTCTGCCTTCTTTCCCAATTCTTGGGGAGAAATTGGACCTAGGTCTACCAGATACTGATGCAACTTTTCATTGAAGCAGTTACTTAAAATGTGTTCTTTCATAAACAAATTATAAAGCCCAACATAGTCACACACTTCATTTCCAGTTAACCAACCATCTAGTGTTTTTACTGAGTAGTCTACAAAATCAACCCAGGTCTGGCTCGAGGATTTTTGAGCCCCCCTGAACCTAATTCTATACTCCTCAGTGGAGAATCCAAAGCCCTCAATCAGGGTACCCTTCATGAGGTCATAAGATTCTGCATCTTTTCCAGAGAGTGTGAGGAGTCTATCCCTACACTTTCCAGTGAACATTTCCCAAAGGAGAGCACCCCAGTGAGATCTGTTCACTTTTCTGGTTACACAAGCCCTCTCAAAAGCTGTGAACCATTTGGTGATGTCATCACCATCTTCATATTTTGTTACAATCCCTTTGGGGATTTTTAGGATGTCAGGAGAATCTCTGACCCTATTTAAGTTGCTGCCACCATTGATGGGACCTAGGCCCATCTCTTTTCTTTCCCTTTCTATGGCTAGGAGCTGCTTTTCCAAAGCCAATCTTTTGGCCATCCTGGCTAACTGGATGTCCTCTTCACTGGGGTTATCCTCAGTGATTTCAGAGGTGTTGGTCTCTCCTGTGAGGGAACCAGCATCTCTGACTATTATTTTTGGAGTCAGGGTTTGAGGGACCCTGTTCTCCCTAGATAGGACTGGTAGGGGGGAATTGTCCTCCAAGTCACTATCCTCTTCCTCTGAGTTGCCACCCTCAGAGGGGTTGGCCTTTTCAAACTCTGCCAAAAGCTCCTGGAGCTGTATTTTGGTAGGTTTGGGGCCCATTGTTATTTTCTTTATTTTACAGAGTGACCTTAGCTCCCTCATCTTAAGATGGAGGTAAGGTGTGGTGTCGAGTTCCACCACAGTCACATCTGTGCTAGACATTTTGCTTCTAAAAGTTGGAATACTTTTTAAGAATCTAAAAACTGGTTCTAGAATCTAATTCAAACTTTTACAAACTTTTAAACTCTAAAAGAAATGCTAAACAGGATCTAACACAAGGCCCTAGCAGGACTTTTAAGAATTTAGAAAACTTTTCAAATTGCAAAAATCAATTTCTAATGACAATTTTGGAATTTGTCGTGTGATCAGGTATTGGCTGAGTAGTCCAGCAAATGCAAAGTCTTGTACCCCACCGCTGATCCACCAATGTAGGAAGTTGGCTCTGTATGTGCTATTTCAAAGTAAGGAATAGCATGCACAGAGTCCAAGGGTTCCCCTTAGAGGTAAAATAGTGGTAAAAATAGATAATACTAATGCTCTATTTTGTGGTAGTGTGGTCGAGCAGTAGGCTTATCCAAGGAGTAGTGTTAAGCATTTGTTGTACATACACATAGACAATAAATGAGGTACACACACTCAGAGACAAATCCAGCCAATAGGTTTTTATATAGAAAAATATCTTTTCTTAGTTTATTTTAAGAACCACAGGTTCAAATTCTACATGTAATATCTCATTCGAAAGGTATTGCAGGTAAGTACTTTAGGAACTTCAAATCATCAAAATTGCATGTATACTTTTCAAGTTGTTGACAAATAGCTGTTTTAAAAGTGGACACTTAGTGCAATTTTCACAGTTCCTAGGGGAGGTAAGTTTTGATTAGTTTTACCAGGTAAGTAAGACACTTACAGGGTTCAGTTCTTGGTCCAAGGTAGCCCACCGTTGGGGGTTCAGAGCAACCCCAAAGTCACCACACCAGCAGCTCAGGGCCGGTCAGGTGCAGAGTTCAAAGTGGTGCCCAAAACACATAGGCTAGAATGGAGAGAAGGGGGTGCCCCGGTTCCGGTCTGCTTGCAGGTAAGTACCCGCGTCTTCGGAGGGCAGACCAGGGGGGTTTTGTAGGGCACCGGGGGGGACACAAGCCCACACAGAAATTTCACCCTCAGCGGCGCGGGGGCGGCCGGGTGCAGTGTAGAAACAAGCGTCGGGTTCGCAATGTTAGTCTATGAGAGATCTCGGGATCTCTTCAGCGCTGCAGGCAGGCAAGGGGGGGATTCCTCGGGGAAACCTCCTCTTGGGCAAGGGAGAGGGACTCCTGGGGGTCACTTCTCCAGTGAAAGTCCGGTCCTTCAGGTCCTGGGGGCTGCGGGTGCAGGGTCTCTCCCAGGCGTCGGGACTTTAGGTTCAAAGAGTCGCGGTCAGGGGAAGCCTCGGGATTCCCTCTGCAGGCGGCGCTGTGGGGGCTCAGGGGGGACAGGTTTTGGTACTCACAGTATCAGAGTAGTCCTGGGGTCCCTCCTGAGGTGTCGGGTCTCCACCAGCCGAGTCGGGGTCGCCGGGTGCAGTGTTGCAAGTCTCACGCTTCTTGCGGGGAGCTGGCAGGGTTCTTTAAAGCTGCTGGAAACAAAGTTGCAGCTTTTCTTGGAGCAGGTCCGCTGTCCTCGGGAGTTTCTTGTCTTTTCGAAGCAGGGGCAGTCCTCAGAGGATGTCGAGGTCGCTGGTCCCTTCGGAAGGCGTCGCTGGAGCAGGATCTTTGGAAGGCAGGAGACAGGCCGGTGAGTTTCTGGAGCCAAGGCAGTTGTCGTCTTCTGGTCTTCCGCTGCAGGGGTTTTCAGCTGGGCAGTCCTTCTTCTTGTTGCAGGAATCTAAAATCTTAGGTTCAGGGAAGCCCTTAAATACTACATTTAAGGGCGTGTTTAGGTCTGGGGGGTTAGTAGCCAATGGCTACTAGCCCTGAGGGTGGGTACACCCTCTTTGTGCCCCCTCCCAAGGGGAGGGGGTCACATCCCTAATCCTATTGGGGGAATCCTCCATCTGCAAGATGGAGGATTTCTAAAAGTTAGAGTCACCTCAGCTCAGGACACCTTAGGGGCTGTCCTGACTGGCCAGTGACTCCTCCTTGTTATTCTCATTATTTTCTCCGGCCTTGCCGCCAAAAGTGGGGCCTGGCCGGAGGGGGCGGGCAACTCCACTAGCTGGAGTGTCCTGCTGGGTTGGCACAAAGGAGGTGAGCCTTTGAGGCTCACCGCCAGGTGTGACAATTCCTGCCTGGGGGAGGTGTTAGCATCTCCACCCAGTGCAGGCTTTGTTACTGGCCTCAGAGTGACAAAGGCACTCTCCCCATGGGGCCAGCAACATGTCTCGGTTTGTGGCAGGCTGCTAAAACTAGTCAGCCTACACAGATAGTCGGTTAAGTTTCAGGGGGCACCTCTAAGGTGCCCTCTGGGGTGTATTTTACAATAAAATGTACACTGGCATCAGTGTGCATTTATTGTGCTGAGAAGTTTGATACCAAACTTCCCAGTTTTCAGTGTAGCCATTATGGTGCTGTGGAGTTCGTGTTTGACAGACTCCCAGACCATATACTCTTATGGCTACCCTGCACTTACAATGTCTAAGGTTTTGTTTAGACACTGTAGGGGCACAGTGCTCATGCACTGGTACCCTCACCTATGGTATAGTGCACCCTGCCTTAGGGCTGTAAGGCCTGCTAGAGGGGTGTCTTACCTATACTGCATAGGCAGTGAGAGGCTGGCATGGCACCCTGAGGGGAGTGCCATGTCGACTTACTCATTTTGTTCTCACTAGCACACACAGGCTTGTAAGCAGTGTGTCTGTGCTGAGTGAGGGGTCTCTAGGGTGGCATAAGACATGCTGCAGCCCTTAGAGACCTTCCTTGGCATCAGGGCCCTTGGTACTAGAAGTACCAGTTACAAGGGACTTATCTGAATGCCAGGGTGTGCCAATTGTGGATACAATGGTACATTTTAGGTGAAGGAACACTGGTGCTGGGGCCTGGTTAGCAGGGTCCCAGCACACTTCTCAGTCAAGTCAGCATCAGTATCAGGCAAAAAGTGGGGGGTAACTGCAACAGGGAGCCATTTCTTTACAGATAGACTCCTCACACTCTCTAAACAAGATGCAGAATCTTATGACCTCATGAAGGGTACCCTGATTGAGGGCTTTGGATTCTCCACTGAGGAGTATAGGATTAGATTCAGGGGGGCTCAAAAAACCTCGAGCCAGACCTGGGTTGACTTTGTAGACTACTCAGTAAAAACACTAGATGGTTGGATTCAAGGCAGTGGTGTAAGTAATTATGATGGGCTGTACAATTTATTTGTGAAAGAACACCTGTTAAGTAATTGTTTCAATGATAAACTGCATCAGCATCTGGTAGACCTAGGACCAATTTCTCCCCAAGAATTGGGAAAGAAGGCGGACCATTGGGTCAAGACAAGGGTGTCCAAAACTTCCACAGGGGGTGACCAAAAGAAAGGGGTCACAAAACCTCCCCAGGGGAAAGGTGGTGAGACAGCCAAAAATAAAAATAGTAAAGAGTCTTCTACAGGCCCCCAAAATCCTGCACAGGAGGGTGGGCCCAGAGCCTCTTCACAAAACAATCCTGGGTACAAGGGTAAAAACTTTGATCCCAAAAAGGCCTGGTGTCGTAGCTGTAATCAGCCTGGACACCAAACTGGAGACAAGGCCTGTCCCAAGAAAGGTTCCACTCCAAACTCCAATCCAGGTAACACTGGAATGGCTAGTCTCCAAGTGGGATCAACAGTGTGCCCAGAGCAAATCAGGGTCCACACTGAAGCTACTCTAGTCTCTGAGGGTGGGGTGGATTTAGCCACACTAGCTGCCTGGCCCCCTAACATGCAAAAATACAGGCAGCAGCTCTTTATTAATGGGACAAGTGTAGAGGGCCTGAGGGATACAGGTGCCAGTGTCACCATGGTGACAGAGAAACTGGTTTCCCCTGGCCAATACCTGACTGGAAAAACTTATACAGTCACCAATGCTGACAATCAAACTAAAGCACATCCCATGGCAATGGTAACTTTAGAATGGGGAGGGGTCAATGGCCTGAAACAGGTGGTGGTCTCCTCAAACATCCCAGTAGACTGTCTGCTTGGAAATGACCTGGAGTCCTCAGCATGGGCTGAGGTAGAACTAAAAACCCATGCAGCCATGCTGGGTATCCCTGAACTGGTGTGTGTAAAAACAAGAGCACAATGCAAGGCACAGGGTGAAAAAGTAGAGCTGGAGTCTGGAAGAAAGGCCCAGCCTACCAAGAGAAAAGGAAAGTCAGTTGGGAAACCAACTGCAACACAGTCAGAAAAAGAGAACCTCTCTTCTCAGGAAGAAGTTCTGCCCTCTGAGGGAACTGAGCCTTTGGAGCTTGAACCTTATCAGGTTGAGCTCTTAGGCCCAGGGGGACCCTCAAGGGAGGAGCTGTGTAAGGGACAAGAAACCTGTCCCTCTCTTGAAGGCCTTAGGCAGCAAGCTGCTGAAGAGTCCAAGGGCAAGAAAAATGGAACACATAGGGTCTATTGGGAAGATGGACTCCTGTACACTGAGGCCAGAGACCCCAAACCTGGTGCCACTAGGAGAGTGGTAGTGCCTCAGTCGTTCAGAGAGTTTATTCTGACCTTAGCCCATGATATTCCCCTTGCTGGGCATTTGGGACAAACCAAGACGTGGGAGAGGTTAGTCAACCACTTCTACTGGCCCAATATGTCCCAGAAGGTAAAAGGAGTTTTGCCTCTCCTGCCCCACCTGTCAATCCAGTGGTAAGACAGGTGGGCACCCAAAGGCCCCCCTCATTCCACTTCCAGTGGTGGGGGTCCCCTTTGAAAGAGTGGGTGTGGACATAGTTGGTCCACTGGAACCTCCCACAGCCTCAGGAAATCTGTATATCCTAGTAGTAGTGGATCATGCTACTAGGTATCCTGAAGCTATTCCCCTTAGGTCAACTACTGCCCCTGCAGTAGCCAAGGCCCTCATTGGTATCTTTACCAGAGTGGGTTTTCCTAAGGAGGTGGTGTCTGACAGAGGTACCAACTTCATGTCAGCATACCTAAAACACATGTGGAATGAGTGTGGAGTGACTTACAAATTCACTACACCATCCCATCCACAAACTAATGGCTTAGTTGAGAGATTCAACAAGACATTAAAAGGCATGATCATGGGGCTCCCAGAAAAGCTCAAAAGGAGATGGGATGTCCTCTTGCCATGTCTGCTTTTCGCTTACAGAGAGGTGCCACAGAAGGGAGTAGGGTTCTCACCCTTTGAACTTCTGTTTGGTCACCCTGTAAGGGGACCACTTGCTCTTGTTAAAGAAGGCTGGGAGAGACCTCTTCATGAGCCTAAACAAGACATAGTGGACTATGTACTTGGCCTTCGCTCTAGAATGGCAGAGTACATGGAAAAGGCAACCAAAAACCTTGAGGCCAGCCAACAGCTCCAGAAGTTTTGGTATGACCAAAAGGCTGCAATGGTTGAGTTCCAACCAGGGCAGAAAGTCTGGGTTCTGGAGCCTGTGGCTCCCAGGGCACTCCAGGACAAATGGAGTGTCCCTTACCCAGTACTTGAAAGGAAGAGTCAGGTCACCTACCTGGTGGACCTGGGCACAAGCAGGAGCCCCAAGAGGGTGATCCATGTAAACCGCCTTAAGCTCTTCCATGACAGGGCTGATGTTAATCTGTTGATGGTAACAGATGAGGATCAGGAGGCAGAGAGTGAACCTCTCCCTGATCTTCTGTCATCAGACCCAAAAGATGGCTCAGTAGATGGAGTGATCTACTCAGACACCCTCTCTGGCCAACAGCAAGCTGATTGTAGGAGAGTCCTACAACAGTTTCCTGAACTCTTCTCCTTAACCCCTGGTCAGACACACCTGTGTACCCATGATGTGGACACAGGAGACAGCATGCCTGTCAAAAACAAAATCTTTAGACAGTCTGACCATGTTAAGGAAAGCATCAAGGTGGAAGTCCACAAGATGCTGGAATTGGGAGTAATTGAGCGCTCTGACAGCCCCTGGGCTAGCCCAGTGGTCTTAGTCCCCAAACCTCACACCAAAGATGGAAAGAAAGAGATGAGGTTTTGTGTGGACTACAGAGGGCTCAATTCTGTCACCAAGACAGATGCTCATCCAATTCCTAGAGCTGATGAGCTCATAGATAAATTAGGTGCTGCCAAATTCTTAAGTACCTTTGACTTGACAGCAGGGTACTGGCAAATAAAAATGGCACCTGGAGCAAAAGAGAAAACAGCATTCTCCACACCTGATGGGCATTATCAGTTTACTGTTATGCCCTTTGGTTTAAAGAATGCCCCTGCCACCTTCCAAAGGTTGGTGAATCAAGTCCTTGCTGGTTTGGAGTCCTTTAGCACAGCTTATCTTGATGATATTGCTGTCTTTAGCTCCACCTGGCAGGATGACCTGGTCCACCTGAAGAAGGTTTTGAAGGCTCTGCAATCTGCAGGCCTCTCTATCAAGGCATCCAAATGCCAGATAGGGCAGGGAACTGTGGTTTACTTGGGCCACCTTGTAGGTGGAGGCCAAGTTCAGCCACCCCAACCCAAGATCCAGACTATTCTGGACTGGGTAGCTCCAAAAACCCAGACTCAAGTCAGGGCATTCCTTGGCTTGACTGGGTATTACAGGAGGTTTGTGAAGGGATATGGATCCATTGTGACAGCCCTCACTGAACTCACCTCCAAGAAAATGCCCAAGAAAGTGAACTGGACTGTGGAATGCCAACAGGCCTTTGACACCCTGAAACAAGCAATGTGCTCAGCACCAGTTCTAAAAGCTCCAGATTATTCTAAGCAGTTCATTGTGCAGACAGATGCCTCTGAACATGGGATAGGGGCAGTTTTGTCCCAAACAAATGATGATGGCCTTGACCAGCCTGTTGCTTTCATTAGCAGGAGGTTACTCCCCAGGGAGCAGCGTTGGAGTGCCATTGAGAGGGAGGCCTTTGCTGTGGTTTGGTCCCTGAAGAAGCTGAGACCATACCTCTTTGGGACTCACTTCCTAGTTCAAACTGACCACAGACCTCTCAAATGGCTGATGCAAATGAAAGGTAAAAATCCTAAACTGTTGAGGTGGTCCATCTCCCTACAGGGAATGGACTTTATAGTGGAACACAGACCTGGGACTGCCCATGCCAATGCAGATGGCCTTTCCAGGTTCTTCCACTTAGAAAATGAAGACTCTCTTGGGAAAGGTTAGTCTCATCCTCTTTCGTTTGGGGGGGGTTGTGTAAGGAAATGCCTCCTTGGCATGGTTGCCCCCTGACTTTTTGCCTTTGCTGATGCTATGTTTACAATTGAAAGTGTGCTGAGGCCTGCTAACCAGGCCCCAGCACCAGTGTTCTTTTCCTAACCTGTACTTTTGTATCCAGAATTGGCAGACCCTGGCATCCAGATAAGTCCCTTGTAACTGGTACTTCTAGTACCAAGGGCCCTGATGCCAAGGAAGGTCTCTAAGGGCTGCAGCATGTCTTATGCCACCCTGGAGACCTCTCACTCAGCACAGACACACTGCTTGCCAGCTTGTGTGTGCTAGTGAGAACAAAACGAGTAAGTCGACATGGCACTCCCCTCAGGGTGCCATGCCAGCCTCTCACTGCCTATGCAGTATAGGTAAGACACCCCTCTAGCAGGCCTTACAGCCCTAAGGCAGGGTGCACTATACCATGGGTGAGGGTACCAGTGCATGAGCATGGTACCCCTACAGTGTCTAAACAAAACCTTAGACATTGTAAGTGCAGGGTAGCCATAAGAGTATATGGTCTGGGAGTCTGTCAAACACGAACTCCACAGCACCATAATGGCTACACTGAAAACTGGGAAGTTTGGTATCAAACTTCTCAGCACAATAAATGCACACTGATGCCAGTGTACATTTTATTGTAAAACACACCACAGAGGGCACCTTAGAGGTGCCCCCTGAAACCTATCCGACTATCTGTGTAGGCTGACTGGTTCCAGCAGCCTGCCACACTAGAAACATGTTGCTGGCCCCATGGGGAGAGTGCCTTTGTCACTCTGAGGCCAGTAACAAAGCCTGCTCTGGGTGGAGATGCTAACACCTCCCCCAGGCAGGAGCTGTAACACCTGGCGGTGAGCCTCAAAGGCTCACCCCTTTGTCACAGCCCAGCAGGGCACTCCAGCTTAGTGGAGTTGCCCGCCCCCTCCGGCCACGGCCCCCACTTTTGGCGGCAAGGCTGGAGGGAACAAAGAAAGCAACAAGGAGGAGTCACTGACCAGTCAGGACAGCCCCTAAGGTGTCCTGAGCTGAGGTGACTCTGACTTTTAGAAATCCTCCATCTTGCAGATGGAGGATTCCCCCAATAGGGTTAGGATTGTGACCCCCTCACCTTGGGAGGAGGCACAAAGAGGGTGTACCCACCCTCAGGGCTAGTAGCCATTGGCTACTAACCCCCCAGACCTAAACACGCCCTTAAATTTAGTATTTAAGGGCTACCCTGAACCCTAGAAAATTAGATTCCTGCAACTACAAGAAGAAGGACTGCCTAGCTGAAAACCCCTGCAGAGGAAGACCAGAAGACGACAACTGCCTTGGCTCCAGAAACTCACCGGCCTGTCTCCTGCCTTCCAAAGAACTCTGCTCCAGCGACGCCTTCCAAGGGACCAGCGACCTCTGAATCCTCTGAGGACTGCCCTGCTTCGAAAAAGACAAGAAACTCCCGAGGACAGCGGACCTGCTCCAAAAAGACTGCAACTTTGTTTCAAGGAGCAGCTTTAAAGACCCTGCAATCTCCCCGCAAGAAGCGTGAGACTTGCAACACTGCACCCGGCGACCCCGACTCGACTGGTGGAGAACCAACACCTCAGGGAGGACCCCCGGACTACTCTACGACTGTGAGTACCAAAACCTGTCCCCCCTGAGCCCCCACAGCGCCGCCTGCAGAGGGAATCCCGAGGCTTCCCCTGACCGCGACTCTCTGAAACCCAAGTCCCGACGCCTGGAAAAGACCCTGCACCCGCAGCCCCCAGGACCTGAAGGACCGAACTTTCACTGGAGGAGTGACCCCCAGGAGTCCCTCTCCCTTGCCCAAGTGGAGGTTTCCCCGAGGAACCCCCCCCTTGCCTGCCTGCAGCGCTGAAGAGATCCCGAGACCTCTCATAGACTAACATTGCGAACCCGACGCTTGTTTCTACACTGCACCCGGCCGTCCCCGCGCCGCTGAGGGTGAAATTTCTGTGTGGGCTTGTGTCCCCCCCGGTGCCCTACAAAACCCCCCTGGTCTGCCCTCCGAAGACGCGGGTACTTACCTGCAAGCAGACCGGAACCGGGGCACCCCCTTCTCTCCATTCTAGCCTATGTGTTTTGGGCACCACTTTGAACTCTGCACCTGACCGGCCCTGAGCTGCTGGTGTGGTGACTTTGGGGTTGCTCTGAACCCCCAACGGTGGGCTACCTTGGACCAAGAACTGAACCCTGTAAGTGTCCTACTTACCTGGTAAAACTAACAAAAACTTACCTCCCCCAGGAACTGTGAAAATTGCACTGTGTCCACTTTTAAAGTAGCTATTTGTCAATAACTTGAAAAGTATACATGCAATTGAAATGATTCAAAGTTCCTAATGTACTTACCTGCAATACCTTTCAAACAAGATATTACATGTTAAATTTGAACCTGTGGTTCTTAAAATAAACTAAGAAAATATATTTTTCTATAACAAAACCTATTGGCTGGATTTGTCTCTGAGTGTGTGTACCTCATGTATTGTCTATGTGTATGTACAACAAATGCTTAACACTACTCCTTGGATAAGCCTACTGCTCGACCACACTACCACAAAATAGAGCATTAGTATTATCTCTTTTTACCACTATTTTACCTCTAAGGGGAACCCTTGGACTCTGTGCATGCTATTCCTTACTTTGAAATAGCACATACAGAGCCAACTTCCTACATTACTTGTTTGAGTTTGTGCTGGTTTTTCTTTTCCCTTTTTTATTGCTGTGTTAATTTCTGCTTTTTCTGTGCTTAACGGTTGTATTCTGGGCACCCCTCGGCATTGGTTCCATACGACAAGACGGGTCGATGAATCCAGCAGGTTAAGATGCTTGGCAATGACTTTGTGGTGTTGCAATCACACCACAGGGCCACAGGTGCGGTGGCGGAGTCGAATGTCACGGATGTCAGTGACAAGCACTTGGGACTCAAGCTGTGGTGGGACTTCAGAGGTGCTGCTGCATCATCAGGTTTGTGGTGTCAATCGCGGTCATTGCACTCCGCGTGTACCAAGGCTCTCTCTGGTGCAGGCAGGGGCACAGAGTTGAACAGTGGCGTTGGTTCCGAAGTCACTCTGGAGTCGATGTGCTTGTTTGTTCTTGGTTATACCAGAACCCACTCCCGAGGATCCAAGAACTGGAGTTGGCAGCACTTCGCAAGTCAGGACTCTCAGCAAGAGAACCCAGGTGCTGTCAGATGAAATCTTTGATGTCCCTGAGACTTCTTAACAGGAGGCAAGCTCAGTCCAAGCCCTTGGAGAGCTTTCGGAAGCAAGTAGTTGAAAGCAAAGTCCATTCATTTCACTCCCAGGACAGAAGCTGCAAGCAGCAGGCCAGCACAGCAAAGCAACTGGAAGAGTGGTAGTCCCGCCTACATCATTCAACTCTTCTTCCTGACAGGACGTCCTCAGTCCAGAAGGATTCTAACTTTGTGGAATCAGAGGTCCAGTACTTATACTCATTTCTGCCTTTAAAATAGGTAAACGTCAAAGAAAAGTCTTTGTTGTGCACAAGACCCTGCCTTTTGTGCCCTGGCCCCAGGCATACTTCAGAGGGTTGGAGCCTGCTTTATGTAGGGACGGGCACAGCCCTATTCAGGTGCAAATGGCAGCGCCTCCTACCACTTTATTTCAGGAAGACCCATCAGGATATGTAGGGCACACTTCAGCTCCCCCTGTGTGACTGTATAGGGTGAATTCACCAACAGCATAACTGTCATCCCGAACCAGATGTGTATTCCACAAACAGGCAGAGGCACAGAATCGTTAAGCAAGAAAATGCCCACTTTCTAAAAGTGGCATTTTCAAACTTACAATTTAAAAAACAACTTCACCAAAATATGTATTTTTAAATTGTGAGTTCAGAGACCCCAAACTCCACATCTCTATCTGCTCCTAATGGGGAATTAACTTAAAATATATTTCAAGGCCATACCCATGTTACCCTACGGGAGAGATAGTCCTTGCAATAGTGGAAACCAAAGTTAGCAGCATTTCACTATCAGGACATGTAAAACACACCAGTACATGTTCTACCTTTTAAATGCACTGCACCCTGCCCGTGGGGCTGCCTTGGGCTTATCTTAGGTGTGACATACATATAGTAAAAGGGAAGGTTTGTGCCTAGAAAATGGGTGCACTTGCCAGGTCTACATGGTAATTTAAAACCGCTGACACAGACACTGCAGTGGCAGGTCTGAACATGTTTACAGGGCTACTCATGTGAGTGGCACAATCAGTGCTGCAGGCCCACTAGTAGCATTTGATTTATAGGCTCTGGGCACATATGGTGGTCTATACTCTGGGCTTACTAGTAAATCAAATATGCCAATCAGGTATAAACCAATCACCAATACAATTTAGACAGAGAGCACTTGCACTTTAGAACTGGTCAGCAGTAGTAAACTGCCCAGAGTCCTAAAGCCAGCAAAAATGAACTGCAGCACACAGTCAAAAACAGGCAGACAGGTGCAAAAAGTTTGGGGACAACCCCACAAAAAAGGGCCATTTCCATCAATTTGGAAGATACATTCTGTATTAGGACCAGATGTCTCTCTCAGCCGGTGGATGTTCTAATTGAGGTGCATTTTGGCCATAGCAACTCTGTAAATAAGTGCTAAGTTCTCATTTCTGTAGCAGCTATTCCATCTCTATGTTGCACTTACATTATTGAGGATTACTTACTGCAAATTTAATTTATGAGATTTTCATTTAAATTGCTTAGAATCATATAGGGATGTTTACTATAACGATATATTACAGGTTTGGCACTTTTTTATTATTTGTCATACAAAACTCCAAAATATCTCTTGCTAAAATTAATTTATAAGTCTAGATCATAAGGTCATATTTATGATATTTCCAGATCCATATGATTTCTTTTTACAACACAATTAAGAAACATTAATTTCAGCTAAACATCCACACCCTATTGACTTTGAAAAAAATGATTCTCAGCATTAATACAATTGTGATTTAAAATATGAATCACCATCAAACATAGTAATTCCCCACACATGATATCACCCCATATATCTACTGCCTATCATGTCCCAACAAAGTAGATAATTTATTTTGAAACTATGTTCCTTTTTAGTATAGTTTTAAATATTTAAATTGTAATGACTTTTCCTTATCTTATTTAAAAATATATTTCAATTTGGTGACTCTTGAATTGTATTTCTTGTATATTCCTTTTAATAGAAAAGTAAATTTTATTAATAAAACATGGTATTGTCTTTATCGTGGGGATTCCTCAGTGCCCTAAGATATCACAACTAATCAAATTAAGTTCCTAATCAAAACATTACTTTCTCTGTAGCTTGTTTTTTCCTAAATTATTTCCTTAAGTAAACACATGACCTACACCTATAACAAATTCTGTTATCTCATAAGTAAACAATTTTCAACATTTCCAATTTTTAGCATCCTAATAACCATCTCATAAGTAATAGCCGAGATGTACTACACAATATGAAATTTTGAGCAGCATTTGATTATGGCCAAGAAAGTTTGCAGTTCTAGTTCTAAGAAAATCATACATAGCATCTAACTCTTGTCGTTACTGTATCAAGTATGCAGACACTTCCTATCCATTATCAATATTCCAATATCATTTTGCTATAGTACTTTATGAATCCTATTCAAGAAATAGGCTAGTCCCTTAATATAAATGGATCACTAGTGTGATTAACTATGTCCCTGATATCCTTTCAGTTAGGTTTACAGGTCCTTGCACAATAGGCACCGCCTCATGTATTTTCATTAAAAAATACGTACTCAGAAATTAGAGTTGATAAATTTCAAATATGGATACTCATCACTGTTCCAGGTGTTCTAAAAACAAACCATTTCTCAAGTTACACATACATCTCTTCTCTGGCTATCTTGAACATATCATATTTAAGCTCACTGTTCGTTGTGTTTGGGGCTTTGATAGATTAGGGGAGAAGATGATTCAGTTCATAAGGCTGTTCGTAGTGTTTGAATCATGATATCAAATGAACATTTTAAAATGTATTTTTGATAAGCCTATTTTGCAAAAAATAACAATGAGTATTGGAGAGTAGTCTAAATAACCTTGGGCCAGATGTAGCAAAGGTTTTTACCCATTCTGTGTCTATGGGAAAAAGTGTTCGTATATATGGCCCCTTATCCCTTAAAAATTTCCATTTGACCTTTGTTCATGGTAACACAATAAGACATATTTAAGGCAAAGTATATGAATGTATAACTTAAAAAAAAATTGGCATTTTCACATCCAGTTGAGAGTACCCTAGAGGAGAGACCATAGACAGGAGCAGAACATGGCTTAAAACACAAGGCACAGTCACTGAACTTGATGTCAGTATATAAATGACATCTATTTTAAATCTGAAACTCATTATCGAGCTGGTTATCATGCTGGTAACAACCTCTTAATATTGTATTTAATATTTGAATACAGAATATCTAGAATTCAATTCTGAAACGTGTTTGTGATATTTCAGTTTTTTTCAGAAGCCTTGAAATAGAAAATTTAAAAAATTGCAGGTTGAAAAGAGAAAAGAAAATTGAATCACTGCAAGTATTGTGTTTAGGTAAGTAACCATTTAGTATGAAGCCAGGCTGCAGAGATAATATTTTATTATATATGATTTTTATCATATTGTAAAGTCCCAACAAAGGAATTTTCTAAAATGTCAAATCAATTGAAGACACTGGTTGGTGTGATTATCTATCTTATATCACTGTAAAATCAGCAGCTAAGGCATTTAATACTATTGGATCTTGATATAAAAACCGAGGAAATGAGTTCCAAAGGAATACAATTGTAAAATGTGCCAGAATGCTGTGTAATTGAAAAATGAGATATAGAAAAGTGATTACTAATAAAATGTTATTTTAAAATATATTTCACCTTCTAGAATTAAAAAAATATGTTCACCAAGAAGAATTACAACACAATTTATCTTTATAATAAGCGTATATTGTGTTACCTATTCTTAGTACTTTCCATTTTGTGTCTGTTAAAGGATTTGATATAGATTAACCTATTTTGTGGGATTACTGTGCTTGATCTTCATGTGAATATTAATTTTTTTTATTGTAATGATGCTTTGAATCATGGATATTAAAGCTGGTATGGTGTAGTTGTGTACTGCCTTACAGAGCTCTTAACAGTATTAACTTGTAATTACGTTGTAAAAGCAAACACTATGGAAATGAAAACCTCATAGATATAACTTTGACAATTTGACTAATGATTGAATTTTACCATGTGACAATATTGGATTTTAAATAATTAAGGGCCAGATGTAGCAAATAAAAAATTTGCGAGTTGCAAAGTGCGAGTCCATGCGACTCGCAATTTGCAACTCGCAAATTGGTATGCAGTACGGTGTCTCAGACACCGACTGCAACTCGCTATGGGGTCGCAATGACCCACCTCATCAATATTCATTAGGTGGGTCGCAAATTGCGGCCCCATAGCGAGTATAGGCACTCGCAAACATGGAGGCCTGCTGTCGTCAGCTGACCTCCATGTTCGTGACTGCTTTCAATAAAGCAGTTTTTTTTTTTTAAGTGTAGCCTGTTTTCCTTAAAGGAAAACGAGCTGCACTTAAAAAAAAAAACGAAACCTTTTGTTTCGGTTTTTTTTCAGGGCAGGTAGTGGTCCCTTGGACCACTACCTACCCTGAAAAAATATTTTTGGGTCCATTCACAAAGTGAATTTGCGAGTGGGTTACCATCCACTTGAAGTGGATGGTAACTGCAACACCATTTGCGACCGCGTACGCGGTCGCAAATGGTATTGCATACCACTCAGAATCGCAAATAAGAAGGGAACACCCCTTCCTATTTGCGATTCTGAAATGCATATTGCGAGTCGGTCCCGACTCGCAATATGCATTTCTGAATAGCAAAGAGGCTTTTGCGCCTGGCAAACGGCGATTTTCGCTGTTTGCGAGGCGCAAACCCTTTGCTACATCTGGCCCTAAGTAATTAAAAACTAAGAATGTTGCAGTAAATAATTCTGGCATTTAGACATTTCTGTTTGTTTTATTTCAGTGCGGAAGGATCAAATCCACGTAACTTAACTGAAAACCACATGAACGGAATTTAGACCAACTGTCTCCTCACCAAACTGAACCTAGTAGATATAGTACTCGCCAACAGAAATGTAGAAAAAACTTTTCCAAGCATACTCTAATTTTAATTAGGAAAGGTGGGTAGGTAAATGAAAAGGAATTTACGGAAGTATGATGGAACAACAAATGCTTATATAATGCATGCCTTTACAACGCGGTCTGAACAACGACTGGGTCTTTACCACATATGCCTTTACTACGCATGCCTTTACAACAAATTTCATTTTAAAAGCATGTTTGGTAAAGGAACATGCGTGTTATATTCTCCCCCGCCCTGCCCCCTTACACCTGATACCATACTCCACCCCACACAAACCCTTAAAACTGACCCTTCAATCCCCTGTCCTGAGCTTTAACCCCTACTGCCGTGCACCCTAAAAGTAACCCTGCCCTGTTCTAAAACCTACCAGACAGTCCCACCCTGAAACCTAATACCTACCCGGCCCTGTCCTAAGGACTACCTAACCGCGCCCTGTGCCTTAAAACCAACCCCACCATGTCCTAAAAATGACCCCGACCCCCTGCACTTGCCCTGAACCCTAAAACCTACCCTGCCATCTCCTAAAAATTACTGACCCCCGCCCTGTACCCTAAAACCTACCCCACATTGTCCTAAAAACTACTCCAACACCCCTGCCCTGAACCCTCAAAACCTACCCGCCCTGTCCTACAAACTACCCCGACCCAGCCCTGAACCCTAAAATATATCCCACCCTGTCCTAAAAACAAACTGAACCCTCTGCCCTGCCCTGAACCCTAAAAGACGCCCCACCCTGTCCTAAAAACTACCCAACCTCCCCACCTCCACACTGAACCCTAAAACCTACCTCACCCTGTCCTAAAAAATACCCGGACCCCCACCTCAAACCCTAACACCTATCCCACCCTGTCCTAGAAATTACCCTGACGTCCTGCCCCCAACCTGATCCCTGAAAGCTACCCCACCCTGTACCCTAAAACCCACCTGCCTTTTCATAAAAACTACCTGAGCCCCTGTACTGAACCCTAAAACCTACCCCACCCTGTCCAAAAAACTACCCTGGCCCCAGCCCTGAACCCTAAAAACCTACCCCACACTGCCCTAAAAACTACCCGACCTCCTGTCCCAAACCATAAAGCTTACCCCACCCTGTCTTAAAAACTACCCTGACCCCCCCCACCCTGATCCCTAAAACCTACCTTGCCTTGTCCTAAACACTACCTGAGTCCCTGCCCTGAACCTTTAAACCTACCCCATCCTGTCCTAAAAACTACCTCAATTCCCCACCCCGTCCTAAAAACTATCACAACCTCCCCTCAAAACCCAGCCCCACTTACCTCTCCCCTCTGCTCTCTGCTCCTTCCTGTTCAGCCCAGACACCTAGACCGCGTTTGTCTGCTATTACCACACACATGCGTCATAAACACATGTGTAGTAAATGCACATGCATGCAAATGACAGAGTGGTCATGGCATAGGTTTGTAAGTGATGTTTCACGAATATGTAAGCATCTATTAGAGAAAGTGTTCCAGTGTTTCTAGATAATAGTGCATTAGCATTAGTGTAGGATCTTTAAGTTTTTGGCATTCAAATGTTCGTTGACAGAATACAAATGCGTCTAAAAAAAGAAGGCTTTCTATAGGCACAACAGATAGGATTCTGTCTTTCAGAGCAAAAAGTGTCTATTCCGTGAAATTTTGTACACCATGGCTTATTCAAGCAATCTTTAAGGTGAAGGCACTTTGTCCCTTTTTTATATTTTATGGTGCAAAACTGCATTAACGCAGGTTTGCACCAAAAAGTTTAGCACCAACTTGCACCATTTCTGTGCACTAGCCGAGCACCATATTTATGGAATGGTTCAAGCCGGTGCAAAGTGTAGGCTAGTGTGAAAAAAATGACGTTATTTGGGTTGGGCTGGTGGTAAGGAAGAAGTGGGTTTTGCACCAAAAAATGATGTTAGGCAAGTTAGAGTAAAAAAAAATGACTCTAACCTGCCTAGAGTCATTTTCTGATGCAAAACCATCAATACTACATGACCCCTGTCTTAGAAAAGACATGAGTCATGCCCACCACCCCAATGGCCAGCACAGGGGACCAGGGTTGCACCCAGTGCCATGTAGGGGGGCCCATTTCAGGGCCCCAATGGCACTTAAAAAAATAATAATACTAACCTGTACTTACCTATACTTACTTGGGATGGGGTTCCCCCATCCTCCACTGTCCCTCTGGTGTGGGTGGGGGTGTCCCTGGTGCCTGGGGAGGGCCCCTGTGGGCTTATTCCATGGTGTTCCACCATGGAAATAGGCACACAGGTCCCCTAACGCTTGCCCTGACTTTCCCTGACCCAGGTGTTAAATAATGGTGCAAAGCAAGCTCCTCCTCCCCGTGCTTGATTTTAGCACAGGGGATAAACATGGCGCTAAGGCCATAGAGTCATTTTTTGCACTGGAACGCCTACCTTGCATCTCATTAAGGCAAGGTAGGTTTCCACGTCCCAAAAATGATTTTAACTCCATAAATTTGTCACTAGACGGGTTTAGCGCCAAAGTATAAATATGGAGTTCTTTTTGCACTGAATTTGCATTAAAAAAAAGACGCAAATTCTGCGCAAAACAAAAGTATAAATATGCCCCTTTGTGTCCCAGAAATCTTTTTATGAAGGGTCTTGGAAAAACTAGAGATGTAGTTTTGATAGAGGTGAGGGAGGTGGGGTCGGTGCTTTGTCAGCGAGGGTGAGACAAAGAAAATGGGGGGGATAATCAAATGGACTGGTAAGAAAATTGTCAATTGGCCTTCAGTCATGTTGCAGATTTACTTCCCACTTTGGAAAGGTAAAGTTCATCCTGACGATTGGCAAATAAGACCATAAATCTTCAGCATCTCACTTATTCAACAAGGTCCTCATCAAACATCTCAAAGAGACTAAAAGAATTGCGAATATTCATGACACATGACATTGTATAAGACATACTTTTGTTTTGGATTTCAGGGAAGCATTTTTTCTTTCGATTTTTTGTGTTCCAGATTCTGTCACATATTTCACTTCTGATGAAGAGCTTCTTCATAGCCCTGGTGCACCAGGCAACACTTTGCATTTTTCAGAAACTACATGCTCCATGAAACATTCTGACATCTGTTGGGTCTGACCTGATTATGCATTTAAACTAAGAAAGTGTGTGGATCCTTTCTTATCTTTGAGGAGGCGCTTGATTATGCCATATATTGCAGTTTCCACAAATTTAGAGTTTCTATTGTGCCTCAGATACCACACATTGATTGTTTCCATAGTATCCTTGTGTATGCATATGATTTAATATAATATTTCATAATTTCCCAGAAAGTTAACATTAATGGTACATAGTGTAGGTTTCACAAACGCATGCATATGAACAAACTGCATCTATCAACCCTGAATATTACCAGTTTTCATAATGCCCTGGTATGGTTCAAATGCTGACAGAACAGAAAGGGTACATTTTGAATCTTGTATACTTCCCCATGCAACCAGAGTTTGGAAGGCTCCTTCAATGCGCCATTCATTGCAGCACTTTTGTAGAAAGTTCCTCATTTATCAAAGTTTGTATGAGCTTGTGAAGTGATGGAGCAAAAGATAGTGTCAATTTAGTAGCCATTTCCAAAGCCTTTTTGCACAGGGCTAAATTGCATTGGTTATGTTGGATGTGTGCCAACTCAAACCTTAGTAAATGTGGACCAAAATGTCTGACTGAATGGTCAGGACCTTTTGCGATCACCTTCTGTAACACAAACTACACAGGGAGAGGATGATTATGATAATTTCAAGGAAACACCGCTAAGATTAGAAATACAAAATAAATGCACAATTTGCAAACTTTTGAAAAATATCATTTTTGTACTAGTAGGCAGAAAGGAGTCACTTGATTACTTCGTAACTGTTTTAAGTTCAAGTTCAAAACATCTTTATTCGGCTGAAAAACATCCATAAAGGCAAATAACGCACCCAAGGAAACAAATAAAACCACAAGTTGAAATACAATAAAATACTGTAACACAAAAATCACAAGTGAGAAAAAAATCTAATATACCATGCAGCCTAATGTAAAACATTGACTACCTTGACCGAACAGCATCCTGCAGATATAAGAACACATGTTCACATGTTTCCTCATCTGACAATGCCAGGAAAAATAGTAATCGGGAAGACAACCCTAAAGACCCCTGTGTATCAGCAGCTGTACGAGGAATCTTCTAGGATGCATTTTATAATAGTCACAAAAACAGAGAAAGTGCCACATCCTTTGTTTGTGCAAAGTGCTCCAAGGCCTGACCATGGATTCCAGTTTTGCCTGATACCCACTTGGGAAACATAAAGAATACTTCACAATCCCTGCCCGAAAAACGAAACAACAAAAATCTTCACCCACCCTTGTTATTATTCCATAAATAATTAGTGAAGATAGCACCAGAGTACAAGACTAAATAAATCTTCACAGTTGACTTATGCTCCTCAATTTACAACCTCTCAGATTTAGCGTGCTTCAATAAAAGGCCTTGCACACACCGTCCACCAGCCGAGTCCCTCTGTGTGCCATCTGTAAAGTCTGCTCGGCCGATCGACTCTACGCTAACCACGGAATAGCATGTCCCTTATAACAGGAGTGACAATCAGAGATAATCTCTCTGGTCAATCCAGATTCCTCATTACTCCAAATAGACAGCCACAATACCACCGGTCTGGCCCGAATAAAATCATACAAATAGCTGAGACCCAATTCACTATGGCATAAAAAGCTGGAGATGATTGAAGGGGCTAGTAACAATCTCCAACATAAACGATTTTCCTCCTACCTTTCCAAATTCGTCAGGTCTCCTATGCCCCAAATTGCTGCTCCGTAGGTTGCTATTGGGGTGCTCTGCGCAGAATATGTATGCATAAGCAAACTCGTAGGTCTCTCTCCCCTTGGGGAGGGGAGACTCATCAACGAACCAAATTGTCTTTTACATGAGTCTGCGACTACTATGCTAAATGTAAGAAATTTCGCCTCTGAAACAGAACCTTTGCACAGACATTTATAGAAGTGTGTTGAATTTAAATGGAGCAGAGAGCAATTCAAGAAATTTGAAAAGATTAAAGATCATATCATCAATGCACCTACCCTGCAATCTTTTTCTATTGGAGACATTGTATCGTTGCAATTCTACAAGAAAATCGGTAAGCAGAGAATGGACTGTAGCATAAGTTTACAAGTCGTTAAGCAAAAAACAGAAACACAATATTCGGTTATAGAATGATAACTTCTAGCTTGTGTTTGGGCAACCAATTGTTTCAGACATTTCATTTTGGGCAATGGATTTTCATTAGATACAGATCTCAGACAGTTGCTACAGCTCTTATCACAGGGTGAAAGTTTGAATACAGCTGTTCGGATTGTAAGGCTAAGTTCAAAATTTGAGAGTTCTTCTTTCATGTTAAACTTTATTCCAGAAAACAAAATAAAACCGGCAGACTGCTTATCCAGGCTTCATGTTCTTCATGGGATTGAGATAAGATTAATAATGATGAATTTGATGTTGTTGCTTGTGTGGAGGATGTGTGTGTGAGATACAAGGTGGAAGTTTAATGAGCAGTAATGGTTTCTCATAGGATTCTAAGGACAAATAATTTAAATTAGTAAAAAAAAACATTTTCCAGGAGCCATGGGGTTGAAAGTTACATTACATTAATTTTTGCAGGTAGCATCGGAGGTGAGTGTGCAAGGAGATTTTGTTATTCCCAATAACAAGGATACCCCTTCGAGCAATGCATATTTGTTAGATCTGTCTCATAAGGGTCACATGGTAATGTCAGCACTTAAGAGTTTGATGAGGAACTACTTCTGGTGGCTTGGAACAGATCTTGAAGCAGATCGTTTAGTTAGAAATCGTACTGCCTACTCTAATAGCGTGAGTACTGAGAGCATAAATACATTCTTGCTCTTCACCTACCTCTGTAAACCAACCCTATCTAAATAAATAAATCTAAATAATTTGACATTAAATAAATAGTCAAATATTTATTTAATGTCCATGAGTGTTTAAAGGCATCTATTTTACTACACCAGTAAAAATCCCACATCCTTTGCCAGCTGGTCTAGAGTTCCACTGCCAGGGTGACTTTAGGTGTGTTGAGCCGAGAGCACATCACACTGGTGCTTAGAACCTTGCCGGCTTCTCATTCAGAGTAGGTCTGTTTATAACCATGTGACCACTGCCACGTTGGCTTCATGTTCTGCTGATCAGTTTGTGGTGCCCAGAACGAGAACTAACATCCTATTAAGACAGGGCTTTCTCAGTGGTGGCAGAAAATGGTGGAACCTGCATACCCTCTCCTTGGGAATGGAGAAAAGCCTTATATGGTTTAGAAAAGGTATGCAATATGTTTTATACGTTACAAGTCCTTTTTTTTCTGCCTTCTACCAGTTTGAAATTTGAACCTTGGTGTTTTTGCAGCTTTTGGTGACTAGTTATGTGTTTTCGCAACACTGCCAGGAAGCTTTTCTGACATTGCAGCAAATAAATAAACTTACAATGACATAAAGCGACAATGGCAGAGACCCGGCAAGGGAGGGCGGAGTTTGCAGTTCCTACAATAGAAGACTTCTTAACAATTTTTAAAAAACGAGTAAAATCCACCATATTTTTTTACAATGGGTACCAAATATGCAAATATTCTCTCCTCATATTCATTATATCAAGTTATTCATTATGGATCTCTAAAAATCTGGCTGGATTTTACTACTTTGGCTAAATAGAGTTCTTTGAGAAGAAGAGATTAAAAAAATGGGAGACAAAATACCTTGAGAGACACGTGACAATAGAACAAGGGGGACATACTGAAGGGTCGAAGAATGAAAATATAATGCGGGTGATAACTAAAGGGCATATTTAAGAGCCCCCAGAGACTCCTTGTGGCACATTAGCTTCATTTTTGTTACGCTAATATTCCACATGAGGCCAAAATGCATTGCGCCACTTTGTAACCCTTTGCGCTACATTATGTTTGCGCCAGGCATTATGTATATAAAGGAAGCGTTCCCACATTGGGTGAAAAAATGATGCAAAAAAATCGAAGAGATTTCTTTGCGTCATTGTTTTCTGCACTTTTAACACCAGCTCAGAACAAGCGTTAAAAGGAGGTACACCATTGAGGGAAAACATAGAGAAAAGGGAAAACTACACTGTAGGAAAGACTCTGAGCGGATTGTATAAAAAAGATTTAATACAAGAGACAAGAGGGAGGAGGGTGACAGGAGTTAGAGGTGTCAGACAAAGAGAAGAGATGAAGGACTAAGAAACAGAGGGGCAAAAGAGAGCAGGTAGAAGGAATATCAGACACAGAAGAGGGCAGAGGAAGACTCGGGAAAGAGAGTAGGCAGAGCTGGTGATAAAGTTAAGATAATGTGAAGAAAATGGCAGAATAATAAGTGGAGAAAAACAGAGGCGAGTTGTGAGAAGGGTGCAGGAGTAAGCAAAATGGGAAGAGAAAAAAAACAACTTGGAATTAAAATAGCAAAGAAGATAGTATACAGGGAGTGCAGAATTATTAGGCAAGTTGTATTTTTGAGGATTAATTTTATTATTGAACAACAACCATGTTTTCAATGAACCCAAAAAACTCATTAATATCAAAGCTGAATATTTTTGGAAGTAGTTTTTAGTTTGTTTTTAGTTTTAGCTATGTTAGGGGGATATCTGTGTGTGCAGGTGACTATTACTGTGCATAATTATTAGGCAACTTAACAAAAAACAAATATATACCGATTTCAATTATTTATTATTACCACTGAAACCAATATAACATCTCAACATTCACAAATATACATTTCTGACATTCAAAAACAAAACAAAAACAAATCAGTGACCAATATAGCCACCTTTCTTTGCAAGGACACTCAAAAGCCTGCCATCCATGGATTCTGTCAGTGTTTTGATCTGTTCACCATCAACATTGCGTGCAGCAGCAACCACAGCCTCCCAGACACTGTTCAGAGAGGTGTACTGTTTTCCCTCCTTGTAAATCTCACATTTGATGATGGACCACAGGTTCTCAATGGGGTTCAGATCAGGTGAACAAGGAGGCCATGTCATTAGATTTCCTTCTTTTATACCCTTTCTTGCCAGCCACGCTGTGGAGTACTTGGACGCGTGTGATGGAGCATTGTCCTGCATGAAAATCATGTTTTTCTTGAAGGATGCAGACTTCTTCCTGTACCACTGCTTGAAGAAGGTGTCTACCAGGAACTGACAGTAGGACTGGGAGTTGAGCTTGACTCCATCCTCAACCCGAAAAGGCCCCACAAGCTCATCTTTGATGATACCAGCCCAAACCAGTACTCCACCTCCACCTTGCTGGCGTCTGAGTCGGACTGGAGCTCTCTGCCCTTTACCAATCCAGCCACGGGCCCATCCATCTGGCCCATCAAGACTCACTCTCATTTCATCAGTCCATAAAACCTTAGAAAATCAGTCTTGAGATATTTCTTGGCCCAGTCTTGACGTTTCAGCTTGTGTGTCTTGTTCAGTGGTGGTCGTCTTTCAGCCTTTCTTACCTTGGCCATGTCTCTGAGTATTGCACACCTTGTGCTTTTGGGCACTCCAGTGATGTTGCAGCTCTGAAATATGGCCAAACTGGTGGCAAGTGGCACTGTGGCAGCTGCACGCTTGACTTTTCTCAGTTCATGGGCAGTTATTTTGCGCCTTGGTTTTTCCACACGCTTCTTGCGACCCTGTTGACTATTTTGAATGAAACGCTTGATTGTTCGATGATCACGCTTCAGAAGCTTTGCAATTTTAAGAGTGCTGCATCCCTCTGCAAGATATCTCACTATTTTTGACTTTTCTGAGCCTGTCAAGTCCTTCTTTTGACCCATTTTGCCAAAGGAAAGGAAGTTGCCTAATAATTATGCACACCTGATATAGGGTGTTGATGTCATTAGACCACACCCCTTCTCATTACAGAGATGCACATCAACTAATATGCTTAATTGGTAGTAGGCTTTCGAGCATATACAGCTTGGAGTAAGACAACATGCATAAAGAGGATGGTGTGGTCAAAATACTCATTTGCCTAATAATTCTGCACTCCCTGTAAATGGAGAAGGGTAAGGAAACCAAAATATGGGGGTGGCACGAGAGAAAGACCCAGCAGTCAGTGCTTTAAATGGGCCGGTACTTTCCGGTACTGAGTACCGGCACTTTTTTATTTTGAGAGGGAGAGTACCGGCACATCTCAAGAAAAACGTAATACTTTTAATTGGAGAGTACCGGCACTTCTCAGAAACAAGCAGGTACTCTGGTACAGAGTACCTGCACTTCTATTTTTCCATTTAAAGCACTGCCAGCAGTGATATGTGGGATGTCGTGTGGTGGGGAGGCGGGTAGGTTGTCTGCGTACTGTAAGCAAACCGAGCAGCACCGGAGTCCATTTTCAGCCGCACGTGACGTCTGAAAACAAGCCCCAATCTCGGCGGTCCCGGGAGCCCGAGCCTCGTCAGGCACATTAATTAAGGCAGGGCGCGAACCCACTTGGCCCTGTTAAAAGGTACTTTGTGGCCACTGAGCTCGGTGGCGCTCCCAGTCAGAGTGCTAATGATGGCGGAGGTCCGCGGGAGGGGCTGCGAGTGCCCACAGTATCACTTTCAAATCGCTTGGAAGAAAGTAATGAATACAGAGCTTGACATAGAAGGTGTGAGTGCAATTTATTCAGTTGAAAGAAGCCCGCCTTTTTTAACCTCTGGACTGGATTTTTTCTGTTTGGGCCCTTGGGATTGAGGGTAGCTAACAAGCTTCCTTTAGTGAAGTACGTACTTCATGTTGCGAGCTCTCAGGGACCCTCCAGACATCGCACTGGGGGTCCAATACGTGTTTCTTCCAAGGGATGTTGGAAAGGCAACTTTATTTGCAAGTGGAACACTGCAAGAGATAACATAACTGAAGTATATGACACACAGCATTCACCTTGAGGGGTTTCTTGGCGCTTTCAACAAGTCATGAATGGATGTTTATGGTTGCCACCAGTACAAGGCCAACGGACCTGCTCCAGTTCGATTCTGTGATCACAAATCTTGGCAGTAGATGCTTTAATCCACATCTTCATCACGATACAATAGCTATATGTGTACATCTATCAAGGCGAAGGGAGAGGATGTGGTGGAACACCAGAGCTGCCTTCCTTGGAGCTAGGGCGCCAGGTTCGAGTCCATGGGCTCAACATCCTGTGACTCTGGGTAAATTACTCAATTTCCCTGTCAAAAAATTAAGGTGTCCCTGTGTAACATCACTGGTGCTCATGTAAAGTGCTCCAATAACTTCGGGTCAAGTTTGCGCTATATAAAACTACAAAAAATAGAAATAAAAGGGCCTAAGTCAACCTTGACTGGATCACAGTCTACAAAGACATGGGGGAAAGCCAGTTGGTTTGGGCGTATTAAGAGTGCAATTTTTGTTTTATGCGATATACAAACATACTCTGGTAAACATATATAAATATAAAGGATTTTCACAGCAGCCCAATCACACCATCTCTGTCTCTGAAGTGCACCCCTCGTGGAGCTGTTGTGGATATGTCATCAGGAAACATTCAGTCACTCACTTTGACAGATAGCCAACAGATGAAGCTGCCTGACCCATTGCCACATGCTGTATGTTATAGAGGAGAGCAGCAAAATGTGAGTGACACTTGAATTTATCAGTGGATAAAGAGGGCTAACTGAAAATCTGTCGATCCAGCCATGTATTTTTGTTATGATTTACTTTTTTAATAAAACATGGGGCAATCAAGACAGCTAAGCCAGACTTAAAAAGTACTCATGGTTACAGACACTGTGTCAAAAGGAATGTAAACACAATTTACTTAGCAAGTAAATTGCATTTGAACATGGATGCTTCTACAGATGCAAAAAGACATCTGAGATACTGGCATAAGTTGCAGTTAAAGTCTAAGAATGCTTTAAGCGCTGCTCGAAATTTAGAGTGTGTAAGTACCCTACTCACCCCGTACCTCTACGGCAGAGCGCAAGACAATCCGGTGGCCCTCTAGGCATTTCCCCTACTAAAAAAAAAGTTTTTCACATGTTTTCCTTGAAATACGTAACGGATGATACCTTTAAAATTGTGTCCTTTGGGTAAATAAGGGTGACACCCAAAGTTGTTGGTGCTTGCTATCCACTATTCTGCCTCAGCTTGCTAACCACTATTCACCGTAGCTTGCTAACCATTATTCACCGTAGCTTGCTAACCATTATTCACCGTAGCTTGCTATCCATTATTCCTCCATAGCTTGCTATCTATTATTCCTCCATAGCTTGCTATCATTATTCCTCCACAGCTTGCTAACCATTATTCACCGTAGCTTGCTAACCATTATTCACCGTAGCTTGCTAACCATTATTCACCATAGCTTGCTATCCATTATTCCTCCATAGCTTGCTATCCATTATTCCTCCATAGCTTGCTATCCATTATTCTTCCGTAGCTTGCTATCTGCCATTCTGACTTGGTTTGTTGTCCATCATTCTGCATCGGCTTGCTAGCCACCTTGACACCTAGGTTTGTATCCCCATTCTGTCTTGCCTTAATATCCACCATTCTCACTTGACTTGCTGTCCACCTCTCTCCCTGGGCTCCCTCCCATCATTCTGCCCTAGCTTGCTATTCTCCATGTTGCTTTGGCTTGCTATAAAACGTTTAGCCCTGGCTTGCTAAATCCACATTCTGCCTTGGCTGGCTATCCACAATTCTGCCCAGGATTGCTATCCACCATTCTCTCCTACATTCATGAACATAGGTTCATGAAAGTGCAAACAGTTTCCACATAAAATGTTCTTGACCGCAATCTCGGCTTAATGGCAAATTGTTTATAGCAGAGGTGTCTGATGTAGCTCCAGAAGGCCTGGGTCTAGGCCAAATTTTCAGGACAACCGCTGGCTACGTAAATGAGTTCCATTTAGATTCACTCTACACAGGTTTATTTAATCTAGAGATGCTGAGAGTCTGGCTCGAATCCAACCTCCAGGATGTGCTGTGGACACCAGCGATAATATCATATCTCACAATTATCTTGATCTTGTCTCTCCTCTCAGCTTTTAATAGAGCCCTTTTGTAATCATTAAAATAAAAGAACAATGTCCTTAATTTGGACTGGAGCACTTCTTATGTGGGGTGAAGGTGCCTCTTTAGTTCCTGGGAGCTTTGACTTTTAATAGAAAGGAACAGCTTTAAGTACCCATATTGTTCTGATTCAACGACTGAACGTGCCCCTATGTATAACGCACTATAAATGGTTTATCTCCTTGTCTGATGAATCTTTTTCTTTCAATTTGGCCCTCATTTTTCCTCTCATACGTGAAAAGTTTTAATATTTATTGAGCCTGTAACTCAAGAGAGCAACAAGAATCTACTGTTATACATTTCAGATTATTCCTAATACGAAAAAGCAAGACCACCACCTTTCTTGCTGAAGAGGTGTGCGGTTGTGAGTATAATCAGGAGGGTTATATGATTAAGGGCATCAAACGTCATCGGAGAACCAACCATTATAAGACATGCAGGGGCATAGCTACTAATCTTTCATGCTATGCACTGCAGTAAGCAAAGTTGCTGCGCTGCGTGAAAGGGAGAGACCAGAAATTGTCCTTATTTACAAAGATTTCAAGCATTTCTGCTCCCTACTTGTACTGGTGCACGGTTTGCTTCCTAGTTCCAATGCAGGCACCATTGTACAGAAGTGTGTGGAAGGGGCACCTTCTTGCACAAAACAATCCTCAGAGGCATTTTCCTATTTCTGTGTGTGCTGAGGAATGTGACAAGAGGAAATAATTAGGAGAAATAAAACTATTTATTTTTGCTACACCTCACTCAGGAATGTGTAGCACTGTGACAGTTTCCCAGGCTTACTAGTTTTAGTCACCCTAAAATGCAGCAAAATCCATGGGTGGACACATGGGATCGCCCATGCTCAACCCACTGAACATCTCCCAGGTTGAAATGTACCATAACAGCCCAGGCAGCTGCGTTGTGGCACATTTTTGACAAAGCTAAGCAAGGCAGCACAAATCACCCCTTGCATGGCATTATAAATATTACTGAAGCTTTTCAACGGACTTGCGTACCCCTTGCGCGACACAACAACAGTGCAAAGGCTTGATAAATATGCACAACCGTGTCAATATTGTACATATGGCAGTTCTTTTGACACAGAACTAGGCCTGATAATAAAGTGTCACACTAGGAAAACTACGGAGGGAAGGAGGCACTGGATGTCAGTTTATCAATATAGAAGATACATGCTGTAAGATTCTCCTTAGTGCCACGCTCAAGACAGTAAAGTGAGAGTAAAGATTTAACAAGCAGCTGCAGCAGTACTGCATAGAGGTCAGTCTTGCAAATAAAAATTGATAAGTAATACTGGCAGCATGTCTAAGCGTGATCTGGGTGTGGACAGGCACAGACGAGCTTGCCTTTTTTGTGCTGCTGGTGACCTCCCGGCATGTGCATTATACACAAATGTGCAGAAGGTTTAGTAAACTTCTCTCTCCTGCACATGAGACTATCTCTAAATCAACTAGGGCTTCAGTAGTACAAAATGACTGCTGCTACTGGACACTTCTAAGAAGAAAAAATGTGAAACAGTTTGTAGACCCAATATAAAACAACAGTAAACGTTAAATTATCTTAAAAATACTACTGAAAACGTCACAAGTTTATAAAGCCCTGCAAAGAAAAACTCCTACTAATTATTAAGAAAAATTAAGTGAGAAGCCAAGGCTCAAGCCCACACAAAAAATAAATTAAAAATAGCACCAGTACAATAGCAGAGGAAACTCAGGGCCGCATTTACAAAGTTTTGGCGCAGGGCAGCCTCGCAAGCCTTTTTGTTGCGTCAAAACAAAAAGTCAGGAAAGCACCATATCTACAGGATATGGCACATCCCTGTGCTTGTCCCCTGCACTGGCACACAAATTTCTGCCATGCGCCAAAGCAGGCATTCGTGCACCATAGTACGGGGATGATTGTTTTTTGTGTGGGAAGGGACACTTTCCTGCACAAAACAATCATGAGATGCATTTTCCTCCTTCTATGTGTGCTGCAGAACGCAGCACGCATAGAAAGACGAACCCTTACGCTACCCCTGGGGTGGCTTAGGAAACTGACGTATTCCCAGGTTTACGAAAACTTGTAGATCTGAAATGTGTCAGATTCCATGGGTGTTGTGTGGGAACACCCACAGCAACACCCATACAATGCCCTTTTCATGCAGAGTAATACATGAAAGGGAGCCATATCTACAAGGCCATGTAAAGTCATGCAAAGTTGTTTTGCGTGGTCTTGTAGATATGGCTCTGCAGCCTGCGCTGCTGGAGAGTAAAAAAAGTGATACACCGGCGGTGCAGCCTCTCTGTAAATGAGGCCCTCAGTTTCTTGTATTGGATGTGGATGTCCTTTTCATTTCAGAAGAGCTTCAATCCTTAGTTTGGCTGTTTAGTCACTCAGTAGTTAACTGGTGGTCCAAGAAATTCATTTTCTGGTGAACCCCTGGAGATTTTCAAAATGACAATTGAACAACTGGGTGTAAACATGGTGGTAGGAGCAACTGCTAACTCCACCTGTGTACTTAGCCATGTCTTGAAAACCAGGAAATATTACTGGAGGAAAAAAAGCTCATATGTCACTTCTAAATAAGTAGGCAATTCTTCACAATAGTACACATTTGATCCACCCTCTATGCTGAAGAACGCTAAATGAGTAGACATTTGATTGCTTTCTCCTTCACCTCAGATACCTTTTCATCCTCATAAAGGCATGAAGTTTGAAAATAAATATCCCCTCAAGATTTGGAGAAATAACATTTCATGATGATCCCACACTCTCTAATTCGGGCAGCTCAGGGATAGGACCGATATAGGGCCAATATCACATCTGTGACATCAACAGTGAAGTACAATTTATCAACTTTAAACCTAATTGGACACGTTGAGGTCTATTATTATTCAGAATATTTATATTTTTAGTCTTATCTTCCACTAATGGAGCATAGGTCATAGTGATCCGCATTTGTTGGAATCAGTGCACCCCTTTCAAAGTGTGTGTTCACTCATGAGATCTAATGGTAACAAAAACTATCTGATATTCCCAGGACAGTGGCTATATCTCTATTCACTTGCACTTCCACAGCGTGTATATATATATATATATATATATTAATCCTCTGAGTCCAGCAAAGGTTGAAGTGACTAAAGTGGTGGTCCGTGCCGGGTGCTGGCTACCCAAAATAGTATACAGGAAATTGTCTAATTTATTGTACTGTCCCACCTAAAGCCAGTACAATAAATTGGACAATTTCGTGGACCTTGGAGTTTTGGCTTTGTTCCTTTTCCGAAAATGAGTATTTTGGTAATATATATATATATATATATCCAGTAGAAGGCGTTAGCCGAAATACGTTGACACTCTGTTCTGTTCGGAGGCAGCATGTTGAATGTGAATAAAAATAGATTGACGGAAAAAACAATTGGTCAGCGGCTGTTCTCATGTCTCATAATGGGTACTGTGGATTCGAGCTGGGATGCAGCTGAGTGATGAGTGGAGCTGGGGTGCAGATGAGTGGAATCTCACCAATTTAGGATATATATGTGTGTATATATATATATAAATATACAAATATATATTTCTACATACATTTAAATGTGTGCTTCAGGCCTGGAAAGTCCATCGGATTCACACTTAAGTGGATCCATACATTTAAATGTGCTCAAGTCAACTACTGCAGCTAATCAATGTAAAATTTCATGAGATATATAAACATTCTGGACAATGTCTTTATATATCACAAAGCTATGAAAACTAGATCTATCACTAATCATTACTAGTAACACACACTGACCTGTCAGGGGATTTTCTGAGCTGGGAACATCCAAGTTCTTTTTAGATACTCAAATCCACTAATGTAGCTAATCAATGTAAAATATCATGAGATATATAAAGATTGTGGACAACATCTTGATATGTCCAATAGTTCTGATCTACCACTTATCATAACTAGTGATACACAATGACATACCACAAAAGTTTCTGAGCTCAGAGCATCCAAATTATTTTTAGATTGTTAAAGTCCACTACTGCAGCTAATCAATGTAAAATATCATGAGATATATAAACACTGTGGACACAGTCTTGATATATCCAAAGGTAATGATAACTAGATCTACTACTCATCACAACTAGTAACACGCACTGACCTATTAGGATATTTTCTGAGCTAGGGACATCCAAATTATTTACAGTGTAGTGGATGTTAGAGGGAAAAGAAACAACATATTGTTCTGTACCTGTGAGTATCTTCTCTCACTTATAAAATTCTGTTCTTGAGTTAACATCTATTTAGGGTCAATCAGATCTTGACTATCAATTAACAAAACTAGTATACACAACTTACCCTGATTGTCTTTAATATGGGACAGTATGAAAGCTTCATTAGGCATCTCTATCAATGGATATGGTGTTGTCTTAATTATTTTTTTTTTTTTTACAAAATCATAAAATACTCCCTTTATATGTGACCTTTGTTTAGCACTGTGTCTGAGCAAGATCACTAAATAGTTATTGAGAGGAATAATGACTCAAAGTTATCTTCTTATGTTGCAATGATAATATCAGTAGTTTCATTGTTTTGAAAACATATTGGGCTTTTCAATGATGTGTGTTGTACCATAATGGCTAATATAATTTTCTGCCTTTGCTTGTTGAAATGGTGAGGACACATGTGCCCAAAGAAAATAATTGACCCAATCAATCAATAAGGTTAGCCTTTGACTACAGTCATCCCCTAACAATGATGGAGTACCATTTGTCTGACCATAATCACTCAATGAAATAAATTATGGTAGCTTATTTTGAATTTCATATCTTCTATGCCAGCCATCAAGATTTCATTTTGCCATCAAAATGTCTAATATTACCATTCATGGTCTAAATTGTAGTGTATAGTATTGTATTGTAATCGTATTCATACAGCGCTTACTACCCCTGACGAGGCGTCGAAGCGCTTTTCGGTGAGTAGCACGGTACTCTGGAACCCAACAAGAATTAGTGATGGATTAGTATCGGGAAATAATGAGTACAGTTTTAGTATTATTATGAGTTAATTTGAGCCGCGAATATGAGAGTTTGTTAGTTAGATTGACTGGAGTAATGGAGGGGTGGAGGAGGAAAGAAATCCAGAAGTGTTAATTGGGAGTATTTCCTTAATTTACTCAACCCATAGGCTTGGGATGAGTAAAGGGGGATGGAGGAGGGAAGAGTATGTGGAAGGGTTAGGGAGAGCATAGAAGCAGGGTGAGATAAATGCTGGAGAATTTAGTAGGGTTGTGTGGGAGGTCACGGTAGTAGAGTGCGGTTTGGTGAGTTAGATGTGGAATCTGAGGGAAGAGCTTAGGCAGAGTTATTTAGGAGATGAAAGTAGTAGAAAGGATTTGGAATGAGTCAGAGTGCGAATGGAGGATAGTTTGATAGAGACATGACATATGATGATGGGTAGGTAAGTGTGATAAGATGAGAGCAGGAATTCATAGATATCTAGTATAACAACCCACCCAGGAGCCATGCACAGAAACAACATATACACATACATACAAATATATATATATATATATATATATATATATATATATATATATATATATATACACACACACAGACATATGCACATACAATACATAATTAGAACCATGGGTAAAATATGCTTAGTCAAACAGGTTTAAAGAGTGTGTGTGCATTTTATTGTTATGGCATAGTAGCGATACATATTTTCTATAGAAACTATACATAACTGGAAATATAGACATAATCTGAAAAAAATATTTATCAACATAGGCATATGCAATTCATAGTTGTTTGAATATGGTGGTTATGAAGGAAAGAGCCAACTCTTTAGTAGTTTTCTGAGGACAAGAAAGTTATCTGTGGCTCTCATAGTTTGGGGTAGTGAATTCCACAGTATGGCTCTTTAAACGGAGAAGGATGTACCACCTATAGTCTTTTTCTCGTATGGTGGTGTTCTAAGGCGGGGTGCAAATCTTGAGCGGAGGTTTCTTTGTTGGATGTATTTGGTAATTTTGTTTCTGATAAAAAGCGGTCCTGTTCCATGTAAAGCTTTGTGGGTGATACAAAGCAGCTTGAAAGTGCATCGTCCAACGGGTAACCAGTGTAGTGCTTTCAAGGCAGGGGAGATGTGGACTTGCGGCTTTACATGTAATAGTAGCCTGGCTGCGGAATTCTGGATACGTTGTAGTTTTTTCATAACAGATAGAGGTGATCCATGGTAGAGGCCATTGGCATAATCAAGTTTGGATAGTACAAGCGAGATAGTAGCTTGCACCTTGTGTGGAAATCCAAGGTGGGGAAAGATGCTTCGTAAAGTCTTCAAGGTGATAAAGCTTGTTCGTGCTAATTTGTCCACTTAGGCATTCATAATTAACTTGGAATCCATGGTGATTCCTAGGTTTTTAACTTCCTTGGATAATTGAGGAGGTGGTCTGAGATCGTCAGGCCAGACACACAGAAGGTCATCATTTTTCCAGTCCCCACATATGAGTATTTCTGTTTTGGAGGTATTTAGTTTGAGATGGCTCCAGGTCATCCACTGATCAACGGCTCTAAGGCAACTGAAGATTTGTGAGTTTTCAATGTTTTTGGGGCATTCTAATTTAAGTAGTATTTGTGTGTCATCTGCATAGTTGTAGCATGTGAGATGGAAATCATTGATCAGTTCTGGTAAGGATATTATGTAGATGTTGAAAAGCAAAGGTGAGATGATTGACCCTTGGGGGACCCCTGCTTTTGTGAGGTAGGGCTCGGACGAGAAGGGGGGCGAGTGGATGATATTCGATCTTTTTTGAAGATAGGAAGTAATCCAGTCGAGAGCAATCCCTTGTATGCTGGCTTCGTGGAGCCTTTGAATTAGGGTGTCAACCGTATCAAAGGCAGCTGAGAGGTCCAAGAGAAGTAGTGCAGCAACTCCATTTCGGTCGACTGTGTTTTTAAGATCATCCCAGATTGCTATGAGTGCCGATTCAGTGCTTCTTCCCGGGCGGAATCCAGTTTGGAAGTCTGAAAGTAAAGAATTGTCTTCAATGAATTGTGACATCTGGGCGAAAGCTGCTCTTTCTATCAATTTGCCCAGGAAAGGTTCATTTCTGATTGGTCTGTAGTTGTTGGGGGTCTTGCGGGTCTAGGTTTGTTTTCTTTAATAAAGGTCGTATGTATGCCTTTTTCAGGTCTACAGGAAAAGTTCCTGAAGTTAAAGAGTTGTTGATGATTCTTCTTACAGGTGTGGCAGCAGAAGTAGATAGGAGAATGTTCTGGAAGATTTGTGGTGGGCAAGGGTCAGAAGGGGAACCAGAAGGTCTGCTTGCTTTGACCAAATCCATAAATTCATCCTGGGATATTTGTTTGAAGGACTGTAGAGGTTGGGTTGGTTTATTCTTAGAGGGTATTTTAGGAAAGGGGTTGGTGCTGATGGTTTTCTTCTGTTTTAAGTGGGAGTCCAATGTGTCTGCCTTGGTTGTGTAGTGAGTTGCCAATTTGTTTGCGAAATCTTGAGTAGGGGAATGACCTCCTTCCTTGCATGTAGGTTTTTGAAATTCATTGAGAATTTTATAAAATTCCTTGGTTGTAGATTGAGCATTTTGAATTCTGTCTGGGTAGTACCTTTTTTTAGCTTTTTTGATTGATGATTTGTGTATCCTGTTAAGTTTTTGTAGCTGCAGTTTCTCTTGACCGTTGTTTGTTTTGAGCCAGGTCCGCTGCAACTTTCTGATTTGTTGCTTTATCTTTTTAAGTTCTGTGTTTCTCCAAGGTGTTGGTTTTCTTTTGTTGTGTTTAGTTTTTCTGAGTGGTATTAGGATATCAAAAGCTTCCTGTAGCCACTCATAAGGTTTTGGCACATAATTAATTGTATCTAGATCTGTGTTGGCTGTTAGTTGTGTTTCTAAGTCATCCAAATTGAGTTTGCTCCATGGTTGATAGGTGTATGTATGTAAGTAGTTGTGGGGTGTGTTGATTTGTGGAGCTGTATGTCGGAAAGTTATCAAATGGTGGTCTGACCAAGTGATTGGCGTGATGCTATGAATAGTAACTAGTTCAGGCTTAGCAAAAATGTCATCTAGGATGTGACCAGCGATGTGTGTTGGATTGTGTACAATCTGATGTAGGTTCAAGGCGACTGGGCCAGTGGTGATAGCTTTTGGATGGGGCATGTTGGGTTTGTCAAACACAATGTTTAGATCCCCAAGAATGCATAGGTTGGAGTATAGTGTAATAAGGTTTGAGACTGTGTCTAGAAAAGCATCTGGGAATAAGGAGTTGTTAGGTGGAGGTCTGTAAAGGAGGATAAAGTTACAGAAGGAAGTTGGAGTAGGGTGGCATCTGGGAAGGAGGGCTTCACAACCTTGTATGGAGATGTTGTCTGTTTTACTGAGGTTCAATGCCTGTTTGAATATAATAGCTAGTCCACCTCCTCTCTTGCCTATATGGTTTTGTGTGATGGTTTGATAGCCTGGAGGAACGGCTTCGTGCAACACTGGGGCCATGTCATCTCCCAACCAGGATTAATTTATGAATAGTAAGTCAGGTTGTGTGTCTGTGAGCAGGTCGTCGATGTGGTGCTTGTTTTTTTAGAGTGATCGAGCATTTATGAGCTGGCAGTTTAGAAAAGGTGTGTTAGTGGTAGTGTTGTTTTGTTTAGGAGAGGGGTAAGTAGTATAATGTGAGCTTGAAGCAGGAGCGTTGCTAGTTGTGATAACTGTTTGAGGCTCACAATAGTCTTGCTTTTCAATATAGTGTTCCTCTTCCAGCAGGTTAAGGAGGCATTTTGTTGGGTCTGTGTGTGTGGGTGGTGGACTTGGTGGCTGAGGCAGCCATGAGGAGTGTACTGTTTTTTGTAGGGTAGTTTTATTATGTAATAGACAAGGGGATTTGAGGTTGCTATGAGTGGCATGTTTTTTATTTTGTTTGCGTTTGTTTAGTGTGGATGGAGTATGGGTTAGGGGTGGTGGAGGAGCATGTGGATCATGATGTAAGGCTCTAAATTGTGCAATGGAGGAGAGGCGAGTGAATGAAAGTTGCTGGGTTGGGGTGCTTGTGGTAGGTGTTTGTGAAGAGTGAGAAAGTAGGGGTGGAGATAGGATGGAATTTGTATTCTTTGTGTAGTCCTGAGGGTGGGAGTGGGTATGACGAAACGTGTAATGTAAGTTTGTGTTGCTTTGATGTGCTGATGTTTGCGGTCTGTATTGTTTTTGTGGAATAGTGAGAGGGGATATTGGTGTAGTTGTTTTTGGTGAGGGATTTGTATGTGAGTTAGTGCTGGTGAGTGGAATTTGAGTGTTAGATGGGGTGTTGATGTGTTTTGGAGATGAATGTACGAGGTGTGTAAGAGGTGATGGATGTGTGCCAGGGGAGTTCGTGTTAGTTGCGATGATTGGAAGAGGTAATATGTGTGGTGGAGTGAAATGTGGGGATTGTATGGTTGTGTGTAATTGGTGAAGAGAGGGGAAGAGTGTTTGTAAATGGTGTGTTTGAAGGCAGGGTTTGGGCATTGTTATGGTGACAGGTGGTCTGTGTGGAGCAAACAGCGGATAGTGTTGTTGGTTAGTAAGAGCAGAGAGTGTGTATCTGGAAGGCTGAGACTGAGAGAAATGTATACTGTAGTTTTGTGTTGTGTGGGTGGTGGCAGGTTGTGTTACTGGGAGTGGACAGAGTAGTGTTTGCAGTGAGAATGCAGGTATTTGACTGTTGTATTTGTGGGGGATATGTGTATATGTGTTGTATAAAGGTGTAGGAAAGTACCATCTTGCCTGGCATGTTACCCCCATTTTTCACTGTATATATGTTGTTTTAGTTGTATGTGTCACTGGGACCCTGGTAACCCAGGGCCCCAGTGCTCATAAGTGTGCCTGAATGTGTTACCTGTGTAGTGACTAACTGTCTCACTGAGGCTCTGCTAATCAGAACCTCAGTGGTTATGCTCTCTCATTTCTTTCCAAATTGTCACTAACAGGCTAGTGACCATTTTTACCAATTTACATTGGCTTACTGGAACACCCTTATAATTCCCTAGTATATGGTACTGAGGTACCCAGGGTATTGGGGTTCCAGGAGATCCCTATGGGCTGCAGCATTTCTTTTGCCACCCATAGGGAGCTCTGACAATTCTTACACAGGCCTGCCACTGCAGCCTGAGTGAAATAACGTCCACGTTATTTCACAGCCATTTTACACTGCACTTAAGTAACTTATAAGTCACCTATATGTCTAACCTTTACCTGGTAAAGGTTAGGTGCAAAGTTACTTAGTGTGAGGGCACCCTGGCACTAGCCAAGGTGCCCCCACATTGTTCAGAGCCAATTCCCTGAACTTTGTGAGTGCGGGGACACCATTACACGCGTGCACTACATATAGGTCACTACCTATATGTAGCTTCACAATGGTAACTCCGAATATGGCCATGTAACATGTCTATGATCATGGAATTGCCCCCTCTATACCATCCTGGCATAGTTGGCACAATCCCATGATCCCAGTGGTCTGTAGCACAGACCCTGGTACTGCCAAACTGCCCTTCCTGGGGTTTCACTGCAGCTGCTGCTGCTGCCAACCCCTCAGACAGGCAGCTGCCCTCCTGGGGTCCAGCCAGGCCTGGCCCAGGATGGCAGAACAAAGAACTTCCTCTGAGAGAGGGTGTGACACCCTCTCCCTTTGGAAAATGGTGTGAAGGCAGGGGAGGAGTAGCCTCCCCCAGCCTCTGGAAATGCTTTGTTGGGCACAGAGGTGCCCAATTATGCATAAGCCAGTCTACACCGGTTCAGGGACCCCTTAGCCCCTGCTCTGGCGCGAAACTGGACAAAGGAAAGGGGAGTGACCACTCCCCTGACCTGCACCTCCCCTGGGAGGTGTCCAGAGCTCCTCCAGTGTGCTCCAGACCTCTGCCATCTTGGAAACAGAGGTGCTGCTGGCACACTGGACTGCTCTGAGTGGCCAGTGCCACCAGGTGACGACAGAGACTCCTGCTGATAGGCTCCTTCAGGTGTTAGTAGCCTATCCTCTCTCCTAGGTAGCCAAACCCTCTTTTCTGGCTATTTAGGGTCTCTGTCTCTGGGGAAACTTTAGATAACGAATGCACGAGCTCAGCCGAGTTCCTCTGCATCTCTCTCTTCACCTTCTGATAAGGAAACGACTGCTGACCGCGCTGGAAGCCTGCAAACCTGCAACATAGTAGCAAAGACGACTACTGCAACTCTGTAACGCTGATCCTGCCGCCTTCTCGACTGTTTTCCTGCTTGTGCATGCTGTGGGGGTAGTCTGCCTCCTCTCTGCACCAGAAGCTCCGAAGAAATCTCCCGTGGGTCGACAGAATCTTCCCCCTGCAACCGCAGGCACCAAAAAGCTGCATTACCGGTCCCTTGGGTCTCCTCTCAGCACGACGAGCGAGGTCCCTCGAATCCAGCGACTCTGTCCAAGTGACCCCCACAGTCCAGTGACTCTTCAGTCCAAGTTTGGTGGAGGTAAGTCCTTGCCTCACCTCGCTGGGCTGCATTGCTGGGAACCGCGACTTTGCAGCTACTCCGGCCCCTGTGCACTTCCGGTGGAAATCCTTTGTGCACAGCCAAGCCTGGGTCCACGGCACTCTAACCTGCATTGCACGACTTTCTAAGTTTGTCTCCGGCGACGTGGGACTCCTTTGTGCAACTTCGGCGAGCACCGTTTCACGCATCCTTGTAGTGCCTGTTTCTGGCACTTCTCCGGGTGGTACCTGCTTCAGTGAGGGCTCTTTGTTTTGCTCGACGTCCCCTCTCTGTTCAGGTCCAATTTGCGACCTCCTGGTCCCTCCTGGGCCCCAGCAGTGTCCAAAAACGCCAAACGCACGATTTGCGTCTAGAAAGGCTTGTTGGCGTCCTTTTGGCAGGAAAACACTTCTGCACGACTCTCCAAGGCAAGAGGGATCCGTCCACCAAAGGGGAAGTCTCTAGCCCTTCCTGCAGAAACCTCAGCTTCTTCTGTCCAGTAGAAGCTTCTTTGCACCCGCAGCTGGCATTTCCTGGGCATCTGCCCATCTCCGACTTGCTTGTGACTTTTGGACTTGGTCCCCTTGTTCCACAGGTACCCTAGATTGGAAATCCACAGTTGTTGCATTGCTGGTTTGTGTCTTTCCTGCATTATTCCTCTAACACGACTACTTTGTCCTTAGGGGAACTTCAGTGCACTTTGCACTCACTTTTCAGGGTCTTGGGGAGGGTTATTTTTCTAACTCTCACTATTTTCTAATAGTCCCAGCGACCCTCTACAAGGTCACATAGGTTTGGGGTCCATTCGTGGTTCGCATTCCACTTTTGGAGTATATGGTTTGTGTTGCCCCTATCCCTATGTTTCCCCATTGCATCCTATTGTAACTATACATTGTTTGCACTGTTTTCTAAGACTATACTGCATATTTTTGCTATTGTGTATATATATCTTGTGTATATTTCCTATCCTCTCACTGAGGGTACACTCTAAGATACTTTGGCATATTGTCATAAAAATAAAGTACCTTTATTTTTAGTATAACTGTGTATTGTGTTTTCTTATGATATTGTGCATATGACACTAGGTGGTACTGTAGTAGCTTCACACGTCTCCTAGTTCAGCCTAAGCTGCTCTGCTAAGCTACCATTATCTATCAGCCTAAGCTGCTAGACACCCTATACACTAATAAGGGATAACTGGGCCTGGTGCAAGGTGCAAGTACCCCTTGGTACTCACTACAAGCCAGTCCAGCCTCCTACATTGGTTGTGCAGTGGTGGGATAAGTGCTTGAGACTACTTACCACTCTTGTCATTGTACTTTTCATAAGAGAAAAATATACAAAACAAGGTCAGTGTATATACACATAGCCAAAAAGTTTTGCATTTCCTCTTTTCACTCTTTTCTAAGTGCTGAAAAGTACTTCTAAACTTTCAAAAAGTTCTTAAAAGTTTAAAAAGTTTTTTCTGTCTTTCCAAAAAGTTCTGAAAACTTTTTTCTCTTTTTCTATCACTTTAACTCTCTCTAAAAAATGTCTGGCACAGGCCAAAGTGTTGATCTGTCCAAACTTGCATATGACAACCTTAGCTGGAAAAGAGCAAGGAGTCTCTGTATAGAGAGAGGTTTGAGTGTAGGGAAGAATCCTTCCTTGGAACTGTTACTTAACATGCTTAGAGAACAGGATAAGGCCATAGGTGCCCCATCTGTTGAAAAAGTACCTAATAGTTCCCAATCTGATTCAGGGACTCCCCCAGGAAAAGATTCAGGAAAGAAACTTCCTAGCCTGCCCATTATTAGACAATCTAGCATAGATGGTAATGATGATGAGCCACACCAAATAAATAGTGTTGTCTCACATCATAGCAAAAGCATTTATTCTCACCATACTGGTAGTAATGTTTCTGTAAACCAAGCTGTTAGGGTGCCTTCTGTAAGGGACAGGTCTCCTTCTGTTCATTCCCATCATAGCTCTGTTTCTAGAAATGTCCCTCCCACCAACCCTGATGACAGAATGTTAGAGAGGGAACTCAATAAGTTGAGGGTGGAACAAACCAGACTGAAGCTTAAAAAGCAACAGCTGGATTTGGATAGACAGTCTTTTGAATTAGAGAAGGAAAGACAGAAGTTGGGTTTAGATACCCATGGTGGCAGCAGCAGTATTCCCCATAGTCATCCTGCAAAAGAGCATGATTCCAGGAATCTGCACAAGATAGTTCCCCCTTATAAGGAGGGGGATGACATTAACACGTGGTTTGCTGCACTTGAGAGGGCCTGTGTTGTACAGGATGTCCCTCAAAGGCAGTGGGCTGCTATCCTATGGCTATCATTTAGTGGAAAAGGTAGGGATAGGCTCCTTACTGTGAAAGAAAATGATGCTAATAATTTCCAAGTTCTTAAGAATGCACTCCTGGATGGTTATGGCTTAACCACTGAACAGTACAGGATAAAGTTCAGAGAGACCAAAAAGGAGTCTTCACAAGACTGGGTTGATTTCATTGACCATTCAGTGAAGGCCTTGGAGGGGTGGTTACATGGCAGTAAAGTTACTGATTATGACAGCCTGTATAACTTAATCCTGAGAGAGCATATTCTTAATAATTGTGTGTCTGATTTGTTGCACCAGTACTTGGTGGACTCTGATCTGACCTCTCCCCAAGAATTGGGAAAGAAGGCAGACAAATGGGTCAGAACAAGAGTGAACAGAAAAGTTCATACAGGGGGTGACAAAGATGGCAACAAAAAGAAGGATGGTAAGTCTTCTGACAAGGGTGGGGACAAATCTAAAAATGAGTTTTCATCAGGCCCACAAAAACACTCTGGTGGGGGTGGTGGGTCCAAATCCTCCTTTAATCAGAACAAGGAAAAGAAACCATTGTGCTATTTATGTAAAATAAAAGGCCATTGGACAACAGATCCCAGTTGTCCAAAGAAAGGCACCACAGCTCCTACCACTACAACCCCTACTGCTACACCTAGTGTCCCTACTAATAGCAGTGGTGGTGGGAGCAAACCTACTAATAGCCAAACCAAGGGAGTAGCTGGGCTCACTTTTGGTAATTTAGTTGGGGTTGGTCTGATTAGGGAGACCACAGAGGCTACTTTAGTCTCTGAAGGGGCTATTGATTTAGCCACTTTGGTTGCTTGCCCCATAACTTGGAGAAGTACAAGCAACTAACCCTAATACATGGTGTTGAGGTCCAGGCCTACAGGGACACAGGTGCCAGTGTCACAATGGTGATTGAGAAACTGGTGCACCCTGAACAACACATACTTGGATACCAGTACCAAGTAACCGATGCTCACAACATAACACAAAGCCACCCCATGGCTGTTGTAAATCTCAACTGGGGGGGGGGTAACTGGTCCAAAGAAAGTTGTGGTAGCTTCAGATTTACCTGTAGACTGTCTATTAGGGAATGATTTGGAGACATCAGCTTGGTCAGATGTGGAGTTGGAGGCCCATGCAGCAATGCTGGGCATCCCAGGGCATATTTTTGCTTTGACAAGGGCTCAGGCCAAAAAGCAAAAAGGACAGGGAAGCTTGGATCCTGGAACAATGGACCAAGTGCTCCCTAAAGCTAGGGCTAGTAGAAGCAAACCACTTCCTACTATCCCTCCCTCTACAGTGGATTCTACTTCTGAGGAAGAAGAATTCCCTCCCTGTGCAGAACCTACACCAGAGGAGCTGGAAGCAGACACTGCTGAGCTTTTGGGTGAAGGGGGGCCTGCCAGAGAGGAGCTGAGTGTGGCACAGCAAACCTGTCCCACATTAGAGGGTCTCAGACAGCAAGCTGTGAAACAGGCTAATGGGGATGACAGTGACTCTCACAGAGTTTACTGGGAGGACAACCTCTTGTACACTGAGCATAGGGATCCTAAACCTGGAGCTGCCAGGAGATTAGTGATTCCTCAGGAGTACAGAAAGTTCCTCCTAACACTGGCACATGACATTCCCTTAGCTGGGCATCTAGGACAAATGAAAACTTGGGACAGGCTTGTTCCCCTGTTTCATTGGCCTAGAATGTCTGAGGACACAAAGGAATTTTGTAAGTCCTGTGAAACCTGTCAAGCCAGTGGCAAGACAGGTGGCACCCCAAAGGCACCCCTTATTCCACTGCCTGTGGTTGGGGTTCCCTTTGAAAGGGTAGGGGTTGACATAGTTGGCCCCCTTGACCCTCCTACTGCTTCAGGCAATAGGTTTATCTTGGTGGTAGTGGACCATGCCACAAGATACCCTGAAGCAATTCCTTTAAGGACCACTACAGCTCCTGCAGTGGCAAAGGCCCTCCTGGGAATATTTTTCAGGGTGGGCTTCCCAAAGGAAGTAGTATCAGACAGAGGAAGCAATTTCATGTCTGCATACTTAAAGGCCATGTGGAAGGAGTGTGGTGTAACGTACAAGTTCACAACACCCTATCATCCACAAACAAATGGACTGGTGGAGAGATTTAATAAAACTCTCAAAGGCATGATTATGGGACTCCCTGAAAAACTCCGCAGGAGATGGGATATCCTTCTACCATGCCTCCTTTTTGCCTACAGGGAGGTACCCCAGAAAGGAGTGGGCTTCAGCCCCTTTGAACTTCTTTTTGGACACCCTGTTAGGGGTCCACTCACACTTGTAAAGGAGGGTTGGGAACAACCTTTAAAAGCTCCTAAGCAGGATATTGTGGACTATGTACTTGGCCTCAGATCAAGGATGGCTGAGTACATGAAAAAGGCCAGTAAAAACCTTCAGGCCAGCCAAGAGCTCCAGAAGCAATGGCATGATCAGAAGGCTGTTTTGGTTCAGTACCAACCAGGGCAGAAAGTGTGGGTCTTGGAGCCTGTGGCCCCAAGAGCACTCCAAGATAAATGGAGTGGACCCCACACAATTGTTGAAAAGAAGGGTGAAGTCACCTACTTGGTTGACTTAGGCACTGCCAGGAGTCCCCTTAGGGTGCTCCATGTCAACCGCCTGAAACCCTACTATGACAGGGCTGATCTCACCCTGCTCATGGCAACTGATGAGGGACAGGAAGAAGACAGTGATCCTCTACCTGATCTCTTCTCTTCCACAGAACAAGATGCTCTTGTGGAAGGTGTAGTTTTGGCAGATTGTCTTACTGCTGAGCAGAAAGACCATTGCATAAATCTCCTAGGACAATTTTCAGAACTCTTCTCTACTGTGCCAGGCACCACTTCTTGGTGTGAGCACACTATAGATACTGGAGACAGTTTACCTGTCAAAAGTAAGATCTATAGGCAGCCTGACCATGTCAGGGACTGCATAAAGCAAGAAGTTCAGAAAATGTTGGAACTAGGAGTGGTTGAGCACTCTGACAGTCCATGGGCTTCTCCTGTGGTACTGGTACCAAAACCCAATTCTAAAGATGGAAAGAAGGAAATGCGGTTTTGTGTAGACTATATAGGTCTCAACTTGGTAACCAAAACTGATGCTCACCCTATACCCAGGGCAGATGAGCTTATAGATACACTGGCATCTGCCAAGTATCTAAGCACTTTTGATTTGACTGCAGGGTATTGGCAGATCAAATTATCAGAAGATGCTAAACCTAAGACTGCATTTTCTACCATTGGAGGACATTACCAGTTTACTGTAATGCCTTTTGGTTTGAAAAATGCACCTGCCACTTTTCAGAGGTTGGTGAACACAGTCCTGCAAGGGCTGGAAGCTTTCAGTGCAGCATATTTGGACGATATAGCTGTCTTTAGCTCCAGCTGGGATGATCACCTGGTCCACCTATGGAAAGTTTTGGAGGCTCTGCAAAAGGCAGGCATCACTATCAAGGCTTCAAAGTGCCAGATAGGGCAGGGTAAGGTGGTTTATCTGGGACACCTTGTTGGTGGGGAACAGATTGCACCACTTCAGGGGAAAATCCAAACTATTATTGATTGGGTTCCCCCTACCACTCAGACTCAGGTGAGAGCCTTCCTAGGCCTCACTGGGTATTACAGGAGGTTCATTAAGAACTATGGCTCCATTGCAGCCCCTCTTAATGACCTCACATCCAAGAAAATGCCTAAAAAGGTATTATGGACAGCAAACTGTCAGAAAGCTTTTGAGGAGCTGAAGCAGGCCATGTGCTCTGCACCTGTCCTGAAAAGCCCTTGTTACTCTAAAAAATTCTATGTCCAAACTGATGCATCTGAATTAGGAGTAGGGGCAGTCCTATCACAACTTAATTCTGAGGGCCAGGATCAACCTGTTGCTTTTATTAATAGGAGGTTGACCCCTAGAGAAAAGCGTTGGTCTGCCATTGAGAGGGAGGCCTTTGCTGTGGTCTGGGCTCTGAAGAAGTTGAGGCCATACCTGTTTGGCACTCACTTCATTGTTCAGACAGACCACAAACCTCTACTTTGGCTAAAACAAATGAAAGGTGAAAATCCTAAATTGTTGAGGTGGTCCATATCCCTACAGGGAATGGACTATACAGTGGAACATAGACCTGGGAGTAGCCACTCCAATGCAGATGGACTCTCCAGATATTTCCACTTAGACAATGAAGACTCATCAGGTCATGGCTAGTCCTATTGTCCTTCGTTTGGGGGGGGTTGTGTAGGAAAGTACCATCTTGCCTGGCATGTTACCCCAATTTTTCACTGTATATATGTTGTTTTAGTTGTATGTGTCACTGGGACCCTGGTAACCCAGGGCCCCAGTGCTCATAAGTGTGCCTGAATGTGTTACCTGTGTAGTGACTAACTGTCTCACTGAGGCTCTGCTAATCAGAACCTCAGTGGTTATGCTCTCTCATTTCTTTCCAAATTGTCACTAACAGGCTAGTGACCATTTTTACCAATTTACATTGGCTTACTGGAACACCCTTATAATTCCCTAGTATATGGTACTGAGGTACCCAGGGTATTGGGGTTCCAGGAGATCCCTATGGGCTGCAGCATTTCTTTTGCCACCCATAGGGAGCTCTGACAATTCTTACACAGGCCTGCCACTGCAGCCTGAGTGAAATAACGTCCACGTTATTTCACAGCCATTTTACACTGCACTTAAGTAACTTATAAGTCACCTATATGTCTAACCTTTACCTGGTAAAGGTTAGGTGCAAAGTTACTTAGTGTGAGGGCACCCTGGTACTAGCCAAGGTGCCCCCACATTGTTCAGAGCCAATTCCCTGAACTTTGTGAGTGCGGGGACACCATTACACGCGTGCACTACATATAGGTCACTACCTATATGTAGCTTCACAATGGTAACTCCGAATATGGCCATGTAACATGTCTATGATCATGGAATTGCCCCCTCTATGCCATCCTGGCATAGTTGGCACAATCCCATGATCCCAGTGGTCTGTAGCACAGACCCTGGTACTGCCAAACTGCCCTTCCTGGGGTTTCACTGCAGCTGCTGCTGCTGCCAACCCCTCAGACAGGCAGCTGCCCTCCTGGGGTCCAGCCAGGCCTGGCCCACGATGGCAGAACAAAGAACTTCCTCTGAGAGAGGGTGTGACACCCTCTCCCTTTGGAAAATGGTGTGAAGGCAGGGGAGGAGTAGCCTCCCCCAGCCTCTGGAAATGCTTTGTTGGGCACAGAGGTGCCCAATTCTGCATAAGCCAGTCTACACCGGTTCAGGGACCCCTTAGCCCCTGCTCTGGCGCGAAACTGGACAAAGGAAAGGGGAGTGACCACTCCCCTGACCTGCACCTCCCCTGGGAGGTGTCCAGAGCTCCTCCAGTGTGCTCCAGACCTCTGCCATCTTGGAAACAGAGGTGCTGCTGGCACACTGGACTGCTCTGAGTGGCCAGTGCCACCAGGTGACGACAGAGACTCCTGCTGATAGGCTCCTTCAGGTGTTAGTAGCCTATCCTCTCTCCTAGGTAGCCAAACCCTCTTTTCTGGCTATTTAGGGTCTCTGTCTCTGGGGAAACTTCAGATAACGAATGCACGAGCTCAGCCGAGTTCCTCTGCATCTCTCTCTTCACCTTCTGATAAGGAAACGACTGCTGACCGCGCTGGAAGCCTGCAAACCTGCAACATAGTAGCAAAGACGACTACTGCAACTCTGTAACGCTGATCCTGCCGCCTTCTCGACTGTTTTCCTGCTTGTGCATGCTGTGGGGGTAGTCTGCCTCCTCTCTGCACCAGAAGCTCCGAAGAAATCTCCCGTGGGTCGACGGAATCTTCCCCCTGCAACCGCAGGCACCAAAAAGCTGCATTACCGGTCCCTTGGGTCTCCTCTCAGCACGACGAGCGAGGTCCCTTGAATCCAGCGACTCTGTCCAAGTGACCCCACAGTCCAGTGACTCTTCAGTCCAAGTTTGGTGGAGGTAAGTTCTTGCCTCACCTCGCTGGGCTGCACTGCTGGGAACCGCAACTTTGCAGCTACTCCGGCCCCTGTGCACTTCCGGCGGAAATCCTTTGTGCACAGCCAAGCCTGGGTCCACGGCACTCTAACCTGCATTGCACGACTTTCTAAGTTGGTCTCCGGCGACGTGGGACTCCTTTGTGCAACTTCGGTGAGCACCGTTTCACGCATCCTTGTAGTGCCTGTTTCTGGCACTTCTCCGGGTGCTACCTGCTTCAGTGAGGGCTCTTTGTCTTGCTCGACGTCCCCTCTCTCTTGAGGTCCAATTTGCGACCTCCTGGTCCCTCCTGGGCCCCAGCAGCGTCCAAAAATGCCAAACGCACGATTTGCATCTAGAAAGGCTTGTTGGCGTCCTTTCGACGGGAAAACACTTCTGCACGACTCTCCAAGGCGAGAGGGATCCGTCCACCAAAGGGGAAGTCTCTAGCCCTTTTCGTTCCTGCAGAAACCTCAGCTTCTTCTGTCCAGTAGAAGCTTCTTTGCACCCGCAGCTGGCATTTCCTGGGCATCTGCCCATCTCCGACTTGCTTGTGACTTTTGGACTTGGTCCCCTTGTTCCACAGGTACCCTAGATTGGAAATCCACAGTTGTTGCATTGCTGGTTTGTGTCTTTCCTGCATTATTCCTCTAACACGACTACTTTGTCCTTAGGGGAACTTTAGTGCACTTTGCACTCACTTTTCAGGGTCTTGGGGAGGGTTATTTTTCTAACTCTCACTATTTTCTAATAGTCCCAGCGACCCTCTACAAGGTCACAAAGGTTTGGGGTCCATTCGTGGTTCGCATTCCACTTTTGGAGTATATGGTTTGTGTTGCCCCTATCCCTATGTTTCCCCATTGCATCCTATTGTAACTATACATTGTTTGCACTGTTTTCTAAGACTATACTGCATATTTTTGCTATTGTGTATATATATCTTGTGTATATTTCCTATCCTCTCACTGAGGGTACACTCCAAGATACTTTGGCATATTGTCATAAAAATAAAGTACCTTTATTTTTAGTATAACTGTGTATTGTGTTTTCTTATGATATTGTGCATATGACACTAGGTGGTACTGTAGTAGCTTCACACGTCTCCTAGTTCAGCCTAAGCTGCTCTGCTAAGCTACCATTATCTATCAGCCTAAGCTGCTAGACACCCTATACACTAATAAGGGATAACTGGGCCTGGTGCAAGGTGCAAGTACCCCTTGGTACTCACTACAAGCCAGTCCAGCCTCCTACAAAAGGGTATTGTGTTGGGTGATGGGACAATGCAATCTGTCTGTGGTCAGTTTGTGATGCATGAGTTGGATGTCTTTGTAGAATATGTGTTTGCATGTTGAGGGATGTGTAGGGGTGAAAACCATTCCTGGTCAATTGAGAATTGGGCAGCATTTCTGTCCCTAGTCCCTAGTCCCTACCTGTCCCGAACAGGCCCAAACAGGTAACTGCCCTTGTCCTCTCCGCCCTTTGCCTCGACGCCCGGGCTGAGACGTCCTGAGTCCTAGCCTTTTATAGCCCTACTGGCCAATAAGAAGCTGGTCCTAACCCTAGCCAATCCAATTTCAAGCCCTGATTCAAACAACTAATGGGAGACCCGGCCCTAATCACCAATCATAGCCCTATTCCTGACCACCAATCACAGCCCCAGCCCTAAACCAGCAACCAATCAGAATCTCAGCCCAATTCACCAATCACAGCCCTAGAACCAACAGCCAATCAGATTCTCAGCCCTATCCACCAATCACAGCCATAGAACCAACAGCCAATCAGAATCTCAATTTGGACTTGATAAGAATTTTTATTGATATAATTTAACATGATAAAGGGTGACTCGTATATTAATGTAGCTTATGGCACAGGGTTGAGTAGTGCATCAGTATTTCATTGACTAGGAACTGTCGCAAGAACATAATAACACTCCCTCTTTTACAGTAGTTGTACATAAAAAAGTACAAATTCTTATTAAGATCTGCTTCAATCTCGCTAATTCTAATCTCTTTATCACTGTGTAGAGATTTTGGAATCCCCATGTTGGGGACCAGAGATTTTGACCCTCAAAATGAGGTCCATTTTTCCCGTCTATAGATTCACGGGGATAATGAAGGTCCACATTATGGGGATCAGCTGGGGCCAATTCATATTGCAGGAGTCAAGTATCCATGGGTGAGCCATAAACTCTAAAAGGATTTACTAATAAAATTCATAATTTTCTTAGGATGATTCATAAATGTGTGTTGGCCTATGTAAAGATATAGTCATCTTACTGGTAAGTAGATCAGTAGGTGCACACTATTCATTTCAGGGTCTATTTTAAATTTTTTCACTATTTTCGATCTCCAGTATAACCACTTGTGTTGAAGTGAGCTGCACACCATTCTGGGTGCAAAAGGTTCTTTTGAAAATTAGACCCTGAAAGGATGCTTACTGATTCAAGTGGTACATATGCAATAAATGTATTTGTTAGAATACACCTTTTAATTTTTCTTGCTGTGAATTAGTTTGCCAAGGATTCGGCCCGTCATTCAGAGTCTGGCGGTCCTAGGGCCGCCAGAGTCGCTGTTGCGGGTGGATCACTGCCAATGCAGGGATCCTGCCTCCACATTACGACGTGGCGAAAGTGCCACGGTTGGACCGCCGGCCTTGCCACTTTTTGGCCATCCGACGGCCTGGTGGTGTCAGCGGTCTTAATCCTCTTTGCAGCGCTGTCCTGGGGATTATGAGTACCCTCTCCGACAGCTTTTACATGGCAGCTGCACTTCGCATGGGCAGGGCAGCGGCCCCCATGGGAAGACCAGTCGCACTTTTCACTGCTTGGCAGACAGTGAAAAGTGCGACGGGTGCTGCTGCACCCTACGCACTGCAACATTGCCCCCGGCTCTATTATGAGCCGGCGTCAATGTTGTGGGCATTTTCCAGTTGGGGTGGTGGTCAGCTTCGGCAGAGGGGTGTTTTCATTCGCCGAAGTCGCAGTGATGGCCTGAAGCCTTTTCAAATAATTGTTCACCTGATTCCAGCATTGCAGTAAAAGAAAAAACCTATGTAAGACATATTGCCTCCATCATAAGGTGATACTTCAGCCCCCATCACCCGAAATTCTTACATCGGCTTCTCCTCCTGTTCAATTTTCTTTGTGTTATTTAGATTTTACAATAATCGTTCTGGATAATCCCTTTGCGGGGACCTCATGAGGGAAATTGCTCTTGCTTCCAATATTAAAATTGCTGTTCAGGTTTCTCATCAGCTGAGCAACACTATCAGCTTTCGCTCTATAGATGGAATTCTCTTTTCTGTATTGAGGTCCCAAGGAGGATCCATGGGCTCAATTTGGGATCCTTCTATGTAAAATGAGGTACCCCCCTATAGGAGGTGAGTGTTGCTTTCCAAAAGTCCTTTTTATTGGAAATTGCCATCTGTCAACACTGAGGACAGGACATATGTTTCAACTGTTAAGTAGTGAAATTTGATATATTTCTGACCAAGAATCATAGCTGGGCTCCCAAGTATGTCTATTTATTGTCCCTGCTGATTGGAGGGTAAATGCTGCTAATTAGGAACAGGCCGGGAACCTTTGTACTTAGGACTCACATAAAAACCACCACAGTTATCATTATTCTGAGATGCATTAGTCACATTAGGTAAAGATGTAGGGAGGGGCGAGATCTAACCGCTGACAATGATGGCTGTGCGGATCTGAAGCTCCCGGGGCCTTGCCATTACCAGAATGCATTCCGGTGCCATCCTACACTCTAACCTGCCACGTAGAGTGTGCTGAGTTGTTCGGCGGCCGCTGGTGCTTGCGCCTGGGGCTGATGCGTGGGGCACAGCGAGGCCGACCGCTGTGACCTGTCACAGCCCTTGGAGGCCCTGCAGTGATAGGGGCTACGGGTGAGCTTGAGGGCAAGGTCACAGCAGCCCTTGGAGGCCTCGCTCGGCATTGGCTAGCCCTCCTGCCTCCTCCATGGCTGGTGCCAGCTACGCGCCGGGCCCTCCCTTGAGCCCGCTTGATCGCAGTGGCGGCATTGTGCACCGGATCGCCCCTCCCTAGCGCGCTGCACTTGGAGGCACCTGCCTATTGGGCACCTTCGCATGTCATCGGCCCGAGCCCTGCATCAGGTCTCCATTACAGTGCAGTGCCCTAGCACCCCCGACCCCAGCTCGCCTCAATCTTCTCTGTGGCTTCTGGGGATGCATGGTGAGTGCCTAGTGTCTCACGCTGCGTGGCACATCCAAGCACCATCTTTGGATGAGCCCCTCCGGACTTCCAGTTACTATATTTAAGGATTTCATGCCACCCTATCTGGCTCACTTTGCCGGTGCCCGGCACTGGCAAACCTCGCAATCCCTGATGCTCTGAAGTGACCCCTTGACCTATTTACATTGAAGTTGCCTGCTTTGTTTAACACGGGGATACTTGCAGTTAGCAACGCCACAACCATGCATCACCTTGGCCTTCGCTGCCTCATTTTTTGATCCTCTGCGCCTGGCCACCCATCCCCCAGGCCCTCCTTATCCTGGACTCCATGATGGGGTGCAGTGACTCAAAACAGCACCAAGTATCCTGCAAGGCCACTAAAACATCTGGCGCCAGGACAGCAAGGTATCACATAAACCTCTTGATGCAGAAAGGGCGCAATCTGACCCCCCCCCCCCCCCTTTGGAGGGTGCTGCAGCAATTATGGCAGAGTTGAATGCTGTGTTCAAGGCCACTGACACATGCTTGGATGCCCTTACGATGCCCTTGGATGGCATGCACGAACGCTTAGATGGCCATTCTACCAGGCTTTGCGCCTCCGAACAGCAGATTTCAGATGTGGAGGATGGTGCAGTGGCATTGGCTAAGCATGAGGAGCAGGCTGAGCACTTGCTGGATACGGTGGTGGTGAGGAACGAGGACCCGGAGGCACGGCCCAGCTGCAATAACATTTAGATTGTGGGGGGTCACCAAGTCTACCATCACCAGACCCATGAGCGGATATGCTGAGCAGCTAACCTAGATCAACTGCCCATGCTGACTCCTGCCTCCCTGACCACCCCCCAATCAATGCCTCCTTGTTGCAAGACTTTCGAGAGGCCGCTGACTGAGAAGTGCTGTACCTTGGAGAGTACGCTAAGGCAAGTCAATATGGAGAGGGGGAAAGGCCTGGCCGTACGCTGGCCCATCTGCTGCAACCTTCTTACCAGTCGTCCACCGTCACCACTCTCTAGATGGATGATCGAGGTATGGTATTGGTTTCTTATACCTTTAGAAGCTATTATCAGTCCTTATATACTGTGCCTGCCAGCTTGGCCACTGGCGAGCTCATGGACTAATGGCTTACTATGGTATGGCTGTACACCAGCCAACAGCAGTTTTTGGCCTCGCCCATTACTGCAGAGGAGATCTCTCAGGCCATAGACTCGCTTGGAAGCTTCAAAGCCCCTGGAACCGATGGCCTTACAGGTGGGTTCTATAAGGCATAGAAGAAGGTCCTTATCCCACATTTGCTTGAGGTCTACACGGAGTCCCTCGATCAGAGTGCCTTCCGTCTGTGCGTTAAGCCATGATTGTACTCCTCCTTAACCCAGGGAAACCACCCCATTATTGCACATTGTATTGTCCACAGTCTCTCCTCAACCACGACAACAAAATCTTGGCCAAAATACTTGCTACACGCCTGTCCCTGTTATTAGACAGAGTAATTGCCTCCATGTAATCTGGATTCGTGCCTCGCCGCTCTACCTCTATGAATCTGCACAGTGTCTACTGTCCTTGACCAAATAGCCCCGGTGATCCCAGTTGTTGCGGTATTGTTATGCTGAAAAGGCTTTGGATTCCTTAGAGTGGCCTTTTCTATTTGCTGTACTTCATAAACAAGGTATACTGCAGGAGTTTCGAGGCCTGGTTGCATTGCTGTATCAATACCCTTCAGCCAGGATCCGAGTTAACGGGGAAATCTCAGAGGTTTTTACATTGACCCATACTACTCTTCGGGGTTGCCTCCTTTCTCCACTTTTGTTTATTCTTTGCCTGGACCCTTTGGTCCACCATTTCCAGGAGCGTTATATGCACCCGGGGACTCAGTTTCCGCAATGGCCCGCTTTTTGTCACACTCTATGCAGACGACACCCAATTGTTCGTTCGCAAGCCAAACACCAATCTCACCCCATTGATCAAGGAGGTGGTCAGGTTCAGCCTTTTCTCTGGCTTGTCCATTAACTGGAGCAAGTCTGAGCTTTTTCCCCTAACTCACGCCACCATTTCCTGAACCATCTCAGACCCCTTGATATGGAGGAATGACACTACTAAATATCTCCACAGAAGTAGCCCCAAAGTCATGCAATGCAACTATGGCCCAGCAATCGATAAGCTTGCCATTGAAATTGACAGATGGAACACCTTACCCCTGTCTCTTGCAGATCGGGGTGCTATAATCGAGATGGTGGTTCTCCCTCATTTTTTATATTTGTTCCTTGATATTCCAATAGCTTTCACTAATCGTTTTTTCGACACACTGCGTAGCCTACTTACACGCTTGGTCTGGGCTGGTCAGCGCCCTTGCATGCGCTGGTCCACTCTGACACTTCTCCTTGAGCGTGGAGGCTTTGGGGTTCCGGATTTCATTCTGTATTATCTAGTGGCCCAAGCACATTTTGCCTACCACTGGTACTGTCTTGATAGTGGGATTCAGTCTCCTAAGCTGGAGCAATCACAGTCCCCAGTATCATCACTTTCTGTCCTTCTTCCGCAGGGTGTACCTAGAAACCTTCCAAAATACAAGCTCTCCCCACCACTTGCTGGGCATAGGCCAAACTGTGTTGGTATTTTGGCTTTGACTCTCCTCACCCCACATCCCGTTATCTGACAATCCATGGCTTCCGCCTACATGTGAAAAATTGGCTCAGTGCGTCCTCCTCTCTTTGCCGCTGCGCACGATCAGCGACCTGTTTGCGAGTTACAGCCTCCGCCCTTTGGCAGAGGTTACTGAAGGGCACCAGACTTCCCACATGAAGAGATTAATTTTGCATAGACGCTGTAGCTCCTTGCGATTCACACTACCCACATATCCCGCAGAGCCCAAGCACTTTCCCCCACTGTCTTTTATCATCACTGCCCCAGATTGCTCACATTTAGGCCCATATTTATACTTTTTTAGCTCCGCATTTGCGAAGCATTTTGGCACAAAAATGGCGCAAACTTATAAAATACAATTGTATTTTTCTAAGTTTGTGCTGCTTTTGCATCAAAAAGTGGCGCAAATGCGGCGCTAAAAAAGTATAGATATGGGCCTTAATCTCTCGGCTCTACCGCTTCTCAATGCAACTTAGACCTAGTGGCCCAGGAAAATCTAGGGTGGCCTGGGAAAGGGATATTGGTCACCCTCTGCCAGACAAAGTCTGGTATCACTGTTGCATACAAACCAGACTAGTGCCCAACAATTACAGTCACATATTGTTGCATTTTAAGGTTTTACATCGTGCATATGCAACTCCATGTGCCCTCGCCAAACTAGATCACACAGGATCACATCAATGTCCCAAGTGCCGGCGGACTTCGCAGATTTCATGCATCTGACTTGGACATGCCCGACATCCTGGCATACTGGGGGGGGGGGGAGTATCCAGTGTGCATTGTCCCAGATGGTGGGCCAGGTGCTTGCCCTTGACCCCCTCTTATCTTTGCTGAGTTATGTCAAACTGCTTCCAAAATCCATTCACCGGTTTGTCACCATAGCTCTGCTACTTGCTAAACGCCAGATCGCCCTCCACTGGGGTAGTGGTGTCCATTCCACGTTAGATGCATGGCTGCGAGATCTCACATACTGTGCCATCACCAGTGAACTATATGCCTCAATACAGCCACTGATATCCTCCCCAAAGGACAATTGCAACCCATAGGCACCGATCTCCAGGCACAGGTGTCCGATCTTCCTGATGCACACATAAGCCCCACGTCTGGGCAGAACGGTGGCCTGTCGCCACCCTCTGGTGTTGTTTCAAGCTTTTTTGTTCCACTCGACACATTGTAAATTGCTGATGATGACTCAAAGTGATTCCACTGTGTGCATTGGCGTGTTTCACCGCTTGTTCATGCTCATGTCATCTTTGAGTTTTCTGTGCTTTGTGTATTATTGTTCTTTGTTCTGGTACAAAATTTTCAATAAAATAAAGTAAAAAAATGTAAGGATGTTGGGATGCATGTTTTCTTTTAGTCTCTGGAGAATGAGTAGTTGCAGTACAGATTTTGGAATTCCAAGCTACCAATCCCAATTCTAGAGTTTTCTGTTTTCAGCTATGTCACAGAGAGAGATTTTTAGGAAATTTGTGGATACATTTAGATGTAGTATTTTTGGGGACTTTGAAGACCCTGGAGACATAAGAAGTAATCCAATCAAGAGTCATGTCACGGTTAAAATCTCGTCCTAAATGGGCCATTATGTGCTCAGACAAGCTATAGGTATAAGTTGAAGTTAATGTTTAACTAACTACAACAGTGTTTTGGGAATTTGCTTAGAAGGCCCTTTTAAATACGGGGGTGCTATCTTGGGGTCATATCCTCAAAACAGGTGTTATTCGTATTTCTAAAGCTACATTTTTTTCTGATCTTATCACAGAATGATTGACACATGATGTAATTTCTGGGTCTAAACCCCTGAATTTTCAGATGATTAGGAGATATTTTTACGATCAACGGAGTTAAATTCCCAATAGAATTAACCTATTAAGAAATATGTAATAGCTGAGAGTCTATACTGTCTTTGATTAGTTTTAATGCACCTGTCTCTAGGAATCCTCCTCAGAAATATAGGACATGTATTCTGCAGGTTCATTGTATATATAATCAGCGCTTGTTCTATTCTTTCTTGATGTCATTTCATCATAATGAGATGCTTTTTGTCTCTCATGTGATTAGGGTGAATTTTTTTCACATTAAACTTTTCTTCCCTTTTTCTTTTGTGAATATGTATGTTCATAACTCCTTTTCTATTTATTCCTCAGTGCCTTGGTATCTCCATAGTGCATCTTTTCCCGAAAGAGTCCCCTGTGGAAAGATTTGGGCATGGCTCTTTATGGTTCATGTAAAGTTTAAAATCTATTGCTTTATTCAATAAAGCTACTAAAAGACACAGGGTCAACAGCATTGGTAAAGTAATATGCACCACTAGTTCAAGCAATCAATCAATCAATCAGTCATTTGTAGAGCACGCTACTCACCTGCTAGGGTCTCAATGTGCTTAGGGAGGGGGCGGGGGAGGTGCTACTGCTCGAACAGCCAGGTCTTAAGGCATTTCCTGAAGGTCAGCAGGTCCTGGGTCTGTCGTAGGTAAACGGGGAGGGAGTTCCAGGTTTTGGCAACAAGGTGGGAAAACGATCTGCTGCCAGCTGTAGTTTGGTGTATGCGAGGAACAGTGGCGAGGGCGAGGTTGGTGGAGCGGAGTTGGCGGCTGGGAGTGTAGAAGGTGAGTCGCTTGATGAAGTAAGCAGGGCCGGTGTTGTGGAGTGCTCTGTGAGCATGGGTGAGGAGCTTGAAGGTGATCCTCTTGTTGACGGGGAGCCAGTGTAGATCTCTCAGGTGAGCTGAGATGTGGTTGCTGCGTGGATTATCGAGGATGAGGCGTGCGGAGGCGTTCTGTATACATTGCAGTTTTTTCTGGAGCTTGGCTGTGGTTCCCCCATAGAGAGCATTGCCGTAATCCAGTCTGCTGCTGACGAGGGCCTGGGTGACCATCCTTCTGGTTTTGGTAGGGATACACCTGAAGATCTTGCTGAGCATGCGGACGGTGTTGAAGCAAGAAGATGAGACGCCGTTGAGTTGCTGGGTCATGGTGAGTGATGAGTCCAGGATGAATCCTAGGTTGCGTGCATGGTTGGTGGGCGTCAGTGCGGTTCCTAGATTGGCCAGCCACCAGGAGTCATCCCAGGTGGAGGGGTTGGAGCCAAGGATGAGGATCTCCGTCTTGTCCGAGTTCAGTTTCAGGCGGCTGCTCTCCATCCAGTTGGCGATGGCCTTTATTTCGTTGTGGAGGTTGATTTTGGCAGTGGCGGGGTCCTTGGTGAGTGAGAGGATCAGCTGGGTGTTATCGGCGTAGGAGATGATGTTGAGGTTGTGTGATCGGACGATGTTGGTGAGCGGTGCCATGTAGATGTTGAAAAGGGTTGGGCTGAGTGAGGATCCTTGGGGAATGCCGCAGATGGTCTCAGTGGCTTTAGAAAGGAAGAGAGGGAGGTGGACTCTTTGGGTTCTGCCGGAGAGGAAGGATGTGATCCAGTTCAGGGCTTTGTGGCGGATCCCTGTGTCGTGGAGGCATGTGAGAAGGGTGTGGTGGCAGACGGTGTCGAAGGCAGCCGAAAGGTCTAGGAGGATAAAGGCCTCAATTGTCGAGCATGGTCCTGATGTCGTCGGTCACGCCGATGAGGGCGGTCTCGGTGCTGTGGTTGTTACAGAACCCGGATTGAGAAGTGTCCAGCGTGTTGTTGTCTTCAAGGAAGCGGGTCAGTTGGCCATTGGTGACCTTCGCTGGGAAGGGGAGGAGGGAGATGGGCCGGTAGTTCTTGACATCTCTTGGGTCTGCTTTGGGTTTCTTTAGCAGGGCGTTGACTTCAGGGTGCTTCCAGATTTCCAGGAAGGTGGCAGTCTCGAAGGAGCTTTTTGACGATCATTCAAAGTTGGGGGGGCGATGACGGAACGTGCTTTGTTGAAGACATGGCGGGGGCAGGGGTCGGAGGGTGAGCTGGAGTGGATGATGCTCATGGTTTTGGTGGTATCCTCGTTGTTGATGTGGGTCCAGGAGAGCAGGAGCTTGGTGTGGCTGGGGTCCAGTGAGTCGGGGTTTGTGGTGACAGCGGCTGTCGTGGGGGTCGACATGTTGAAGCTATCATGGATGTCTGTGATCTTGTGGTGAAAAAAGGAGGAGAGGGAGTCACAGAGGTCTTGCGAAGGTGGGGTGTCATTGGAGCAGGACCTGGGGTTGGCGAGTTCCTTAACGATGTTGACGAGCTCTTTGCTGTCGTGAGCGTTGTTGTCGATGCATTCCTTGTGGAAGGATCTCTTGGTGGTCCGGATGAGCTGGTGGTGCTTGCGGATGGCTTTCTTGAGGGCAGTGGGGTTGCTCTCTGTTTGTTCATGGCACCACTTCTTCTCAAGTTTTCCGCACTCCCGCTTGGAGGCCTGAAGGTCGGCAGTGAACCAGATGGCCTTAGTGCTGGTGCGGTTGTTGGAGGGTTTCTTGATCGGGGCAAGGGTGTTGGCACAGTCGTCTATCCATTGTCTGAGGTTGAGGGCGGCTGTGTTGGGGTCGGTGGTGATGGGTGGCGGGGCTTGGGCGAGGGTGGAGATCAGTTGGTCTTCAGTGATCTTGTTCCAGCTGGGGCGGGGATCTGTTGTGGGTGGTGGTGCGTTGTGGGTTTCTTGAAGGTGAAGTGGACGCAATGGTGGTTGGTTCAGTGGAGTTCGGTGGTGTGGTTGAAGGTGACGTGGCTACTGGCGGAGAAGACGGGGTCGAGCGTGTGGCCGGCGGAGTGGGTGGGTGTCATGACGAGTTGTTTGAGACCGAGGTTGGTGAGGTTGTCAAGCAGGGAGGTCGAGTTGCTGTCGTTGGCGTTCTCGAAGTGAAAGTTCAGGTCGCCGAGGAGGATGTAGTCCGTAGAAGCAAGGGTGTGAGTGCGGATTACGTTGCGATGGAGTCACTGAACTGCGGCCAGGGGGTCTGTAGACGAGAGTTCCTCTGAGGGTGGTGTTGGCGTTGATGTGAATCTGGAAAGGTAATTGTTCGGCGGCCTCGAGGGCGTCTTCGGTGTTGGTCGAGATCCTGATGGTGTTCTTGTGGACTATGCCGATCCCACCTCCCGGTCTGTTGGTGCAGTTTCTGCGGGTGATCCTATAGCTGTCCGGGATGGCTATGGCGATGTCGGGTTTGGAGGAGGGGTTCATCCATGTTTTGGTTAGGAAGGCGACGTCCGGGGATGATGAGATGAGCAGGTCCCAAAGTTTGACGGCGTGCTTGTGGATGGAGCTGGTATTCTGGTGGGATGCTCGGAGGCTCGGGGACTGGTGAAGCTGCAGTTACCGCAGGAGAAGGGTCTGTGGGTGAGCTTCGGGGTGGCTTGGAAGCAGGTGGCTGAACGGCCGGTGTTGAGGGCGTGGAGGCTGTTGGCACTGTAGCAGCGTCGCCCGGCGTGGGGGTCGCGGGGCCAGGGGGTCTGGCGCTGGGTGCGGTCCAGGCACGGATGGGCTTGCATCTGGCATGCCTCCGGCACGCCAGCGGCTGCCATTAGGAGGGGGAGGTGGGAGGGAGTAGCAGCTGGGAGACGGGAGCGGTGGGCGAAAGGGGGCGCAAGGGGGTGGGGTTGCAGGGAACGCAGCAGCAGGACAGAGCGTGAAGGCAGAGGAAAGATGCAAAACGGCTGAGAAAGCAGAAAACGGATAGGATGAAGGAGAAAAGGCTTTAAAAGGCAGAAAAAGGAGACAAAGAGCAATGGAAAATACAAAAGAAACAGACAGTCACAGGACAGATACACAATACTTCCGGCAACCACTAGACACCAGGGATGAGGCGCAGGCAGGAGCCTGCGGGTGGTGGAGGGCCTCAAACTCGCAGCAGCGAGGGCGGGGTAGAGGGCACGGGTGCAGTCAGGTGGAGCTGGGCGGCGTGGGGAGCGAATCCCAACCTTTAAACAGGTCACGGGTCACTCTCTGCACAACGCAGCGGCCGCCATTAAGAAGGGGAGGTGGGAGGGAGGATCAGCTGGGAGGCGAGAGCGGTGGGCAAATGGCGGCGCGAAGGGGGCGAGGTCGCAGGGGATGCAGCGGCGGGACAGAGCACGAAGGCAGAGGAAAGGTGGAAAACGGCTGAGAAAGCAAAAAACGGATAGGATGAAGGAGAAAAGGCTTTAGATTTAAAAGACAGAAAAAGGAGACAAAGAGCAATGGAAAATACAAAAGAATCAGACATTCACAGGACAGACACACAATACTTACGGCAACCACTAGACACCAGGGATGAGGCGCAGGCGGGAGCCTGTGGGTGGTGGAGGGCCTCGAACTCGCAGCAGCAGCGAAGGCGGGGTAGAAGGCATGGGCGCAGTCAGGTGGAGCTGGGCGGCATGGGAAGCAAATCCCGACCTTAAAACAGGTCAAGAGTTCTGTGATCTTTTTGGGTGCACCATCTATTTCAGTTGTGACATTATGCTCATCTTTATTTTCATTACATCTAACTTCTCTCTCATGTTAAAATTCCTTTTCTGAAATGCTACCTTCAGTAAAGGTGGGTGCAATGGATGACCCCTGCTGGGAAATTTGAATTTGATTGCATATCTCAATTTTTCGATGTGATAAATGCGTTTTTGGGATGACCTGTAGGAGTCGGGGTACTCCTGTGGGTCACTATTGCTTCCTTTCTTATGAAAATCCAGGGCTCCACGTGTTTAGGTTCATTACCAGATATAGAAGAAAATAAGTTTCTTTACCTCAGCTGGGTTTGCAGTTGTTGCTGAATATCTTTTTCTAGAATTAGCTTTAATCTAACTCCAGCTAATTTGTCTTTTATATTCTCAATTTGATTCTGTTTACTCCTAATATCCCTCTCTGCATTCTCTACTTCTTGCCGGAGAAAGCATATATAGTCCATATTGGTTTTGCCCTCATCCACCAAGGCTTGCAAATCACTAGCATCTCTACCAAGGTGAAGGCATGATTTAGAACTTAGCGGATGGGTTACTCTGTCACAACCGTGACAGATATCCCACCTGGAGAAATCTAAATTCCATTATGTCCTACGGGATTTAGATTTCAGCGGACAGGATATTCGTCACCGTTGTGACAGAGTAACCCGTATGTCGATTTCTAAATCAGGCCCTGAGTCTCTTCAAGGCACCTTATTTAAGGGTGCCGAACATGGACACAGTAAATAGAATGTGTGGATGTTGGGGACAGTCCCCTTTTCTTCCCCTAGAGGTTCACTCAACACCTTGCATTGGGTCAAGGAAGTTATTGAAGACCCACACAAAGGTGGTTAGGGTTAAGGAGAGAGAGAAACTCTGCAAGTGGTGTTTGGAAAACCCAAACTGAATTCCAGGGCCACAGCATCACAAGACCAAAGTAAGAATGTCAAGGTCTCAAACTCCACCTTGGGACTAAAAAACGTTTGGGCTCCCGCAGGTGAAGTTATATAAGAATTGACTTCTTCTGTAAGTTTTCAGTTAAGTATTCTTCAAGGGCTTGTTTTCTTGCTGTGTTAGGGCATATTTTTGCCAATGAGAATCTTTTGCTCCTGGGATCAAATCAATGAGACAATCATAAAGGAAATGGGGGCGTAGCAGTTGATTCACTCATTGTTTATTAATGACATCATGGGAATCATTATATGCCTTTAGTATCTGGGATTGTTTCTATTCCTTTTGTGGCTTATACAGATTAAAAAAGTATACTTTCTAATGCATTCCAAGCAATGACTCTAATAGCAATCACAGGTTGAAGAATTGATCTGTTCTTGCCAATCTATAGAATGGTTATGTTTTCGGAGCTGAAGTGCCCCCAAAGCATTGTAGAATAAACTGGAATTTCCATTAAGTCGAATTTAATTGTCTCAAAAAGTCAATTGCTTAAAACCACTCTTAAGCAAGGAATTTCGCGGCAGGCTTTCCCAGAAATCAATGGTTTCTCATCTGCTCCCACAATAGGTTGCAAAGTCTCCTTGCACCGTTTCGGGAGAAGAAGTCTTACATGAAATCTCTGTCCATAAAGCACACAGCTCTACATTCACTAAGAGTCAATGCGGAAAGCGTGCCTTTGGTGGTGAAAATGTGCACTAGGAGATGGAAATGTTTTCTGCCTGTACTGAAAGGACCGAACTTCAGAATACTGCAAGGATTCAACTGGGATTTGTCCTTCACAGTTTACTCCTAGAGTTTTACATCAGACTTGGGTATTCTTTCATACAATGCCACTGCTTCCCCACAATAAGTGCAAAGCCTTCGTTCTTCCTTGATTCTTCTCTTCCATAGATAGTTTTCTATGAGTATTCCCAAACTGCATGGCTTTATGAATGGAACGTTTCTTCTTTAGCTCCTTCTGCAAAGACTGTGAATGATATCTTTCCAGGAATCCAACATCTGTCCTATCTAATTTGAATCTGTTGGGCGACAATTTGTAATGCGTGATCAATAAGAGTGATAGTAGTAGTTGATCTACTTACCCACTGTAGAAAGAGCCTCCAATATTTCCTGCACCAAGGCCTCTAGGTAGGAAGCTGCTGCTGCAGATACATTTGGCCAGGATACCTCTGCATTTAAGTGCTAGAAACAGCAAATACAGGATAGCAGATGCCCCTTGCCTTGTTGAAGGAAGAGTAAAGTAGCATGTTCGACATCTTTCCTTATCTCTTATCAAAAACACTGGTAAACTGTGGCCCACATGCTCCAAAACTTGGCAGAAGATGGCTTACTTTCAAAAATTAAGGAAGTTACCAAAGCCAAAGTGTCTCTGCTCAAGTATAATAAGATAAAAAATCACCTGGACTAATCATTTGCAAATTGTTGATGTTTTGCCACAAAATGCAAATTACTTTGTGCTATAAACTCTTGGAAGCAATATGGATCTCCTGTGAACTTTTCAGCTAGCACTAAAACTAAGGAGACTTAGGCCCAGATTTAAGAGGGCCTAGCGCCTCCTTGCTCCACATTACCGTCAATTTTTGTAATGCTAATTTGGCCAAACGAGGCCAAAATCACCACATCAAATTTACAAAGTGACACAATGCACACATTGAGCCACTAACCCCTTGTGCCACATTATGCCTGAGCCAGGCATAATGTATGCACGTGGGGTGTTCCCCCATTAGGGGAGCTGAAAAAATGTTGCAAGGAAATATATAAGATTTCTTTGTGCTATTTTTTAGGCATGTTTATTGCCTGCACAGCGCAGGCGTTAAAAAGGGGCACACCTTTGGTTACAATGGGCCCCTATGTACTGCTCAGGGTTAGCGCCAAAACGTAGGCCCTAACCCTGAACAGTACATCAATAACATCAAACATTTTGACGCTAATGTCCCCGACCCTGCGCCATGGTGCGTGTATCTTAAATATGGCGCACACATGGTGGTGGTAGGGGGGTGCTATTGGGTGCAAGAAAAGTGGCGCTGCACAGGGCCCAGCGCACCTTTCTTAAATCTGCCCGTTAATGCTCTCCTACGTACAGCATGATGTGTTACCAGGCTATTAAGGCATAGCCAGTACTTCTCCAATTAAGTAGATAGCCACTGAGAGTAAGGAATATTTTTGTAGTCTTCATTCCCGAGTAAACTCGGTTGAACTGAACTCTCTTGTCCCCAAGCCAGACACAGAAAAATAACTCCTCATGTAGTGAGACAGGATGCTAGCAATGGCTCAAAGGAGTTAGGAGGTCGTGTCCACAGAGTTGACCCTCTAATGGTGAGCCTCAGCATTGCAGGCACACTTAGCAACAAGGATGCCATCCATATATTAATGCATCTGTTTGAACAGAGCAAGGTCCCCTGCAAGTATCTGGAGGGTGTGTGATCCAGGCTTGAATTCGTCATGGCAAGCTGTAACATTTTTGTCCTCCTGAGCATACACAGCGATCATGCATGTGCGCTGGTGGTATTTTGGTGACACGGATTGAGACCAAGAGCAGGCTCGGTGGTTTAGGCAGACGCACCATGTACACTCTCATTTCACTGAGCGTAAATTTTGCCTTCTGACCAGGCTGTTGAGTACTGACAGTGGGGGCAGTTTACCTACCATATTGGCAAGGTAGCCCTTTCTCCAGGGTGTCTATTGCCAACTCCCTTTTCCCAGGATCGGGAACAGAACATGGGAGACTTCAACAAGACTGGTGTGAGGGAAACAGTTTACGACTGCTCAAGGGGGACTTTGGAAGCGCCCTTGCACGTGGAAGACACTGCTCAGAAGCAGAGGGCTGCGAAGGAATCAGGGCGGGATGTGCAGGAAATATCCACTGCCAAATTAGGGAATGAAATACACAGTTATAGGGAAGTGAGGCAAGGGGGATCACTAGTGACCCCTTATTGTGAGCTGGACTGAGCCCGCCCAAATGGAGAGTACAGAGGAAATGAAGTCCAGTTTTTTGAAGGGGCTCTTGTAGACAATTTACTCATCTTTCCCTCATTTAGATTAATTCACAAGTGTTTGGCAATGCTGTCCACAGCATTTGATGCAGACAAGTCACCCCAGCAGTTATCTTGGGTAGGTAATCCCAAAGCAATGATGTTTAGTACTGGAAGAATACATTTCCAAGACATGCACTTATGCTTATACATATTTTAACGGACACACCAAAAAGCAAACAAGTGACAAGGTTTAGAACAAGACTGCTCAAATTATGGACATTCCCCTGTTATTGTAGGGTCCCTTGTTCTGTATCCCCAGCCAAGTGGAGGACACACAAAGTATCAACAAATTCAAACATTTGAGAGGTGTGTCCTCACACAGCCCTCTTTGATGCCATGTTTCATCATCAGCCACACCTCCTTCACAAAAAAACCTTACAATGGCGAATGAGCTCCTCACAGTGATGAGGCATCCTTTATGGGATTGTGGGGAAAGTGAAAGCAGGATCTAGACGAAATAAAAATCCCTCTATCTGATCCCAAGTTTTTTTTTTCATTATTGAGGACAAATCTAAGGGACGATTAAAAACTGGAATGATGTCCGGAATTTGATAGTATCCCTGCATCCGTGGGGTCGAGATGTTTCAGCCTATAAATCGACACTCAAGTGGGTCCCAGGCTTTCTTCAGGACACCAGATCCTAATTTTCCTTCCTCTAAACATACATTTACATTCATACATTTCCAGGGAACCAGTACTTATCATTTCGTCCTGCAGGCCAGCCTACGCTGGAATCCTGCCTTATGGATCCTGCAAATTAAAAGACCAAGGGCCAGATGTAGGAAGCACTTTGCAAGTCGCAAACGGCAAAATTGGCCGTTTGCGACTCGCAAATGCGTGTTTCCTATGCAGAAATGCATTTTGCGAGTCGTTACCGACTCGCAAAATGCATTTCCGAATCGCAAATAGGAAGGGGTGTTCTCTTCCTATTTGCGATTCGCAATGGTATGCAATTCCATTTGTGACCGCTTATGCGGTCGCAAATGGAGTCGCAGTTACCATCCACTTGAAGTGGATGGTAACCCATTCGCAAACGGGAAGGGGTCCCCATGGGACCCCTTCCCCTTTGTGAATGGACCCCAAAATATTTTTTCAGGGCAGGGAGTGGTCCAAGGGACCACTCCCTGCCCTGAAAAAACCGAAACAAAAGGTTTCGGATTTTTTGAAATGCAGCTCGTTTTCCCTTAGGGAAAACGGGCTACATTTAAAAAAAAAAAAAAAACTGTTTATTGAAAAGCAGGTCGCTAACATGGAGGCCTGCTGACTACAGCAGGCCTCCATGTTAGCGAGTGCCTATACTCGCTATGGGGCCGCAATTTGCGACCCACCTCATGAATATTCATGAGGTGGGTCATTGCGACCCCATAGCGAGTTGCAGTCGGTGTCTGAGACACCGTACTGCATAGCAATTTGCGAGTTGCAAATTGCGAGTCGGAAGGACTCGCAATTTGCAACTCGCAAATTGCTTCCTTCCTACATCTGGCCCCAAATGACTTAGAGAATCAAGTTGAAACCACATGACTATAGGCATAGATGGAACAGGTGTTTGAAAAATTAAAATAGAATTAATAATAGAAGACATGAAGGCCCATATTTATACTTTTTTAGCGCCGCATTTGCGTCGTTTTTTGACGCAAAATCGGCGCAAACTTTAAGTTTGCGGCGAATTTGCGTCAAAAAATGACGCAAATTCGGCGTTAAAAAACTATAAATATGGGCGAAATCTTTTGTGGCTTGTGATGAACTATTCGTACTTGTGTTGGTGCTCACATTACAAAACTGTGCGGGTGGTGCAAGTCATACATAACAGCCACCATCATATTACTTGTTGTTTTCTAACCGTATCTTCTTAAGGCCCCGTGGAGGGGTCCGCGGGGGAATCCTTATAGTCACAGAATAAGAATGTAAGCATATTCGTGAGAAAATTTTAAGTTTATCCTAGAGGTTCCAGAACAGAGTTAATACTGAAGACGATTGGTCTACCCGGTGGTGGAAATCTACTTTTGTGAATTTTTGGTAAAGTATAAAAGTGTAAAACAGTCCTACAGAAGGCTCTTTTGCCACCAGAGAGTCTGCTTCATGTCCTGTAATCCAAACCAAAGATAGGGCCTCTTCTGTTATATTCTGGATGATAGGTACAAAACATAAAGCGGGGTCTGTTCTTAACACCTCATAACTCCTAGTATCAGATAGAAAACATTTGTATTCTGTATCACACAACACTGGAAATTACTACAGCTGCATTTGCTTTGTCTGCAGACCTTATGGCTAAGTCCTTGTTAGTCTCAGTAAGATTGCAGTGCCGAATGTTCAGCATGTGATCAACTGTGAAACAGTTTGTCCTGTGCTATATTCAGAATTTACACATCATGGATAACAGTTTGTTCAAATGTCAACATTTCCTGGAGGAGTAGATGTATTGGGGGTATGAAACTGAATTTAGTAAGTAATGCAGTATTGTGTATCCTAGGTTCTTGTTCAATATTGTCCTGAACTAAAAAAATGTAATCTTACTTTCTGGAAAAAAATAAGACTGCAGTGTTTGACTCCAAATTCCATCATTCCCGGCAATTTGCGAGGCGTGTTGTGACGCTGTGATGTCATTGCTCCTCCCTCGTTGCTGCACGTGAAGGCAGAGCTCCATCCCACATTGGTGGTACACCTGTTTGACAGACTCTCATAAAAACCCTTCAGATTATGCGGCACCTTAACATTTGGAGGGTTCACTACCTATGTGTAGGTGCAATGGAAGGGCAATACCTTTGACAAAGTAAGTGGTGGGTGGTGCGGTTGGACGCATTAATTCTAGCATAAAATTCAAATATTCAGGAATATGCTTACTTTCTTAGAGTGTGATTATAAGGATTCCCCTAAGAATCATTCCATGGGACCTTGAGTAATAGAAGATAGGGTAAGAAAATACTGAGCAGCATGAGTGCAGTTATGCATGGCTTGCACCACCTGCGCAAGCTTGCAGTGATTTTCTGGGCGCACCAACATGTGTGAACATTTAAATACAAATAAATGATCACAATTCACAAAAGTTGTGTATCTTTCCTTGTTATTTCTGTTTTCATGCTCATACACTTCTGTTCCATCGATATCTTCAGTCATGTGGTTTTATTTTGATTCTCTATGTCAGGTTGTTGCTGATGTCCTGAGGTGTTTTCACACCATTAATGGACATTGGCAGTTAAAAGCCTCCGAACACGAGGTGAAAACCTCTGTGTACACTGGATTTCAGCCCATTTTCTCTGCCACTATGTAATATTGGCTCCTCATTGGGTGACTGTGAGATGGGAGTCAATATTGTGTCACACGGTAGGAGTGTGTGAATTGGCAGGTCTGTGCATGGCTTGCACTACACTCACAGGTTTTTCTGTGATTTCCTGTGTACACATGTAAACATACAAGTAAGAATAGTTTATCACAAGGCACCAAAGATTTCAGGCTTTTTATTCTTATTTCTATTTTCACTTTTCATTCATGTCTGCTCTGCCGATGTCATCAGTCATGTGGTTTTAATTTGATTCTCTGTGTCATATGCTTTTTTAATTTGCAGGACCAATGAGACACATGAATCCAGCGTAGTCTGTCTTTCAGGACCATATTAGTAGGTACCAGGTGCATGGAGATGCCTGAATGTTAATGTATGTTCAGAGTTAAGAGATGGGAAAATTGGGATCTGGTGTCCTGAGGAAAGTCTGGGACCCACTTGAGGGCTGGTTTATAGGCTGAAACATGTGAAACCCACGGATTTAGGGATACTAAATAATTCGAGCGTCATGCCAGTTTTTACTCTTGATCTATACTCAATAAAAGAAAAGCCTTTGGATCAGATACAGGGATTTTTATTGTCTACATCCTGCTTCCAATGATTTAAGCAGGTTTGTTCCAAGGCTTGTCACATATTCGCTTTTTATTCTGTCAGTTTATTTAGGAAGGAAGCAATCAAGGGACTCCCCTTAAAATCCCTCATTCCCTTAAACTTCTTTAAAAGCTAAGGTTCGCCAGTTTTGTATTATACAACTTTTAAAACAGTTCACACGTTGGATTTGTGCTGTAGAACACATGCAAGGTGTGGACCGCTAGGAGAAATACATTTTCATCTTACTAAATGCCTGTCTCAAGGACTCATCATTTTTACCCACTAACGAGGTCTGACATTCATTATACCTCTTCCTTTTCTTCAATATCCATGGGTGGTAGCATTGGAGCACTGAAGAACTAGCCATGGAACCCCCACCACCTGCCATTGATGGATAGTAGTTATGGAAGCGTAAAATCACTAATTTGCTACTTTAAGGACAACTTTTGGCTGCAGGGCCATGTATTGATGTCCTTTACAGACAAAAAACACTGATTGCTTTTCAACATGACTGTAAAAACCTAGGCACCAGCTATCCAGAGAAAAACTTAAATGGTTTGCTTAGTCTTTTACCCCTATAGCAAGAACAGATGACCGATATTTTACGTCAGGACCAGTACGGGCCTTTACCAAAGCGTCCTCTGGCTTTGCCCTGCCCAGGGATAGTTTTCCATTTTTGGGGTTCTAAGGCACATGCTCTTTCTCTACCTCCTCGACAGAGCGGAAGAGACGAGCAGGTGGTGCACCCACCGGGTGTACGTGGTAGGATCCCACCTCAGCCAGCATGCGTTGGCCCTCATGTTCATTGTACCACAGGTTTTCGATCTGTCTTCCTACTTGCACATGTCTTAGACTCCTTGTTAGTGTTTCAAGAGCGGTCAGATGGGTAGTTGACAATCATTGCAGACCCCTGGCATTCAGCATAGGCCTCCCAGACCGGTGATGCAACATGGTCTGGGAGCACTGAGTACAGTCCACCCCAGTTGACAGTTGCGCCGTAAGCAGGAGGCCAATCCTTTTTTCCCACCCAAGCGCAACCTGAGAGGGGTCAGGGCAATTTCCAAGGGAGGGCACGGATGCAGTTAATCACCCTCGGCCACGCAGACACGATGAAGCTGCTGCCAGGCAGGCTGTAACATTCTGGGTGACCGACCTTCCCACTGTGTTTAATTCTCAGGTTAACTGCACAGTCCCAACCTGTTTTCCATCCTAGAGTTTCACACACTCCTGAAGGTTCTTTTTACCTTTCCCTTATGATACTTGTTAGCTATCCACCTCAGGTCCTTATTTAGCCTTTGATGAAGTTTACCACCTGCTTTAGGGTTTATTACTAAGCAACCCTACTCTGAGTAGTCTTGATTCTGGCAGGCCAGGGGCTGCTACAGGCCCAACATTATGGTTTAGGGAGAATTCTGATTTAGAGGCATTCAGTCATATTCCCACAAATGGTAGCTTCAGCCAACCATGTACACTAAAGGCCAGATGTATCACGCAATTTTGCATTCGAAAACATTGCCAATCGCAAAATTTGTCCATTTGCGAATGCAAAAATACCTTTCAAGATGTATGAAAGGCATTCGCTATGCAATTTTAAGGAATCGCAAAAATAGCGATTTCTTAAAATTGCGACCCCATTTAGAGAATCGGAAATTGCGATTCTCTAAATAGGAAATGGCAAATAGGGAATTCCTATTTGCAATTTCCACATGTATCAAGCATTTCCTAAATGCGAATTAAGCATTTAGGAAATGCAATTACCACCAAATCCAATTTAGTGGTAAGCGTGTGTAATTTTTAAAAATGCATTATAAATGCATTTTTTTAAATTACATGAAGCGCATAGGGCATGCGTGCTCTTCACATGTCCGCAAATATTTTTTGGGGGTGCATCAAAGGAGGGCCTTAGGCCCCCAGCCCCCTGGGGTTTGCATTACTTAACTGGAATTCGCAAATTAGGTAATGCAAAACCATTTGTACCTATGGGCCTTCATGCTCATAGGCATTAATGGGGCCCCATTCCCTAATTGCAATTCGGTAATAGCGATTGCGAATTTTAAGAAATTGCTTTTGCCGTCTCGCAATTTTCCTGAATCCCAGTTTGCATTTCTTAAATAGTGATTTCCTTAAATTCTCTATTTAAGAAATGCAAACTGGGAATTTGATACATCTGGCCCTAAATGTCTGAAACTGTAGTTCCTCTTGTTTTGAGCATGATTACTATTGGAAGAACACATCATTAGTAGGGTAAAACTAACCTGTCTCATGATGATCAGAACCCTGCTCACATCCCCAAACTCTAGTCATTCACTTCACCCTATAAAACTGGGGTTACCCTTAAGATAATGAGAGCAAATGATGCTGTTCTTGTTTACATTTTGTATGTCTATTTCATCTTGTATTCCCTAAGAATACTGCTGTTTCCAGTTCCTGAGCTTTTGTAGTGTTTTTCCACTCAATATATGACTCTTATACAGTCGTGGCTCGCTGCACAGGAAGGACGTGTGCGGCAGGCGACGGAGGGGGTGGGAGGAACAAAAACATTTAATTTAAAAAATAAATAAATAAAAACGTACCTGCTCCGCCACTGCGCCCTACCGCTCCTCTTTCCTGGTCACTGCAGGCAGGTACAGGCTTGCAGTCTGCCCTGCGGCCAATCCTGACCCTGTTCAGGGCAGCGTTAGGATTGGCCAGAGCGCCCAGCCAGGGTGCTCCTAGGCAGACTGGGAGCCTGTGCCTGGTCTCTTCAGCCCGACAACACAGTGCCGGCTGGCCAAACACACCTGCGCATTGAGGGGCGTGCACAGTGCACTCCCCCTCGTCCCGGTCATTCCACATGGCCCTGGTCTTTAACAACAAAACGATAATAAACACAGTTTATTATCATTTTGTTGTTAAAGGATTGGAGCTGCTGCTGCTCGTGGGGAGGATGACACTCCTCCACCATAGCAGAGGAGCCGCCGCTGCTCTTATATAGTGAATTCGGAGAACTGAGTCAACTTGAGGTGTGTGGGTGACTCCGGAGCGCTCTGCAGAGAGGACCATGGCATCTCTGCAGAGTGTACAGGGAGATGGTCATATATTTTCCAACTGTTATTGTGGGAAAGTGTGTGAAGGAGGTACACAGGTGTTGAAATAGGCATAGCTCCAAAGGAAAAGAAAATGCAGTGGCGTATTTATTAAAAGTTCATGCAAAAGAGGGCTGCAAACAATGTTGCTGTGGTGCATTGCATGAATGGGAGAGAGCTGAAAATCGTTCCTGCACAAAAACAATCCGATGAGGAACTCACGAGGAGAAATAAACATTTTTCTCCTTGTTACTCCTCTCTGGGTGAGGCATAATGATTTCACGCAATTCCAGCTTTACAAACCTTAGTGAATCTGGAATTGCATGAAATCCTTGGATAGATACATGCATACACCCAAGCCCCACACGTGGAACGCCTACCACTAAGTACTTTAGCCTAACACAGTGCAAACTGCTGCATTGCCTTACATTTCTTTACAAAGACTATGCAATAAAGTGCTTTCATGGGATATAAAACCCAAATAAGCCTTAGCAATACCCTGCGTGACGCAAGGCCAAAGCAAAGGATTGCTAAATCTAGCTAAGTGAACCTGGGCCGCGGCGCTTTACAGGTGAGTGGGCAATAGGTGGCAGGGAAGAGGAAGACGTGAAAGGAGATGCATGTAGAATGAGAGACGGAGGAGCCGGTGACGTGTGAAATGTGCAGATGGAAGATTTCAGAAAGATGTGGAGGAAAAAAAAAGGGTGCAGGTGTCTAACTGAGTCATAGACAGTGGAAGAAAGTAGCGTGAAAAGGAGACCTGGAGTGACTAGTACACCCCAAACCCACTACTTCTGCCTCTTTCACCCACCATAGTAATTTAATTTACAGTATCCTGTTCTTAAACTCAACACGTATTCAATTCTAATTATTCATTACAAAATGATTATTGTTACAAGATTATTAGATGCTGCTAGCAAGCATTGGAAAGGCCAATAAGGCATGATTGTTTCCGGTGTCCGTGTCCATTGTTGTGTGCCTGGATGAAATAACAGGAAACTCACAGATCGGCTTCCAAGTACTGGTCAGGGGGAGAGTTGTGGCTGTGCGGAGTGCAGGCCTTTCATTTACGCGTTTTGAGCTACAGCTTAACTACATCGAAGGTGCCGCTTGCAATTTAGGGCTTCCTAGTAACCCTTGTTAGGCCAAGCTCCTTGTACATATCCCAGCCTTATTCACCCCACCTGAAGCACTGGGTGGCGCCAAAAGCTGCCATGACAGACTGGTGACGTTGTAGGCCATCACATCTCAGTGTTATCTGTGCCAGTGGCCCGGTTTCCCAGCCTTTCACAGTCACTTGGCCACTGGGCCTGTTTCCGACTCCCCCCTTAGCATGTAAGGCCTTATGCCCATTCGTCGAACCCTCGCCCATTTCCCGCCCTCTCCCTCCCTCAGCGGGAAGCTCCAAGCTCGGGACATATTCTAAGAATGCGACATAATCAGAGCTATGTTTTTTCCTTTGTCTTGATGAACCCCTTTGTTGGTGCATTCCTGGCTTGGGGTGCCAGCGTCCCCGCGTTAGGCCAGTCCTTCCCGGCTGGCTGTCTCGCACCAGATCCTGGGCGGTAGCCAGCAGCGCTGAGCGAGCAGGACTGCCCCCTCCTTCCAGCATTTCTATCTTGAACCAGGGTGGCTCAGGAAATTGGCACTCTCCATTGCGCTTCCTGCTCGGGGCTCATTAATGCAGCTCTCGGGCAACGCTGTCGCCAGCAGCCAAGAGAAATGACTTGGGAATACAGAAAAGAATGCTGCCCTGCAGTGTGTTTTCTGAGATGAGAACAAAGGAGCAGGGCGATGGGGAGATGCAGGGAATGTGGGGGAGAAAGTGTCGGAGAGACTACAGAAGAAACGAAGGGCAAAATGCCGACTGTACATGACAGTGACAAAAGACAGAGGTAACATGGACTATGGAGTGGTGCAAAAAACTGGTATGGAGCGTTTAGACAGGGCCAATGGAATCATGACGCAGGAGAAGGACCACATTTTGTGGCATGAAAAGACAAATTACGCAGAATAATGTGGTACTCTCTGTGACAGTATTACATCATTATTTTGCCATTTTCACCTATAACACTGTTTTAGCATAGGTTTTACCTTATTAATAACGGTTTATAATCAAACACAGTAATAAGCTACAGAAAGGTGATTAGTCAATGTTTGGGAAGGGCCTTCAACTACCTGACAGCACGTCGCTGCGTTTTTTAGTAACTTAACATTAGTGTTTAAAATGCAAAAAATTAAGGGCCAGATTTAAGAAAAGTGACGCTAGTTCGGAGCTTTCTTGGATTAGCGTAAACATTTTTGACGCTATTCCTGCAAAGCCCATTGAGGGCCATCGTAAACAATGGTGTGCCTCCTTTTAACGAATGTTGAGAGCAGGAGTTAAAAGTGCCGAAAAAAATGATGCAAAGATATCTCGTAG